>NW_017731606.1:395044-618911 GCF_001890085.2 Hipposideros armiger | reverse complement strand
AGCCCAGCTCCAGGTTGAGCTGTTGTTTAGCATCTTAGCTGTAGAGGGCAGTGTCACTGGCCCTCATATGTGGGATCCGAACCAGGGCCCTCTGGCATCCCAAACCAGCTCTTAACCA
This sequence comes from Hipposideros armiger, assembly GCF_001890085.2. Classification (NCBI taxonomy): domain Eukaryota; kingdom Metazoa; phylum Chordata; class Mammalia; order Chiroptera; family Hipposideridae; genus Hipposideros; species Hipposideros armiger. Next base: position 618,793 of record NW_017731606.1, on the reverse strand, counting down.
ACGCGCCACTCGGCCGGCCCATCCATTGACCTTTCTAATGATACCCATTTTATTTTAGATCTTAACTAATTTTGCTTTTAAAGCTCTAGAAGTACCTTAACATTGATTGTAATGTATGGAGAGGTTCAAAATTTTGAGTGAATATATAAATTATATAATTTTAATTATATACCATATATCTCTACATTTCATGTATGTGACAGGATCTAATGGGATGTATCGAACAGGATGGGCTTGGTTATGCTAAATTAAGGAACAAATCAAAATCGATTTCTCACTCATGATCCATATCCAGTGCAGTTCAGAAAGGGAGTTTTCTTCATTATAGACACCAGGAGACTCAGGATGACAAAGGTCCAATTTTGACTCTTGCTTCTAGAATCATCTTATCAGGTACAAGAGGACCTAGCAAATCATGCTCTGATTCTTAAAGCTTCTACCTCAACAGATACAAGGCCGTTCTGCCCACATTTCACTCCCCAAAGCAAACCACAAGAACACACCCAACTTCCAAGGGGGTCGGGAACTGCAGAACAAGGCTGTCAAGGGAGCAGGGCTATCTGTGACCTTCTCCAATGATTGGCACATCTTGGAGGAAAGGAGCTTCTCCCAGGTACATATTGTTATCTAAATGTCACAGTTATGAAAAATGAGACTTAGAGAGTTAAGAAATAGCTCAAGGTCACTTTGTCAGTAAGGGGCAGTGCTGGGATTGTAGTTTAGGCCAGTATGACTTAAAACATGTGTTCTTTGTGCTACATTATCCTTTTAGGAATGTTCTTTTTGCAACATTTCCAAAAGGAAGTCCAGGTTTGGGGGCTGTACTGGAAAGAAACCTAGCTTTCCCCCTTCTGTGTGCCTCCTTTACTACTCACACAAAACACTTCACTTCTGGTCACCACATGTGTGTGGGTTTTTCCCACACCAAACCATTCTCTGTGACACCAGGTGGGTGTCCTACAGTTTAACTCAGTACTGACACTTTCTACACGGAGATGGCACCCAATCCCACAGGTTAAGTGTTCAGCCCCACAAGTTTGCCCCCCACTTCAGATGCCAATCTCAAGTAGCAGGTCCCCAGGTTACCCACAACTTCTGTTTGACTTGGCTACAAATCAGAATTTCCCATGACCTTCTCCCTGCGGGATTTGATTATTTGCTAGAGCAGCTCACAGAACTCAGGGAAACACTTACTTATGTTTACTAGTTTATTAAAGGATATGATAAAGGATATAGATGAATAGCCAGAGGAAGCGATACATAGGGTGAGGTCTGAGAGGGTCCTGAATGTAAGAGTTTCTGTCTCCATAGAATATGGGTGTGTCACTCTCCTGGTACATGGACATGTTCACTAATCTGGGAGTTCCCTGAACACCATATTATTGGGATTTTTATGGAGGCTTTATCTGTAGGGATGGTTGATCATTAACTCCATTTAAAGTCCTTCTCCTTTCTCAAGAAAGTGGCGGGTGGGGCTGAAAATTCAAAGCTTCTAATCATGGCTTTGTCTTTCTGGTGACTAACCCTCATCCAGGAGCCATCCAGGATCCCACCTGGAGTCACCTCATCAGAACAAAAGACACTCCTACCACCCAGGAAATTACAAGGATCTCAGGAGCCCTGTGCCAGGAACTGGGGGCAGAGACTAATACATATATTTTCAATTATCTCACAGGGACAAACATCTCTTTGTAGTCATGTGTTTATATGAGCCCCTCAGATCTTTTGGAGCTGTTTTCTTGCTCCTGGCTTTCTCAGTCAGCCAGGACATCACTCAGACATCCAACACATCACTGTACCTAGTCATTTGTAGACCTTCCTGCTTCCCATCTGACAAATTTTGCTGAGTCAGTTCTCCTACTGTGGCAATTGCTCTGCAAAAGTGTCCACTGTGATGTCTTCCTCCTTTGGTCCATTATTTGTAAATATGGCAGTATCATTGCTTTTGGGATGTTTTCTTGCAAATAACCTATGCTGTGATCACGTTTCAGTTCAAAAGGGGTCAAAGAACATTGTTTTGAACAACTGCGAAGGTCTTAATAATTTATCAGCATCTTATCTGTGTGCATTTTGTTATTTGACAATGATATTCTAGGGGAAAGAAACTAAAATTGGTTGGAAACCCATTGGGTGTCAGGCATGGTTCTAAGCATTTTAATGTATTTTTATCCTCATTTATTCTTTATAACAACACTTTGAGGGATGGGTTATTACTGAGTACTATAATTATCCAATCAAAGAGGATAATGAACTTAAAAAAAAAAGAAGACATCTGGTCTCAGATTTCTGAACAGGAGTAATAACACTTTCTTTATCGTGGCTTCCCTTGATTACTCTCATGGAGAGTTTTTTAGCCTCTGCAGGGTATTTATAATTTCTAAAATGTATGCTTGACCATCCTTGTAGGATTTGGAAATGGGTACTGAACTTGGAAGCCTATATTTAGGACTCTTGGATGCAAGCAATGGAATACGCAACCTACTCTGGCTTAAGCAAAAAAAAAAAAGAGGGAATTTTTTGGCTTATGCAACTAAAAAGTACAGGGTGGACAGGTGTTGTTTGATCCAGGGGCTAATCCTGGGTCCAAATCTCACTCTATTTCTTGACACTCGTTCTCCCTATATCTGCCTCATCTTCAGACTTTAAGTGGTGGCAAGAAGGCTTCTGGCAGTGGCAGTCTTTTGTCTTCCTAGATTTAAAATCCAATGGAAAAGATCCATGTGTTTTCCTCTTGGTAGCACCCAAAAGTTTTATTGCATTTCATTGGCTGGGATTAGGTCAAAGTCTATCGCTTAAGCAATCACTCTGGGTTAGGGATGCTGTAATTGGTCAGGTCTGAGTTAATGTCCATCTCTGAAATTAGGGATGTGTCACCCCTCCCTTTACACATGGACTTTATGAGAGTGAGGGGGGGCTGGTTCCAGAGAGAAAATCAGGGTGCAGTCACCAGAAGAAAGTTAAATGTAGGCTGCCTAGTGACAACAACTGATACCCAGTATAAATGGCACTTTCAAATCATCCTCTCCAACCCCTCCATTTTTTTACCTTTGAATAGTTTACAGTATAAACATGTTTCGTGTTGTAGTAGCTTAACTATAAGCTTCACAAGTTTACGATAAGGATAAAGAAAAGTGTTCTTTAGAAGATAAACACTTATCTAATAATTACTATGAAACATAAAAACTTTCAATTTTCCTTAGCTGTCAGAGAGCTTAAAGCCATATTAGTGTTCAATTACAGTGATGTCTCTTCCAAAATTCTTACTACAGTTATTTATCTTATCTGTCTTTCAAGTAACTTCTTTTTAAACTTAAAATGACAAGAAAAATACAGTCTTGCAGAAAAATTAGAGGATAAAGAAAAACCCAGGGATAATCATTTTGCTATCTTTTTCTTCTTTGTATTTATGCCATAAACTTCTTTCATATGTAAATTTGGGATAATACCATGCATACTATGTAACCTTTTGTCATTTAACAATATATTGTGAATATTTCTAGATATTATTATACATAATTTTTAACAACTGCTTAGTATTCCTCTAATAGATGTACCACAATTTACTTACACACGTTCCTACAGTTTTTCCTGCTGTATAAATATAATATAGCAACAAATATCTTTGTGTACAGATGCAGTTAATTCCTTAGGATAAATTTTAGAGTGGACTTAATCCTCAGAAAGGCTGTACCATCATATCCATTTTTTTTCTCATAGATGGTAGAGATGTAAGAGAAATATCATTAGTGTGTTGCTACTTTGCATAAAAACACTATAGTTGTATACATTTAGTAGTTTCCTGGGAAAGGTCACTTGGTTGACAATTGAACTGTCCTGGAAAAGTCACTTGGCAGTTCCGATTTCCCATCTGCCTTCTCATCTAATGGGCAAAGGGCATGTTTTTTTCCAGATGACTCTTGCTATTCTATTTTGGAGTCCTATATCAGGCCATTAATGCTGTATGCCCAGTGTTTAGAAGGAGCACCCTATTGGGAAAATACTCAGGGTACAAGTCAGAACAGCCTTCCAGAAGAAGGCAGGGCTTGAGTTAGCAACTGTATTTGGGTAACATCAAGTAAGCAGAAGATGAGCAGATTGTGTATAGTTGGTAGGGGAAAGACCATTTGGGGCACCTTGCCATAAGCCAGTACAATATAAAACAGTTGGTACACAAAAGGTATACAGCTAGTAAAATCTGTCACCCCACAGCATTCATAATGCCCTTTGAACTGGCAAGAGTTTACTCTATTATGAGGCCTCTGTGTAGGGTCTTGCCAGTATCAGGGATGCATCTTCTCTGGGCTAGCCTGATGCGTATTCTTTTTATTAAGAGATGAGATGGATATTTTAGGACATCAAGGGCTAGAGACTAGTCAAAGGCATATCCTTTGTTTATTTTTATTCTCTATGGAAAGCATTGCTGAGCAACATTTAGATTGTTGCAGCTCTTTACCACAAGCGGTGTTCTGGAAGTTTGAATAGTCTAGCACTCCCTAGCTGGGAATGGCCTACTTGGTCTTAGTGGGTAAAGAGAGGTCATTTGTCTGCAGCTCTTGGCCAAGTCCTGTGAGCACTATCAAGCTCCTCTGGTTACTTCCCCTGGGAAGAAACTGGGATGTTCCTCTGCTTGAGGTGGGCAGCCCCAGGGGGCAGGCTTTCTCTTAGCAAGAATATTGAAAGTAGAAGTGAACTTCATTTTTGGACACAGAGAAATTATTACAGAAACCTTGTACCCACTTCATGTTCTATTTGTTGCAAGAAGTATAGTCTCCTGGAAAGGCACACACAGGCTTTATGTGACTTAAGTACAGGTCAGTCACAATTGTTTAGTCCCACTGGCGTCTCATGAGAAGGAAGAAAATATCATTAATTGAATGGGGAGTGATAGGGAGAATTTGGGCCCAGTAAGCAGAACTTGTCCAGGGCCTTTTAGCCCTTTTACATCAGGTTAAAATATTAACTGAAAAAACACCAAATACTTTCACTTGAATTAGAACGGCTACAGAAATATCGCTCCTAGTGAGTCATTCAAGGGTGTAGCCCAAAAGCAATTCCAGACAGGTGGCAAAAAGAGGTTTTGGGTTACTCCTCTGTTTGAAGTTCCCCTGGGATAAATATCTAGCATGGGATCAACAGCTGTGGCAGTTGGCCCCGTGCTCTGGACTTTTGTGTGATCCAGGTCTCAAGAACCAACTGGATCGAACCCTGAAGTTCCCGGTAAAAATGACTGGTGGAGGTAAAAGGGAACATGCATGGGCCGCAGACTGAGCAGCCTCCAAAATAAGTCTTTGCTTGTCTTTGAGGTCCTCATGAGAAGGGCGGGACCTCTGTGCTGTTTATTCCCGCTGCAGCACCTGGTCCACTGCAGTAGTTATCACCATCTGCTGGAGCGTGAACAGGCGATGAATGAAGTTGGGCCAGGAACAGGCCAGCTGCCTCCTTCAGTCCCACCAGCCTGGCCTTCCTTCAGGCGTGGGTGCACGGCTCTGTACCTCAGCAATAAACAATGTTACCTCAGAGAACGCTGTGGAACAGAGGCTGCAAGCCTGGGATTCGGAGCCAGGCACATCTGGCCATTAATCCTGGCTCTGTCACTTGTTAGCTGTGTGACCTCAGACCCGTTATTTGATCTTTGGGCTTCTGCTTCCTCACATATAAAGTGGATATACTAACATCTTCCTCACTTGGCTATAAGGAGAATAAAATAAGATAATGATGCCTCTAAAATGTTTAGCTAAGTCCCTGGCACACAGTAAGGGCTCCACCAATGGGCCCGTCTTGGATTCTGTGCACCTACAGATGAAATGCTGTAGACCCAGAGAATTAGCTTGGGAGGAAGAGCATACATCTCTCTTTCTAGAGGAGGTGGCATCGTGGATGCTGGAGCCTGCAGTGTCAGCCTGTGCAGTGTATTAGCACTCAGGGGTATTCTGTCAGTTGTGTAGGCCATGAATCATGAGTAAAAGTTTCTGAGGTCACACGTGTGGGGACAAGGTCAGGGTGAGGCCTGTGATAAAGTCACACTGGGCCAGAAGCAGATCTGCTTGATTCTCAGCATAAGGGTTATGGTTGATTTCACAGAATATGAGGGACAGAAGGGAACTTCAACTGGATCTAGTCTGGGTCTTAGACTTGATGGGGCTTCCTCATCAACTGAGGCATGTTTCTTCTCAGCAGGGGTGGACCCTCCTTGCCAAGTGCTTTGATGGGGCCATCATGGCTCTTAAATTTGATTCAGACAAGATGTACCACTGGGCAAATTTTGTTGTGAGTTCTACATGCCAGGAGCTCCTACAGTTTGTCATCTGAGAAAACCCCAGAACTTTGAAACAGGAGCCAAGCTCTGCCCTGTCAGCCACATGGGGGATGATTCAGTTTGTGAAATTTTAATTGCTCAGGAATGACTGATGGTGCTGTGGGTGATTACTGAATTACACCTTTGGTAATCAGTCATTCACTCAACACACATTTATTTCCTTTCTTTGCTTTCCTCCTAGGTGAAACTGTATCAGGAGAGACCATAGATTTGGGCCGATAACATACCAGGAGCATGGCATGCTTCTATGCAGGCTTTTTCATCCTGTTTGCTTCCATACACAAAAGTGTCTGTACATATAAATAGGAGGTTTGGTGACTCATTAATACTCCCCAGAGCTACCTTTAAAAGCAGTGAGGTTACTTGAGTTCCAGCATACAGACTGGATTCAAATGCCGAGCATGAACATTTCAGAGAAGATGCACACTATTGGAGTTGTTTAGCATCTTTGTGCATTAAATATTCTCACTATCAGAAAATGGAATATTTAGATATCAGTCCCTGGAGGAGGTTGGGGGTATTTGGCAAGAGAATTATTTTACATTTAAAAGCTACTGAACAAGTTACAGTCTTTTTCCTGTAGTTTATAACTCTGGTCACTCAGTGGAGCTCATGGGAATAAACACACTTTGAGATCAAACGCCATCGCTCCTATTGTAGTGGTGGCAAGTCTCACAGGGCCGCTCTTTCTCCATGGAGTCAGCATGCTGTGCTGAATATTGAGCTCTGAGCTGAAGGTTGGAATACTGAGTCAAAATACTGGAATCAAAATTCTGGCTCTGCCACTGCATAGTCTTGCTTCCTTTGTCGTAGGTTAAATGACCATACAGGCATGGGTTTATTTCTTGGCTCTCTATTCTGTTCCATTGATCTATGTGTCTGTTTTCATGTCAGTACCATGCTGTTTTGATTACTATAGCCTTGTAGTATAGCTTGGTATCAGGTAGCATAATACCTTCAATTTTGTTTTTCTTTCTCAAGATTGCTTTGGCTATTTGGGGTCTTTTGTGGTTCCATATAAATTTTAAGATTGTTTGTTCTAGTTCTGTGAAAAATGCCATTGGTATTTTGATAAGGATTGCACTGAATCTGTAGATTGCCTTGGGTAGTATGGATATTTTAATGATCTTAATTCTTCCTGTCTGTGAGCATGGTATATGCTTCCATTCATGTGTATCTTTTTCAGCCTCTTTCTTCAATGTCTTATAATTTTCGGAGTACAGGTCTTTTACCCCCTTAGTTAAATGTATTCCTAGGTATTTTATATTTTTTATGCAACTGTAAATGGAATTGTTTTCTTAATTTTGCTTTCTGATTGTTATTAGTGTATAAAAATGCACTGGATACTTTGTTATTAGGGTATAAAAATACTCTTGTTGTTTGTTATTAGTGTATAAAAATTTCTGAATATTAATTTTGTATCCTGTTACTTGATTGAATTCATTTATCAGCTCTAATAGCTTTTTTTGTGTTCTCTTTAGTGTTCTTTCTATATAGTAATGTCATCTGCAGATAATGACAGTTTTACTTCTTTCTTTACAATTTGGATTCCATTTATTTATTTATTTATTTATTATTATTTATTTATTTATTTATTTATTTATTTATTTATTTTCTGATTTCTATGGCTATGACTTCAAATAGTATGTTGAATAGAAATGGTGAAAGTAGACATTGTTTTCTTGCTCCTGATCTCAAGGAAAACACTTTTAGCTTTTCACCATTAAGTACAATGTTAGCTGTGGGTTTGTCACATATAGCCTTTATTATGTTGAGGTATGGTCCCTCTATTCCCACTTTGCTGGAAATTTTTATTATAAATGGATGCTGGATTTTGTCAAATGCTTTTTCTGCATCTATTGATATGACAATATAATTTTTATCCTTCATTTTGCTTATGATGCTCTTGTTTTATGGCTAGAAATTCTAGTGTTTTATATTACATACAACGAGTATCACTATAATTAACACACATTTGCCAAGTGTCAGCTGTGAGTACAAGGCAGAGGAGGATAAATTGAATATAGTCCTTGCTTTTAAGATCTTCAAATCTAGGTGGGAGACAGAGCTTGTCTGTAAATGATACAACAGCATAAAGCAATGAGTGGTATTGATTGTTGGAACTGGAATGGCTCAGAGGTAGAAATAGAATCCCCAAGGATTCTGAAAAAGCTTTATGGACAAATTGGGACTTTATTTGGATCCTAAAGAATGGGGACTGAAAAAAATCTGAGGAAAGCAAAGAGAAGGGAAAATATACTGGAGGTAAGGTGAAGGGTAGGAGCAAAGGCCTAGAGATGGGAGTATACTTGGTATATTCTAAGAACACCATGTAGGTGTGGCTGCTTGACACAGCAGAGGGTTTGAAGAGAAAGAGATTCATATAGGAAGGAGGTTTGGGCCTTGGCCATCAGGTAGAGGACTCAGTCTCCTCTGTGAAGACAGCTCCCCTAAGCAGGTATACATATAGTGGATATGTCTTCTTTGTAGAAGTGAATGACTTCTATAGAGATATTAGATTTATTTTTCCTCCATAAAAGGAGTGACTCAGGTAGAGAAATTTTACTAATGAGAGACCAGCCACTTAGAGAACATTTATAAATCCCAGCAAAGACAAGAACATTCACCTGGCCCTACTCTTGAAGCACGCTAACAGAGCATTTTTCCATATGGTCTATGTTAAGTGCTCATGCGTTTATGTACTGACAAGAACTGGGAGGAAACGAAAGTGACAAAAAAGCTGTGTCAGGATGGTGGCGTTATGGGTGATTTTGTTTTATTTCCTCCTTAAAGTTGACTTTAATATTATTGTTACATACTAATTGACTTTTTTTTTTTTAATGGGACACTCTGGCTCTGATTTCCAATCATGTTGGGATCCTGAGGGGATTTCGGAATTGAACATTAGCTAAGTTACTTATAATTTTTAGTGACTAGAAATTATCTCAGGTTTTTAAAAGTTCAATCAGAGAAACATTTTACAACAAATCACAGGAGATTATACAAACCATTCCTGGGCCTGGATTGCCTTAGTGCTCATTGGCTGCCAGCGGAGCTCCTCTTCATCTTCCAGAAACCAAGCAGGCTTCAGGGCGGTCCGTTGGCTCAGTTGGTTAGAGTGCAGTGCTCATAATGCCAAGGTTGCTGGTCCGATTCCCACATGGGTCACTGAGCTGCGCCCTCCACAACTAGAATGAAACAACTACTCAACTTGGAGCTGGGGTGGCTGTTTAGCTTAGTTGGTTAGAGCACAGTGCTCATAACACCTAGGTTGCCAGTTCAATCCCCATGCCCTCCACAACTAGATTGAACCAACTACGTGACTTAGAGCTGATGGGTCCTGGAAAAACACACTGTTCCCCAATTAAAAACAAACAAACAAACAAACAAACAAACAAACAAACAAACAAACAAACAAACAAACACACAAGCAGTCTTCACCTTCTCTTTGAAACCTCCCCATCCACTCTGCCCATTTACACCTCATCCCCCAACAGAGTTTACTTGTTGGTAACTCTGTTTACCCATAGCAACTTCTATTAGTCAGAAGCAGTCACTTGGAGTTGATTAAGCCGTTTGGAAATCCTAGATCCATTGCTTGTTAGCCATGCAATTGTTATTTCATTGAACCTCAGTTTTCTCATTCGTAAAATAGGGATAATAATATCTTTCGAGCAGATGAGGATTGAAATAATATATATGAAACACTTAGACCAGTTTGTGGCATTTAATATGTGCTCAATAAATGGTTCCTTTCCTAATTATCCATTTCTAGGATTGCATGTACCTCCCTGTGTTTGCTGCTTACTTCTTTTTCTCTCCCACCAGTCCCTAAGGGGGCAAGGACAACACTGTATTTGTCTCTGGTACCCAGTACCTGGCACACACATCAGGCTCTCAGTTAAGTGTTTCTTGAAGACAGGAACAGAGTGACCTGCTTGAAGGTTTTAGGGTAGCGGCTCTAAAATCTCTCCTCTCCCCCCACAGCTGGTTCTTTATTCTCACTTGCTAAGCCCCCTCGGGCTCCCCACCATCACCCCTAAGCCTATTTGGAATCTCACTGACAGTTTCTGCCCAGGGAAAAAGGCTTCTGCAGGCAGCTCTGAGGCTGGCAGAGACTCTGCAAAGGCAGGAACAGGAATGAATTCCCTGTAGACCTGGGCCTTCTCATGAGTACCTCCAAGGCCCCAAACTGGTCGGAGTGTGCTCTGCTGGGGGCAGGAAACCCCTGGGCCTCTGAGAGCCAGTTAGCACCCAGGAGCAGTCCTGTAAAGCTGGAGCTAACAAGGGGTCTAACCCTGCAGCTAAAAGTTAAGGGCGGTGTTTGAGAACTGCTCTGAAGCCTTGCCGTTATGTCAGTGCAATGCTGGCAGGGCGGATACACTTGGATGTGGAGGCCCTTCCACCTCTCATTTGGGTGGCTTCCAAATGTGACTGGGGCCCCTCTGGTTCTGGCTCCAGGATTTCTGCAGTTTGTGTGAGGCAGCAGAGGGGAGGGTGGGGGCCTGGCCCAGATTAGCAAGGAGCTGGGAGGTAGAGCTGTGGGGGCAACTGGGGGAGAACAGTCCCCAGCAGGGCCAGGGGACAGCCTTCTGGAGGGAGGTGGGGCAGGGTAGTTTGCGGTGAGAAGGCAGTAATGAGGACTCAGAGGGGAAAGGGGCCTCGGGGATACAAGTCGAGAAGGCTGAGGGAAGGGCCCAGAGGCCCAGGGCCCGGAGGCTCTGACGCAGAGAGGAAGGAGCCGGGGCAGCTAAGTGACCTCCTCTAGGGAGGATGGGGGAGGCTCGGGAGGAAATAGTGCTGAAGGTAGGGAGAGGAGAGAGGCAGGAAACTGAAGGGGAGAGGAGAAGAGGAGGAAGGGAAGGAGAGGAAAGGAGAGGAGAGGCAAGAGAGGGAGCCAGAGAGGGAAACAGAGGAAGAGAAAGACAGAGATGGGGACAAAGAGAAAGGGAAGGGGAGAGAGAGAGAGAGAGAGAGAGAGAGAGAGAGAGAGAGAGAGAGAAGCACAGATAGATCAGCAGAAAGAGGGGGGCAGAGAGACATACAGAGACACCCACAGACCACACACACAGAGATCAACAGAGAAAGAAGCAGAGAAAGACAGAGACCCATACAGAGATCAGGAGAGGGGGTGGGAGAAATCAGCAGGCAGAGAGGGAGGGGGTGGGGAGGGGAGGAGAAGAAAGAAGGTGGGTGGGGGAGAGAAGGGGGGAGAGAATGAGTGGAGAGAAAGAAAGAGGGAGGAAAACCTAGAGAGAAGTGGGAAGGGAAGGGGTGAAGGAAGGTGGAAAGAATGCACGGATGGGAGCAAAAAGACAGGTGGACCAAAGAGACCCGCCACAGGGAAAGAAAGCCAGAGGGGCCGGCAGCTGTGAGGGAGAGGCTTGGCCCGAAGCCCCAGGGAGGAGGAGACCTGGAGGAGGGAAGACTGGCCGCCAGTTGAGAGTGAGGGCCTTCTCTGATATTACCCAATAAAAAGGCTCTATAAACTGGGAAAGCACATTCCCTGGTACTCTTGTCAGTTAGTGAACAACAGGGTGGGGCTGTGCTCAGGGGCTGCTGAATACTTCCTGGAGGTGCCAGGGCCTGAAGGAAAGGGGTCCCAGGCTGCCCCCTGCCCCCCTCAAGAGAGGAGGTGGCAGTGGGGAGGACAGGAAAGAGAGCAGAGGAAGAGGGCAGGTTTGTTGCCTGGGCCCCGGCCGAGGGTCACAGATGGAAGGAGGTGGTGCTTGTTTATTCTTTTACTTACTTGACAAACATAAGCAGTGCATTGTGCAAGGCACTGGCCCAGGCTCCAGGGCCACAGGGACATAGCTTCAGCCTCATATTGTGAGCAGTCCAGTGGGAGACATAGACAAAACACACAGCCCAGCAGTGTGATCATGGGCCGCGTACTTAACTGCTCTGTGCCTCAGTTTCCTCACCTGTAAAATGGGGTTTATTAGGAGACCGACTCCATAGGGTTGTTTTGAGGATTAAATGAAATAATCTATATAAAGTACTAAACTGGTGTCTGGCATAAAACAAGACTCTGAAAGGGGTTACCTCGCAGTGTTTGAGCTTGAAGGAGAAGGCATTTGCCAAGTGGGAGAAGAATGGGTGGAACCTTCCAGGCAGAGGCCACAGATGCCAGAAGAAGGAGGGGTGACTGGGATGATTTTGGGGTTAACGAGAGTGGTGGGTATGTGGATTACCTGCAGTAGCATCACCCTGGGGAGGGACTTGCTAAATATATATTCAGATCTTTGGGCCCTTCCTCAGGCCAACTAGATGTGGGCCTCTGGGCAGGGCCTGGGAATCTGTATTTTAACTTGCTCCCCAGGCTGCTCTGATGCACCCCTTCCCTCCACTCTAACCCAGGGACCTGTCCTAGTTCAGGCCTCACCGTGTTCCACATAATACATAGCTTTCTAATGGATCCAGCCCGGCTATAGTTTCACCACCTGTAATCTGATTCTCCTTCAAAGGACGTCCCCTCTGTGAAGTCTTCCTTGAGGGTTCAGGGCAGAATTAATGGCTCGCTTCTCCACTCCCACTGCACCTTGAACTCCCTGTATCCTAGCACTTATGAAACTGTCAGAGTTGTTGGTATATGTGTCTATGTCTCTCCCTATGCCTGTCCCCTACACAAAGATGAATCCTTGAGGACAGGCGAGGCCTTTGAGCCTCTGGCCTGACACATAGCCGGGGATCTCATGAAGACTTGTTCCCCAAATGGCTATCTGGCTCCCTGGAACATGCCAGTGAGAGGGAGAGAGAGTCAGTACCCTTGCATACAGGGGTCTCTGGGTTTTTCTTCTCTCTCTTTTCTTTTGTTCCTTGGGCTCACTTGGTAGCAAGATGATTTCCTGTAGAAAAAATTTCTGAGCAGAGTACATAGCCAATCTCAGGCAGATATAAGTCAAGTTGCCCTTGAATGAATCTTGAGTAGCTTGCCAGTAATGTGTCCTGGAGAGAATCCTAAGCGTATTCCCACATTTCTGAGCACATTGTTTTAGATGAAGGCAGTGGTACATAATCTCTTCCCTTCTTTGCAGGTGAGGAAGCTGGGACCTGCAGCACCTGGGAGGAGCTGGGACCAGGGACATAAAGTGACACTGAGGAGTAGGGACAAGGGGACCTGGCTTGGAATCCCATTTGCCTGATCCAAGGTCTTAGTCTCTAAAATCTAGGCTGCTTTATTTTATGTTTTTTCCAGCTATGAATCAACTCAAAGGTTTGCTGTTTCAGGGATCCCAGTCAAGGGAGGTCTTCAGCTGGCATTAGTTGTGATGGTTCCAGAGGGGATGCGCTGAAAAATGATGATGGTGCTAATGTGAGGGCTATGGCCAGACCCTGTGTTAAGTGTCTCCTTACACATTGTTATTCAGCTCTCATAACAACCCTCTACAGTAGGTACTGTATTTCCCCATGTATAAGATGCACCCTTTTTCGAAAAATTAGGGGTCTAAAAACTGGGTGCGTCTTATACAGTGGTTGTATGAGCACAAAAACAAGCGTGAAAAAAGCGGGAAATGCAACTAAAAAAACCTACAACCACTGTATAAGATGCACCCAGTTTTTAGACCCCAAATTTTTTGAAAAAGGGTGCGTCTTATACATGGGGAAATAGAGTAATATTCTTCCCTCCCCCCATTTGACAAATGAGGAAACTGAGATATACAAGGGTTAAGAAACATGCCTGAGATCACACAGCTAGTAAGTAACAGAGCTGGGTTTTGAACTCCTGCCTGTGTCACTCCAGATATGGAGGTTTTAACGAAATGCCTCCCAAACAAGTCAATGCCTTGTCATTCCATTTTATTGCACTAACATTTATTGAGGGTCTGCTATTGACTATCATTGAAGGGAATGATGGCAAAAACCTCGAATGAGCATGGAAAATGCTGATGATCTGATTTCCATGGAAAGAAAGTGATGCCCACTGGGGTGGGTGCTGTGGTTGTTAATTGTCAGAAAACATTTAGGAGTAGAAACAAATAAAAATAATCCCGTTAGCATACTTATGGGTGAACTTTCGTTTTATTTCTATTCTCAAAAATATTCTTAATGTTATTGTTTCAGAGTTTTTATAAAAGCGTCATCACCACATAAAGAACAGGAACCCCTCGGCTTGATGTGTCATACTAGGTATGGCCACATGGTGTCCCTCCAGCTCAGCCTAAACCTTGGAGAAGACCAACTGACTAGTCTGCCAGGCCGAGCGGCAAAGGCTAATCAATGCTGAGAGGACCCTAAGCCATCGAGCCAGCGTCCAGCTGCTGGGGCTGGAAGGGCACTATGGCCCTCGGAGGCAGGGGGGGACACACAAGCGTTTCTCAGGCCAGAGCATGGTGATTCGTTTGCGTTCCAGGGTCTCAGTGAACAGTTCTGACACTGAAGTTTCATTCTGGAGGGGACTTTAGGATTTTCTGAAGGAAGTGAACGGGAAGGTTTTAGATTTGCAGCATAGGAGGGATGCTTCCCAGGGGGCTGGATAATTTGAGGGAGGGCTGGAAGGAGGCTGGATTGGGGCTAAGAAACTGGAGGGCCCAGAGTTTTTGTAGGAGGGCTCAGGGGCTGGTTGGAAGGAGGGATTAGGGATCTGTTTTGAAGTTGTGTTTGCACAGCAAGCACACTATGCCATATATCAATAAGAAAAAAAAAGTTGTCTAAAGAGGCCCTTTCCTCCAATGTTTTACTTTAGTTTTCTTGCCAGTCTGGCTCCAGGCTCTGAATTTTAACTTACATACTGGGCAATTGTTATTTTTTGGTTTGATGGCATTCAACCGTTTTAGCAACATTTGGATTTTCTGTAGAGCAGTGGTTCTCAAACTTGTGTGCCTCACGATCACCTGGAAGACTTCTTAAAACAGGGTTTCTGATTCAGTAGGTCTGGGTGGGGCCTGAGAATGTACATTTCTAAAAAGTTCTCAGATAATGCTTATGTTGCTGGTCTAGAGATGATGCTTGGAGAACTACCACTGTGAAGGAGTTACTTTCCTTCCATGGTCTGTCATTGTACCCTTCATTTTAAAAGCCAAAAGCCAGAGGCTCCAAATTCTTACATAGGGTACACAGGTCTAGTCAGGGGGTAGGCTGTGATCTCAGCTCAGCCAACAGGGCTGTGTTTTTCAGAGTCTGGAGCTAATGTTGCAAGGCCAAGTTGGCCTGGTGGGAGGTTGTAGGGGCAACAGCCGCCTCCTGCTGATTGCGCCATCAGTATCAGTGTGTTGCCTGGATTTCTGGTGGTGGGGCTGCCTTGGGTTCTACTAGATTGAATCTAAATCAGGTATTCCAACCACCCTTGATTCTGATCCTTCAGTAGCCTTACAGTAAATTCCCTTCTGCTTCATTTAGTCAGAGTCCTTTCTGTTGCTTACAGCCAAGTTCTGTGGCTCAACCTCTCCTCTGCATTGCCTCCCACTATAGTGTCGTGGAGGGAGCTGAGTGAACCGGGATTACACTCAAGTTAGCAGAGCTAGAGTCCTGGGTTCCTGTCTCCAGGCAAGGGTTCTTCCCTCCACATATACAGCTTCCACCTCGGATCCACTGCAAAGCCCTGCTCAAAAAGGCATTTGCAGTATAAGTGTATTAAATCTTTCTGAAATATGGCAGGACATCCAAATATATAAATAAAGCCAAGCAGTAGGCACTCAATTAAAAATTGCAGCCCTAAAATGCTGCACTTCCATGACTAATGTTTCTTTAAAAAAAAAGAAATCAGTCTTCTCAGCAATTGCAGGCAGTTTTAAAAATGGTAGAGCTCACACTCTGTTTTTAGATATTTATTGTTTGTCAGCTTCTCATCTGTTTTAGAATTTCAGACATCATTGCTATGGATAGGGATTTGCTATAAAGCTACTGGTGGCTTGGGAGCAGGGGATCCCAAAGGAAAATGCTCTTCTATTCAAGCCCATCCCTCAGCTCTTCCCTGCAATCCCCAGGAAGGATCCTTGTGATTACATTAGGACCAAAACTAATAACTCAAGATGCTCTCCTTATCTAGCTCCTTAACTCAATCATATCTACAAAGTCCCTTATATCAGGTAAGGGAATGTTCACAAGTTCTGGGGACTAGGACATGGGCATCTTTGGGGAGTCTGCTGTAATACTCATTTATGCTGTTCTGCCCACCAAAATACTCATAAAGTATTAATAAAATACGTTTTGTTCAGAAAAATAGGAAGAAGAAAAATATCTCATGGTTTGACTACTAAAAGATAAACATAATGAATATTTCCTTCCATTTAAAAAAAATGAATAGTCTTTACATAGTTATAGTGTGTATATAATTTGAAATCCTTGTTTTTCGTTTGACATTATGTTATAATCTATTTTCTGTGTTAGTACATAGTCTGAGCAAACATTTTTATTGACAACATAATATTCCATTGAGTGGATATACCACATCCACTTAAGCCTTTCCATATTTTTGAAAATTTAGGTTGTTTTTAATTATTTAATATAAATAACTTTGTGACAACTATTTTGGCTCATAAGTATTTTTTTATTGTGAAATATACATTTAAAAAAATTAGTTTCAGCTGTAAAACACAGTGCAATAGTTATACTTTTACCCCTCAAAGTGACCACCCCCCTCCCCGAATCTGCCGCCCCACTCCCCTCCAATATCATACATATCTATTACAATTCCCTTGACTCCACTCCCACACTATACTCCTCGTCCCGTGACTATATATATATATATTCACTTATAGTTGACATACAATATTATACAACGTCAGCTTCAGGTATACAGTGCAGTGACCAAGCCTCTACCCCATCCATGATGCGGTCTCCCTAGCAAGACATGTGACCATGTGACACCCTACAAAATATTTACAACATTATTAATTATATTCCTCGAATAGTCTTTCATGTCCCTGTGGCAATATTGTAGTTACTTACCTATTTATGCTGTCTAAACCCTTCCCCTTCTCCCTCATCCCCATCCCCCTCCCAACTAGCAACCATCAGTTTTTCCTCTATATCTCTGAGACTATTTCTGTTTACTTTGCTTGTTCATCCAGTTTTTTAGATTCCACATGTAAGTGAAATCATATGGTTGTCTTTCTCCGACTGACTTATTTCACTTAACATAATAGTCTCTAGGTCCATCCATATCGTTGCAAATGGTACGATTTCATTCTTCTTTACAGCAGAGTAATACTCCATTGTATAAATGTACCACAGTTTCTTAATCCAGTCATCTACCGATGGGCATTTCGGTTGTTTCCAAGTCTTGGCTATTGTAAATAGTGCTGCAATAAATACAGGTGTGCATATATTTTTTTTGAATTAGTGTCTTGGGTTTCTCTGGATAGATACCCAAGAGTGGAATTGCTGGGTCATATGGTAGTTCCACTTCCAGTTTTTTGAGATAGCTCCATACTTATTTCCATAATGGCTGCACCAATCTGCAGTCTCACCAACAGTGCACCAGGGTTCCCATTTCTCCACAACCTCGCCAGCACTTGTTTGTTGATTTATTGATGATAGCCATTCTGACTGGATCATAAGTATTTTTGTGTTTATCTAAGTCTTCCTTGGCATTGATTCCCAGATGTGGAATTCCTGTGTCAAAGACCCTTTACAGCAAATGTTTTTCAAAAGGTTTATTGGAATTTTTAAAACCACTAGACTCTGGGGATTAGAATGAGGACATCTTTGGAGTAATCATTATTCTGCTAACCACAGGCCTCCAGTTCCTCTTTTGCAAAATGGGAATAATAATCACTACTTCACAGGCAGCTGAGAAGATGAAAGGCACTCATATATCTGAAGAGGGCTTGGTAAACAAGGAAGACTTGTATAGCTGGCAGTTCTTGCTCTTATGACCTGAGCTCATCTGAGTGGGTTGGGAAGAGGTGCTTGTGCTCATGACTTAGTTGTACCACCCTATATGTGTGTGTGTGTGTTTGTGTGCATGCGTGTGCATGAGCATGCTCACATAAGAACATAGGGGTTAGTGTGGGGACAGTTTTTTACGTAGCAGCTCCTTTCCTTATGCAAGGCCCAGCAAATCTCTGGATAGATGTCTGGAACAGTGGTTCATAACCCTCACTGTGCACCAGAATCACCTTATGAGCTTTTAAAAAGCATATAGATTCCCTATGTTCTACCCTTGGGAGGCTCTGGTTCAGTTAATCTGGGGTAAAGCCCAAGCATCTTGTTTTGCCAATATTCCCCCTGGTGATCCTGATAGAGTGGAAACCACAGATCTAGGCCAATGTATGAGAAAGATCCCAGCTTCTCCGGATAGCTGGTTGGGTCAATGGCAAAGGTGAGAGGTTTCGGTAGTGTCTTCATTTAAGAGGACAAGGGCTGTTACTTCTCCCTGCTGCTCTGCTCTCTGGCCCCCGTATTAACTCAGAAAAATTGTCCAGTGGGAGCTGGTTGAGGGGCTCTGGGTGTAACAGAATAGGGCTGAGGGTTTGCTTTGTGCCAGCAGACACTGCTTCCGGCAATGAGACCAGGCATGTTTCTGGGGCCATCTGGGCTCTGCAAGGGTGATGTGCATCCTTTGGCATCTCCTTCTGTTTTTACTGAGAGGGGTGGGGGGTGGAGGGGTGTGAGCAGTCTTCCCTGAGATATCCACCCACCTCAATTTCCCAGGGAAGAGGAGGAACAGAAATCAGTCTCCTGGGGCAGCAACCAGAAGTGTGAGTCAGTGACAAGTGAGTGAGGCAGTGAGACGGGCACCTTTTTCCAGAACTACTAGTACTAGGATGAGGAGCTGCCTTTGACCTGGAAAAAGAAAACTCTTGTTTTCAGATTTTCTTGTTTCTAGACATGAAGTAGTGCCTTGGGGGCTCCAAGTGCCATAGGCTGCATGGAGCTTTAACTGTCAAACTGAGGAATTTTCAGACTGACTCTGGGTTCTGCCCTACAGACAATACTCATTGCACCCACAGGCCTTACTCATTTTTACATAAGAGCAAGGGAATGTGTGTATTTAGTGCATATTGTATGTGAGGCACTATGCTAATTGCTTATACTACTTACATGCATCACCTCACATATTCCTCACAAAAATCCTGGGAACTGGGTACTATTATTTTCCCTTTTTACAGACGAAGATCTAGGGACTTATTTTGGTTACACAGTTTGCCCAGCATTTCTAAGCTGATGAACGGCAAGGTCAGGATTCAAGCACAGCCGCCTGAGTCCAGATCTTCTTCTCTGACTGCGCTGCCTTTTACCAACAGGTGGGTGTGGTGGTGAGTGGTTGGAGGTGAGGAGAGCAGGAGTGCCCTCCTGTGAAGACCATGGGGAGCAAACAGGTCGGCGTGTGCACAGCGCAGCGTCTGCTCTCCAGCCTTCTCGGCCTCAGCCCACCCAGCCCAGGGGCCAGGAGACCTCTGGGGACCTTGGCCCACCCATGGATAGGTCTGGAATTGCTACTTAAGGGCCTGGTATTTCACATGCCTGGGGGAGCCTTGAGTCTCCAGAGCCCACCAAGTCAAAGGCCCTCCTCTCCCTGCCACATGCCTTGTCCTTTATCACTGAATTTCTCCTTCTTTCCCCCCTCCTCTCCTGCTCGCCTCCATTCAATCAGCATGCACCCCATCAGAATCTTTGCTGGGTGTAGATGTTCCTGGCAGGGCTGGGAGCTATGTTATGGTATGAATCAGTCCACATGATTGGGTCCTGATTCTCTGCCTAGTCCTTTCAGGGCCCCTTCCTTAAAGAGCTTGGTTCTGTTCTCTCAATCCCCAGCTCTCAGCAGGGCCTTACTGAATGGGCTCATTGCTGGATTTTACGTGGTTGCCCAAAAGGACCCTGTGGTCTTTGGATATGGCTCTTGGATGGCCCTGCTGCCCCTTGCAGGCCTCATTAGCTGTGTGCTCTTCCAGTCTCTGACCTACTGGGCACAGATCCTTTTCTTTGTCCTGTAGGGGAAACTGTTTAGCTTTTATGCAGTTGCCAAACTGAAGCCAGGAAAACACTGGCTAGTGAGTGATTCTACAGAGTGAACTAACCCAACTCTTCTGTAATTCAGACATTTTGCCCTGCATTTTGCTCTTACCCTGCATGATTTCTTATATGTGTGTAGAGGGGTGTCTGTGCAGGTGTCCAGATATTTTGTACGAACACAAAACACTGGCTCCTGGGAAGAGAAGAGCAGTAGCTTCCTATTACTTCAATTCAGAATCTGCATATTAAAATACACTGTCCCCAAGGGGGGTACTTTATTAGCTCTAATGGGCCTTCCTGCATGGCTCAAGGGACACTCACTAAATGGCCATATATTAATTGGCAATTTGGGTGTGGAACTGATTTGGCTCATATGTGCCCACTTTTTAGTTACTGTCAAATACTAGAAGTCTCTCTAGACTTTACAGATGAGGAAACCATGGCCCTGAGAGGAGCGTGAGGCTAGGCTAATATTACCAGGGCTTGATTGCAGCTTTGATACAACTCCCTGGCTCAGGAAGCCATTAAGCAGGTGAGTGTTCAGTGCATAACCAGGCTGATTCAACAGAGAAATCACCAACTGTGGCTATGGTGAGCCAGTGTGTTATATTCTTGAAGGAACAGCAGACAGGATGCCCCTTGCTTTGCCTTCCAAACCCGTTGAGGGAGACTAGACTGGGAAATACATGCTTATCCTTTAAGGGAAAAAACTGTAATTGCTCATCAGTTATCGCCTCTAATACTGGAGGAGAAACTAATGAAAGGGGTCTGTCTGCTGTGGGTTGAATTGTTATTGTTGCCTCCTCCCAAGATATGTTGAAGTCTGAAGTCTTCCCGGCCCCCTTCCTATGAATGTGACCTTATTTGAAAACAGGGTCTTTGCAGAAGTAATTAAGTTAAGGTGAGATCATTAGGGTGGGCCCTGATCCAATATGACTGGTGTCCTTATAAGAAAAGGAAAACACCATATGAAGACAGACACACAGGGAGAACACCATATGGTGACAGAGGCAGAGACTGTAGTGATGCATTTGCAAGCCAAATAATGCCAAGGTTTCACTTCATTGTGGAGCCCAGAGAGGTGGCAAGACCACAGAGAAGATATGACTGGGTCGTGTGTCTTGGTCATATGTTTCCCTTGGCCAGCCTGTCATGGATATCACAAGGTTTTTCTTACACAGAGCCACACTTGTGAAGGTCCAGGATGGTGTGGGAGGAGCAGAATTAATTCCTAGGCATTTGGAGAGTGGTATAGAATTGGCTAGACAAGTTGAACTTGAGTAGGGCATATAGTTGGGAATGACAGGTGACAAAAGAACACCTGAGTTTATATCAATGTGGGTAGACAATAGCAGAAGACCAGATCACCACCCCTACTCCAACGTGTTGGTCCTCTGTAACTCTGATATCAAGAAGGGAACGTCAATGGAATAGATCCTAAAAAGAAACTGAGTTATGGAAAAGTGAAGTCCTACTTGTGTACTGGAGCTGTGGCCTTAGATTCATAACCACCACACTCAAAATGAAGCTTGTTTGCTCCCAGAATGTTCCTTCCTCCCTGCCCCGCAACATACACACAGTGAAGTGACTAGGTCTCCAGGCCTCTTCCCCAAGTACCTCCCCTCCCTTGTGGAGTCCCAGAGACTCGTGTGAGCTCTTCGCCACCTACACCCTACACCCTCCTGCTCTCAATGCTGTTGTACATCCCCACTCCCAAGCCATGAGAGCTGCTGTCTTACTGTAGTTCCTTGATGTGAGCTGGCCCTGTTTGGCCCATAAAAATCCTCCATGCTGATTTTACCCTTCCTGCCATCACAGGTAATGAGCTAGTCAGTTTTACATGATTTCTGATGATGCTGTCTTTCCTCTTAACCTCTTGCCATCTTGTTTTTCTGCTCAAATAAGTGTGGAACTAGGGTGGGAGAAGTTTCCTTCCCCACCTAATATTTATTACTTTTCTATTATGCTCTAAAAAGAATGACTTAATTCTCATTTTATAAAATAACACAAAGAACATTTCAACCTTTATTTTACTCTTTCTTCATTGTTAGGCTCAAGGGCTGCTTCCTCAGTGAAGCCTTTGTGGGTTCTCTCCTCCCTTCCTCATGCAGGGCCAGTCTCCCCATTGCTTATTCTTACCTCTGTGGTTTGTATACATTATATTGTATAAAAGTGTTGTGTTCCTGCATCTTTCTCTCTCAGAGAGTTTTTGAAGGTAGACACTGGGTCTGATTTATTTCTGTATCTTCTGTTCCTAGTATAAAGTTGGTGCTCAGTAAACATTTGATGAACAAAGGCCTAACAGCCCATAGCTCTGTAATTCTGTGTAATGTCTATTGCAGATTTGTAGAAATTTCTCAATAAATACTTAGAACCTGGGAAGAAAGGCCAGTATTTTTCTGGAGTTTTTGGCCTCGCTCAAAGGGTTTATGGAACTAAAAGGGACTGGTTTAGGAGTACTGGGTTTGACTTTCCAAAACAAATAGATCAACATTATTTTAAGCATATATGGAGGGAGATAACAATTCACATTTTTCATGGATAATTAGGATGGAGTTTGTATCCATGTTCCATCACATATATTATTAGCTGAAAAATGTTGGTTCTTTAGTATAACAAGGAAAATTAGAAACTGGTCCATCCTTCATAGGGCTGATAAGTACATCCTTCTGTTTCTACTTAAGCTCTGATTACAGTCATTACCCACTGATGCTTCCTGCCGCTGCCAGGGCCAGACTCAGAGGGCCATTCTGAGTGTGTTCCCTGTCACTCAGGTCTGAACTGAGCTCCAGTAAAATGGCCTGACTACACTCAAACTGCGTAGGGAGCAACTGGGGACGTACTGGCCAGGTGTGTGCAGCATCCGGAGCTGGGGTTGATGGCTTTGGTTTAGGACTGGGGTATTTCACAAAGCCTCCCTTCCTGTTCTTGGAGACCTCTGGCCCTGAGACATGATGGCCCCAGAGATGTTCCTTGGGTCTTCTTTCACTTCCCTACTCCTTCAGCCGTTAGACTGGAGTATTGATCATCTGTAGGAAGATGATCGTGAATTTCTTTCCTCTCGGGCTTCTTCCCTTGTTCCCTGAGTCCAGCCTTGTGTCCCTAGGAGATGCAGAGGTGATTCTCTTCTGGGAGTCAGGCCAATATGGTCCCTGTCAGCCTGGGTCCCTTTACCTGGGCTCCTGAGCAGCCCACTGGCACCTACCCCTTGCCTGTCTGCAGCTCAGAATGCTTTCCCTGGCTTAATCTGAACTCTGCTTTTGGTTCAGGCCTCTCTTTCCAGAGCCCCCTTGCCTGCTTCTCTAATAGGTACCAACTGTCGACTGCAAACACCAGTCTTGAGTCTCAGCTGTGGGATTCGATTCACCCTCTCCAAACACATGCTTACCCAAGGGGGGCAGACGCCACTGCAGTTGTTGAAGAACCATTTCACATATGCTCACAAAGAGTCCTCTATTTCCACATAGGAAATGGGCTCCATCAAAACCTTTGTTCGTCTAGCGTGCCAGGGACCAGAACAAAAGGGCTTAGAATTAACCAGGCTTGGATCATCCAATTCTTTGATTAAAAAGTACAGAGAAGCTGGTTGTCTGAGCAATCAGGGTGGTTCTAAAATGGGCAACACTGTGGTTCAAATAAACTGCATGACAAGAAATGAGCATTGTCTGCATAGCCATGATGAGGGAGCATTACCAGTCGGCAGATGGTTATGCTACCCTCGGTATGCCATCTTGGGAACCCATTGCAGACTAAGGAGGAAGTTTAAGGGTAGCTGTGTGACAGCTGTTGCCACTTTAAGGTTTAATTTTGCAAGAGTCACTGGCTATTTCCTCCAGGAATCCATACGTGACACAAGGTGAATTTAGTGCCTAGATATGGTTACTGAATGAGTTTTTTTTCTTGGATGTTTTAACTGAGATAGAACACCTCAGACATGATCCAGTGTAGCAGTACCCAAATTTTGCTGCATGTCAGAATAACATGGGAAGTTTAAAGAAATTGTCATGTCCATGCTGCACCCAGACCAATTATTTAAATCAGAACTTTGGGTATGTGTGTGGGTGGTACTTACCTAGGCATCAGGACTTTGAGAAGCTTCCAGGTGATTGAAAGCCATTGAACTAATCACTTACACTTTCTTCATCAAAATCCTGTATTAAAATAATCAAATTGTTACTAAATATACACAAAATGATAGTTCAGAATTAACATTTAAATAAATATAACTACCTAGGTACAAAGTAGAAATTGTCTTGTGCTAGATTTCAATTGCTATTGATAATTACTCTCTATAATCCTCGTTTTCTTTATTCTGCTTTTGGGAAAAATCATGAACTTTCTCTCGCTTTTACTTTCAGTGCTATAAAGTCCTAGACCACTCCTGAGAAACTGGTAAAGTGATAAAAGCTGAGAGAGAAATTCTGCCTTTGGAGCTGAGGTCACATTTGAAAAAGCACTTTCAGAATTTAAGAAAATATTTTGAGTTGAAAGAGAGAGGAAAGGTGATAACAGATACGAAAACTCAAAGACTAAGAAGCAGATCAGATACTATTATGAAATGTATACAAAAAACATTTTACTAATTAAAGAAACCCTGAAATTAGAGATTATCCATCTTCAGGTCATCCAATTCTTTGATAGCTTCACAGAGTTGAAGCAGAATTAATCAGCTTAAACCAACACCTAAGTGTTGGCATTCTGACTAGACGGTG
This sequence comes from Hipposideros armiger, assembly GCF_001890085.2. Lineage (NCBI taxonomy): Eukaryota > Metazoa > Chordata > Mammalia > Chiroptera > Hipposideridae > Hipposideros > Hipposideros armiger. Next base: position 593,866 of record NW_017731606.1, on the reverse strand, counting down.
GCTGGTCTGGGTATTGAAGACCTGCCTTGAATGACTAGTACCCACTTCACCTGTACGTGAAGTGAGGTACATCCTGAATTTCCATTACCTTTTACTTTACAAAACCACAAATTTCTATTTTTAAAAAGTATCACAAATATGTAGTTTTAAAAGGCAAAGAATACTATACAGATTACAATAAAAAGCAGCAGTGTTATGCTCCGCCCCTATGCCTGATTTCCGTTCCCCAGACAGACTTCCAACTCTTTCTACTGGTATTTATCCCCATATTTCTAAATAACATATTTATACTGCTATTTCTTTTCTTTTTCTTTCTTTTTTTTTTTTTTTTAAAGATTTTAACTGGAGAATTGGAGGAGGGAACAGACAAGTTGCTGTCCTTTGGTTCTTCAATCTAGTTGTGGAGGACGTGGCCTCACTGGCCCATGCTGGCAGTATCAATGGACTCCTCCCCGGTTCAGGCAATCACTTACTGGCCATTCAATGGCCGCTCATGGTGGCTCACGGCAGCTCACGAAAACACACACTGCTGGCCAGCCCCACTGCAGCCCTCGCCGTCAACAGCGACTCACAGCAGCCCAGCTCCAGGTCCAGCCACCATTCACCATCCTAGCTGTAGAGGGCGCAGTGCCACTGACTCACATGTGGGATCCGAACCCGGGCCCCACTGCTCAGAGCTAGCGTCCCAAGCCAACTCCCAACCAATGCGCCACTTGGCAGGCCCATATACTGCTACTCTTAAGCTTTCAATTTAAGACATTCTCTATTAATTTCCCAGTGTGGAAGATAAAGATATCTTTTAATTTTCTTATTCCTTTTCTTCCTTCCCCTTCAAACTTCTCTCCTTCATCACCCTCCCAATATAGTTATACCATAATTTTTAGTTAGCTCAACATTCACTATGTCAGAATAATAAGGGAAGTTATGACCATTTAATTATATTTCAGCTAGACCAAGAAGTAGCCTGTGAATACATTTCCTTTCTTTTAGGGCATTTTGTTTTTCTTGGAGTTAATGTTTGTCGTATTTTCTCAGTTTATAGGGAGTGTGTGTGTGTGTGTGAACTCATTTTCAATTTTCTCCCAAACTCTTCCACAGAGCTAAACCCCTCTGAGTAAGGTCAAGCAAGTCCACCAGGGAATCTAGCCATTCCACTGCCTTTCCTGGATACATTCCTTCCTCAGCCCTGTGTCCTCTGGCTCTGGTTTGGACAGGTTGTTCTCTAGGCCTCAGGACCACCTGAACCTTTGTTGAATTTCCTTTCATCTTTCCCCTGTTAGGTCTTCACTTCTAGCATTAATATCTTCCTCTCTCTTGTTTTACCCTTTTGTTTTGGTGAAGCACAATATATCCTCCAGATTTTTTCTTTTCAGAAAGGGTGCATGTAGCTAAATTCCTTGAGAACTTGCATGTCTGAAAAGGTCTGAAAAGGGGCAAAGGTGGAGAGGGGGAAGTTGATCAAGGCTAGAGAACCAGGGGCCTGAGATGCTGGGGGCCAGAACCGTCCCAAGGAGGCGGAGAGGAAGTGGGAGGCAGGACTGTGCTGAGGATCCAAGTCCTCTGTTGTGGTGGTAACTTTAATTCTAAAGGAACAAGATTGGGATATATCCACATAAGAGTCTTGGCAATGAAGCGGCCGCTTAGGATGGTCTTTGATATTACATCTGGGGTGTAGCTTAGACTTGGCTTTATATAAAGAAAGCATGGCAGCTGTTAGGGGTTGGTGTGTTAAGATGTTTAAGGATAGGGGCCCAGGAATTCCCATATCCCAGCATACAAAATTTCTAAGGGAACCTGTATGTACAAGACAACACTCTGCAAATATTCATTAATCAGACAAATATTTATTGAACACTGGCTACATGGCAAGTAGGTGGTGGGACAACGTAGTGAACAAAATCAACAAAAAAATCTCACCCTCACGGAGCTTATGTGGTGGTGGGAGTGGGGATAGGACGCAAGAGGTGTAGGGCAGCTAGAGGACCAGGAAGGAGGGAAACGGTGCAGTTTGTATAACGCCAGAGGCAGACTCAGCGTTTTCACAATCGTACGGGTGACCAGACTGGCTGGCTCTTCTGCAGTGCTCTTTGGGGAGACGGCTGTTGTTTTCTCACCTGAGATTATGCATAATCATAGTAACCAGCATTGACTATGTACCAGGTGCCAGGTACTGTGCATTATTTTTGGGGGTATTATTACCCCCATTTTACAGGTGGAGAAACTGAGGCACAGCAAGGTTAAGAAATATTCCCAAATGTCACACAGCTCCAATGCACATTTGGTTCTAAAGATGTGCTCAGAAACGCTGCCCATTGTTGCCTTCACGCACCCCTGAATGGGAGTGCTCAGCCCTGGACGAACGCCATGACACCCATGCAGGAAGCAAAGCCAAGCAACGGGGGATGGCATGATACCAGTTTACATATTGTTCAGAGTCCTATTTAGCTTATGCTTTTCTGCACCAAGGCTACCAAATACTGTTTATAAAATAAAGAACTCTCTTATAGAAACAGCTGGTGATGGTGGCTGGTTGCTAGGTGTTGCTAGGGCAACTTGGCTGGGAGTCTGGTAGTGAAGTAATTAAGCAGGGTATATAAATTACCTCAGCTGGTTTTCCCCAGAATAGGCAGTTCCCTGCATAAAAAAAGGCAACTAGACTCCCTCTTTCATTCTAAAGACAAAACAGATAGGACTCTTTTTGAAGATGCATAGAAACATGTTGTGGTAGGTTCCTCTTTATGTCCCATAGACCAGCAGGGGCTGGCCAGGGTGAGACAGGGGTGTTCAAGGGTGGACGTGGGCAGATACCAGCAAGGGCAGGGCATGACTAGGGCCTAGGACTGGGCTGGGAGTCAGGGCAAGTGCCAGAAGCCAGGACCAGAGCTGATAGAACCAGGGAAAAATGGGCACAATAGCAGGAATAACCCCGAAACTAGCCACAGGAAACCAGACCATCCATACCAAGTATGAGGAATTACCAGAATTTACAATAAGATGGAATGAAGGAACTGCATAGAGTGAGAAAGGGATCCTAGCTTTGTGATTTCAACCCTTCTACTCCTAGTGTTAAAACCAACATTTATTGAGTAAGGTGTCAGGCCCTGTATTAATAGGTTACATAGATTTAATGTAATGCTATTTAAAGTAAATAATATTATGGTCCCATTATATAGAGGAAGAACCCAAGCATAGTTACTTATCTTGTTACTTCTCGTGTCTGTGGTCAATCAGCTCGCCAACAGTAGATTCTGGTATCAAACCCATTTTTCTCCAGTTCCAAAATGACGGAGACCTTTAACTACTCTGCTAATTTGTCATTACTCGACTTATGGAGGTTTCCATGTCCAGCTTGTTTTGAAAGCACCGAGGGACTTCTGACACTATCTGTCCTGGCCAGGGTTGGCTCAAGACCTGGCATAGGCCTGGGCTCTGCAGGCATGAGCACCACTGTGTCCAGCTGCAGGTGTCTGGGAGAACACCAATGTACAAAGAGTTAGGTAGGGGGCTAAGAGCACTCTTACAGCTGATGAAAGGCTGAAGAACTTGGTGATTTCTATGATAGGTGAAACAGTGCACGGAGGGAGGAAGAAGTGGGTAACGTGTGGCTTGAGGCATGTCTTTGGCATTTTCCTTCAATTTCTTTTTCCTTCTCCAGAAAGCTGTGCAGTTGCCAGAGATTTGTTGCTAGCTTATTGAAGATCTAAGTGAACTTCTGATTGCCTCATGCTCACTTTGCAGTGAGTGGCTCTGGAGTCTTGCTGTGGAGGCTGTGTCATCTTGGTCTTTGAATATTTGGGAGAAAAAATTTTTTCCCCATAAATAGGTGATGAGAGTCAAGAGAAGTCACAGTGTGTATTATCTATTGGTGGATAGTAGATTACCTCCAAATTTAGCAGCATACAACAACAAATATTTATTACATCACAGTTTCTGTGAGTCAGGAATCCAGGAGCGCCTTAGCTGGGTGGTTCTGGCTCAGGGTCTCTCATAAGGTTGTGGTCATGATATCTACCTGGGCCGTGGTATCACCTGAAGGCTCATCTGGAGCTGGGGATTCACTTTCAGGATGGGTCACTCTCACGGCTGTTGGTAGGGGGCCTCAGTTTCTCTCTATAGGACTATATGGATGGCTTCTTGCAATGGCAACTGATTTTCCCCAGAATGAGTGATTGGTGAGAAAGAGAGCAACACATTTTTTAACTTAGTCTCAAAAGTTACACAACATCATTTCCACCATATTCTATTGGTTGGCAGTGAATGACTAACATACAAGGGGAGGAGAATTAATCTACACCTCTTGAGGAGTATCAAGAAAATTTGGGACGTATTTTTGGAAACCACCACTCAGTGTAAACAAAGACCTGGGTGAACAAAAATTATATGGCCAAACACAGTGGTGGGGATTTGGCAGAGGTCCTCCAGAGATGGCTGCTGGTGCTAGGCAACACACTTCTGTTCTGCACACAGGGGAGAGCATGCTTGTGCTAGTCTCTGAGGGCTGCTACCATCCAGATGACAACAATTCATTCCATTTTCTCTTTGTCTGGAGAAAGATCTCATTCGATGCAAGCCAAGCTGTTTATGGATCTTTCTATCTATTCGCCCATTCATATGGGACCCAAGGCATGATAGCAGCTATTCAAACTGTGGAATGTTAATTAGATGGAAAAATGTACACATCAGCTATCTCCGTTTCAACTGAGAAATCTGGCTGAGGTACATAATTTGCTTCAATGTCATCTGTGTCAGGATTTTGAAAGGGTGGTAATATATCACTGTGCTAGACAAAAGGCGTGGGATAAAAGGAGAAGGAACTATTCATGGCAACATGGGTTTCAGGATATTAATAAATGCAAATATTTGCTTCTCTATGGAAGCATTAAAGCTCCCTTCTTATTTCTTGGTTCTCATGCCCAAAGTTATTTGTTTTTTACTACTGAAATTGAAGTAGAATATTAGCTCATCTTTTGGCTCTGAAACATAGCTTTTACAATGGGCAAATGCAACAATCTCAATGTTGACTAGCACCCCCTCTGTCTTTGCTGTGATTCAGGGAGTCTATGGTGAAGAGGAGTGATTGAAAGCCAAGTGTGATATTCAATAGGCTGCAGAGGGAGATCTTCTCATTGTCCACTTTGAACCTGCCTCTTTTTCTTTCTCCTTTGCTCTCTTCTTCCATGATAGACTAGATGACCCTCTTGAGTAGGTAGGTGCCTGATCCTTTCTTCTTAGCATGGGAAGTCATTGGTCTTGCCTTCATGCACCTTGATCCTCAGGCAGTCTCAGTATCACCTTGGTCTGTAGCTCAGACATCTCTCATGTGGAAGATGACATCACCAAGGAAGTCAGAACTGCTTCCCAAGTAGAGTTGGGGATGCAGGCTTTCTGTGGCAGGGACAGAATTGTCCAAAATGTCTGGTGACTTAAAGTGACCAGGACATGCTCAGGAATGGCATATTTCATATGACCAAACTGTGCTAGGTAGATTTCTCTCCACTCATTACAGAGGGGGTAGAACTTCAACTACTTACTTTTTCTAGGTCATAGATATTCTACAAGAAGGAGAATAGACACTTATTTCCTCATCTCTCCTCTTATTCTCATGCACCCTGTCAATAGGGGAAACAGACATTTATATTGTGGGTGAGAATTAGTTTGGAAGGAAACTAATCCTTGGGTGGTGAGATGTTTTGTTGTAGACACACAAGAGGGGCACCCACTGCAGCTCAGATGAGGGGACCTGCCTCTGTTACTTCTACCCCCCAGCATCACAAGACCAGACTTCACCCTCTCCCTCCCAAGAGAGTCAGTGGGCTCTGTGTAACTTGACAAGAGAGGGAGCCATGAGCCCACATTACTTCTCCCTAATTTCTAAAAGCCAGATCATCAGAGATAATGGATGTGAAATTGCTTTTACATAGTGAGAACTTAATCAATGTTTGTTGAATAAATGAATGAATAAACACTAAGGTAGTACAACAGTATGATTATAGCTATTTGTTTCATTGTCAAATCACGGAATAGCCTAGGTTCTTTCAAAGAACACCATCCTGTTCTCTCAGTTCCCACTCCAAAGCCAGAGAAAACTTTTTTTTAAGTTTTAATTTTGTCAGAATTACACATGCATATAGTTTAAAGAACCAGACTCAACTGGTTCTACAAGGTTTGTTAAGACAAAGAGCAGTCTCCAGTCACCTCCTCCTTCCTTTTCACAGAGGTAACCACTTTCACTTTTTTTTTTTAAAATTTGGGAATTGGGGGAGGGGAACAGTGTTGGGGAATTGGGGAAGGGGACCAGCCAAGTTGTTCTTCAGTCTTCGTTGTGGAGGGCACCAGTCACCATCTGGCTGCCCATCGGCAGCTCATGGCCTCTAAGCTCAAGGTGCTGTGTTCAATCTTAGTTGCAGGTAGGCGTAGGCACCATCCCATGTGGGAGTTGAATCAGCAGCCTTGTTGTTTAAGAGCGCACGCTCTGTCCACTGAGCCATCCAGGCGGCAGCTCAGCTGAAGGTGCTGAGTTCAGTCTTACTTGAGGGTGGGCATAGCCCACCATCTCAAACAGGCAATCTTGTTGTTAGGAGCATGTGCTCTCACCAGCTGAGCCATCCTGCCACCTGTTGGCAGTTCAGCAGCAGCTCAGCTGGGGTGCAGCTCACTGGCCCATGTGGGAATCAAACTGGTGACCCTGTTGCTCTGAGCTTGCACTCTTGAGCAAGCTCTTAACTAGCTGAGCCACTCAACCGGCCCTGTTTCTAAAATTCTAATTACTCAGATGTTGGACCCACTGAACTGGTTCTTTAATTATCTTATTTTCTTCCTTTTCCATCGTTCTGGGAGATTTCCTCAGCCCTTCAACCCTTCTATTTCTCATTTCTGCTCCCATGTTTTTAATTCCTTGGAACTCTTCCTTGTTCTGAATGTCCCATGCCCCTTTTATAGCATCCTATTCTTGTTTCATGGATGTAATGTATGTACTTTTAAAAATATATATCTGAGTATATTAAAGTTATTTTAATGTTATACCCCTTGTTTCCTTCAGGTTGCTCCCCTGTCCTTGTCTCCTTTGGTCTTTGTCATTCATGCTGGAAATTTTTCTGAGGTGCCTGGTAATCCCCAGATATTTGCTCATGTTTAGGAGTGGGAGACTAAGAAGCCTGTAGTTGGTGCTTGTCAACGGGGAAGTTTCCTGTAGGGTCATCCAGCCGTGCCATTTCTTGGGAAAAACCCCAATGTCAATTAAAAAAAAATTCTTCCTCTTGAAACAGCCAGATTCCTCTTAGAGATTCATCTACTCTCCTGCCTGAAGACAAAATCCTGGTTGTTGGACCGTCTGGGAGCTCAGTGTAGGAAGCAAGACGGGAGCCTGGACATTCTGTATGTTATGGTCACTTCATTCAATATGGTAGCTTGGCCTTCAACTGCCTCTGTTATCTCTCAGTCCAGACATCCTCTGTTGTGTCCTTCCCAGAGAATGAGCAAACCTCTAGTCTTTCCTAGACTGGAGCAAGGCAGTCACTCGAAGACTTATTAAATAATTCTCAACCAATCTAACTTGTTTTATCCCCTTCACCCCCAACCCCAGAGGCATCAGTGCTATTAATGTCTGTGCCTTTTATTACTGTGTTAATTCTCAGCTTTCGCCACAGTCAATGTAGGACTTCGCTTCTTCAGTGCTGTCTGCCAAGTCAGTGCCCGCTCATCCAGTTGCTTACCGTTTCTCCAAGTTTTGTTGTTATGGCCTATTCTTATTTTTTGGTCTTGTGGTTCTTGTTTCTCACAAGGCCTCTGGCCCTGGACTGCAGACCATGCTATTCCATACCTGCCTTCCCTTTTAGCACAGAACCTGCTCTCCAGTGTCACAACAGTGAGGTCTGGGCCCAAACTGAGCGCATTTAACATTTCTGCACAGGGAATTTCTCTCACTCACTGCAGCCCTGTCCATAGACGTGATCAAGAGCCATTCTCGGTGCAAAAAACAGCTCAGAGATTAAACAGAGGAAGAAGGGACAACTTCTGCTAGGGGATTGAGGGAGGCCATCTTGGAGGAGGTGGCAGTTGAGCCAGGTGTTGAGCAGATCATTCATGCTTCAGCTCAGTTGAATTCAAATTCACATGTTCTGTGTATGTGCAGGCACTGGGTTAGGGTAGGAAATTACTGCAGCAGAGGGAATTAAATAGAGGTTCCAGACAACGTCTGGACTTGAATCCTGGATCCTCAGTTACTGATTGTAATTGGCTTAGATGTTAAACTCTTCACCTTTCCAATTTATAAAATGAAGTTAATAAGTAGTACCTTTCTCAGGAGTTGTTGGGAGGATTAATTAAATGCAAGTGTACATATAAAGTAATCAAGGAACCACAGCATAGTATGTATAGATAGTGGCTTGATACACAGACTGTGCCAGGAATCCTGGATTTGAGTCCTGGCTCTGCTACTTAGTAGCTGTGTGAACTTGGATAAGTTACTTCACCTTTCTGTCCCTCAGTTTACTCATCTGTATATGGGGGATAATGTATCATGGGGATTAAATGATATAATATGTATAAAGAACTTAACACAGTGCTTGGACCTAGACAACAGCAATCCTTGTTAAGAAGGGTATAAAACATTAAGAGTACAGCCCCTGAACCAGATTGTGGGGTACAAATCCCATGTCTGTCACTCACAGACAGGTGTCCTTGGTTAAATTCCTTAACTTTCTTTGCCTCAGTTTACTTAACTGTGAAATAGACATAATAACACCACCTATTGTGAAAGGCTGTTGTGAGGATAAAAATGAGTTAATACATATAAAACAGTTAATACCTATAAGTGCTGGTTTATTACTATTGTACCAGGTTCAGCTATTTTCATTCATTTGCTTTTTCCTCTAATAATTCTACCCTTAGAAGATCCCGTCCTCAGTGTATGCCTCACAGGTCATGTAGCTAGGGTGTCCTGGAGACGTGAATTGAACCCAGCCCTGCCTGGCTTCGAAGTCTGAGCACTTTAATGTGTCACAGGCCACTCCATCCTCTTGTGGGGAAGCTGAAGAGAAGGGGTGACCTCTGCGGCCATCTTGGAGGAGGTGGCAGTTCAGCCAGGTGTTGTTGCTCATAATCTGTTCTTCCTGCACTTGTATCAGGAGAGGCCTTGGAGGCACCTGCTTCTGCCAAAGGCAGGGGCTGCTGGACCCTCCTGAGGTACTGGAGAGGCAAGTTGGGCTTTTCCGAGACTGTCACCTGGCAGACCCTGGCCATGACAGGCATATAGCTCAGAGCCCAGACTGATGGCAGTGAGGACAGGAGGATACAGTCATCACTCAGTGGCTTGATAACTGGACATTTCTATAATGACAAATTATAGCTATTTCTCTTGTCATCAGTATAAAACATTTCCGAGGCAGTGATTTCCCAGGAGGGGCCGTGGCTGTTATACAGTTAAGACTATGGAAATGCCTGGTATAGGGGACGTGAAGGATGGCTGAGTGGAGCTGTGTTTCTGTACCACTGGCTGCTGGGTATCCAGCCCCGGCGTTTTATGCAGAGAGATCAGCCTCCTATCATAATATTATCACTGTTAATTCCATGCAAGTGTCATGTTGAGATGGGCTTGGAGCCTTGCAATTTGTTATTTGGCTCCAGCATCTACTGTTTTTCAATTTGACCAAAAGACATTATAAGACATAAACATCAATGGAAAGTTCAGCCTTTGTTAGCTTGAAATAATCTTGAAGAAGAATCTTGGAAATGTTCTCAGGCCACTGGCCTGTTACCTGAGCCCGGGGATTTCCGATTGGAGTAAGAAAGCTCTAAAATGTCTGCTTTGTCTCCAAAAAGTCAAATCTCTACTGTTCCCCCAAACCTAGTTGTCACTGACAGAAATGCTGGAAGATAGGCTGACACCATTCTTGTCCTAGGGCAGGGGTCGGCAAACTGTGGCTCGCGAGCCACATGCGGCTCTTTGGGTACGTACATGTGGCTCTGAAGTAAAATTGAAAATAAAAATAAAACTATCATAGTTTCATTTTATAAAATTTTTAAAGGATATTCACATAATGGTGATTTTATTTTTTTTATGGCTCTCAAATAATTTTTAAATTGTTGCGAGGGACAGGGTTGGCTCTTCCGTTTCAAAAGTTTGCCGACCCCTGTCCTAGGGCGTCTAGGCGCTCCAAGAGAAGGAATTAGAGCCGCTGGGTAGAGAGAGTGTCCTGCGTCGTTCGACCTTTGTGAGATGAGCCTCCATTTCCTCATCTGTGAAATGGAGTTATTGTGAGGATTGATGAATTAGTGCATGCACAGCACTTAGAACAGTGTTTGGCACATAGTATGGGTTGCCTGTAAGTGTTAGCTTTGAGAGTATGTGTTTCAGAGCTCTCAGGGCCCTTTGTGGCCTAAGAAATACCATGGAAATGAAGCAAACCTCTCCAAATGGTCAAATCATTCTCCCTGTCTTCTGTTTTCTCCTGGGAAGAGCCCCTTTCACACTCCATCCTGGCAGCCGCTGCCTTTCTCAGACTAGCTCAGCTACCTGCAGGGAGGACCTTCTGCAAGAGTCAGGCCCACCCAGTCACTGAGCTTGTCCTAGCTTGGGTCATCCATTCATCTAACAATAGTACTAAGCACCAGTGCCAGGTGCTGAGCATATAAAGGTGAGAGAAACAAGACCTTTGCCCTCAGGAGCTCACAGTCTGGGGTGCAGATGGGGGGCGGGGAAAGGGGCCTGGAAACGGAACATAGACACACAGTTTGATAGCTTTGAGATGGCGAAGGGGCAGGGTGCCAGAGGAGAACCAAGAAGAGGCCCTGAGCCTTCAAGGGCCAGCTGTCCACTGAGGGCAAGGGACTGTATTTCATCCAGGAGTGAGCCTGTGGCTACGACTTCTGGCCAGGGAGTTGAAGAAGCAGGTGTGCCTCTTCCAGTTCCTCTTACTCTTCCATCAGCTGGATGCAGATGACTCTGAGACCCCAGGGGTTATGGAGCCAAATTTCCACGTGAGGGAAAGCTGCTTGCTGACCAGGAACACATGCTTTAGACTATCCTGGAATGAGAAAAGCATGTGACTGGGTTAAGCCACTAGAATTTAGAAATTTGTTGTTGAGGATTATCCTAATGCACACAGATGTCTAATCCAACCGACAGCTTCAGGGAAGGATTCTGGGTCTTAAGGTGCTAGATGGGTTTAGCTAAACAATGTGTGAGGACAGCGGTGGTGTGGAGACGTGGGGTGGATAGAGGGAGGTGGGGCAAGCTGGGAGAATAGAACAAATGAAGCATGGGGTATGTGCGTGTGTGTGAGGGGTGGGGTGTGTGTGCGTGCGTGTGTGTGTGTGTGTGTGTGTGAGAGAGAGAGAGAGAGGGGGNACAAATGAAGCATGGGGTATGTGCGTGTGTGTGAGGGGTGGGGTGTGTGTGCGTGCGTGTGTGTGTGTGTGTGTGTGTGAGAGAGAGAGAGAGAGAGAGAGAGAGAGAGAGAGAGAGAGAGAGAGAGAGAGGGAGAGAGAGAGAGAACAGGAAGTTTAGTGTCGCTGGAACACAAAGTGTGAGGCTGAGGGCAGTAAATGAGGCTGCAGGAATTTGTAGAGGGCCGTGTAGGACTTTGTATGCCAAGGCGTTTCCATGACTCCTATAGACAATGGGAGAAGTCCAGTGGAATGGCTTACAATGGGAAATCTGACCAAATTGATGATTTTTAAAGATCACTTTGCTGGAAGTGTGACAAATGGATTGGCGAAGGTAAGTGAGAGGTAGGGAGACCAGACAGCAGTTAGGAGGTGAGCTGGTACAATAATCCAGAGGAGGAGATGGTGGCATGGGCCAGTGGTGGAAGGGGCAGAAAGACTTGGTGGTTGGTTGAGTTGCCAATCAATCAGGATGGGAGAGAAGGAAGCACTAGATATGATGCCTGGGTTTGTAAAGGCATCAATAATTTTTAGTCATACAACAAATGGATAGGAAGGGGAAATTGTGAATTCCATTTTCTGTGATAGGCCACCTCTTGTTTTGTTTAAAGTGAACACTCTATAGCACTTATTAAGTGCCCAGCACTTTTCCAAGCCTTTTACATGTATTACCGTATTTCCCCATGTATAAGACCCACCCTTTTTCAAAAAGTTTGGGGTCTGAAAACTGGGTGTGTCGTAAAAAACCTACAACAATGAGCACAAAAACAAACGCAAAAAAGTGGGAAACGCAAGTAAAAAAAATCTACAACCACTGTATAAGATGCACCCAGTTTTTAGACCCCAAATTTTTTGAAAAAGGGTGTGTCTTATACATGGGGAAATACGGTAACCCATTAAACTTAATAATAACTCCAGGAGGTACAATGATTAACCTCGTTTTACAGATGAGGAAACTGAGGCAGTAAAGGTTAAGAGACTTGCCTAAACTTACACAGCTAGTAAGTGGCAGATCCAGGAAGTCTGGTTCCCTGTCCATGCTCTTAGTCACTGGGCTGGTTCTTGTTATGTATGTAGTACAGTGTCCCAGTTAGAGTACTTCTCTGAATCTAAGGGCCCATGCAGAACTTCTTGGACACTGATGCCAGGCTGGAAAGAACTTGAATATGCAGTGATCCCGGTTTGAACTTTGAGATCTGAATTCCTGGTTTTCCCATTCGGTTCTCTAGTCAGACTATCGCCCCAACTCCATAATTGTACTTCAACTTCCGTCATCACCCTCCTTAGCTCCTTCTCATTGCTAGGATTCAGCATGACCTGCAGTTAGATGCTCATGGGTTATGACACTAAACACCAGGACATGTGCCTGTAAATGTAAGTGAGGCCACACAGACAGTATGTGATTAGTTAACATACTCAGGATTCAAACTCAGGTCTACCTGGTTCCCAGACCACATCCTTTCACCATCCTCTGTGGCCTCCCTCTATTATCTCCAGAGATATACACTCGATCTTCAGGACTCTAAGATCAAACCCAGAGGGACAAATCCCTCACTCCTCCTTGGCAATACAGAGTAAGGTCAGGAACCCCAAGGCCGCACTCCAGCCCAGGCTCCACCTGTGGGGACACCCTGCTCTCCTGGCGTGAAGTGGAGGGGACACAGAGCACCGACTGGCTACCCAGCTACCCAGGTGAGCCCAGCTGGCTGGCTGAGCTGCAGCTCATAGACTTTGACAAATGTGTTATTAATTTCTTAGGAGATTAGAGTAATCCTAACGAGATGCAAAAATCAATGGCTGAGGAAAAGACAAAACAACCTTCTGAGTGAAGAGAGTGGCTTTTGAAAGGCCTTCACAAACTATTTGGTGTACGGCCTGTAAAATGGAGAATAAATGACTTTCTTACATTGATTCCTTTTTTTTTCTGAGTTGGAAAGAGGAGGTAAGGGGCCTAGTTGGCCTTGTACTGCCAAGATAATTATTGTTCAGTTAGAAGTGTAAGTGATTTTTAACTTTTCAGAGGCACAGAGAGTAATTGGGAGCTGAAATGGGTTTCCACATGATGGAGTGAGCATAAAGGTCAATGAACAGTTATGGCGTTGGCTGGGGAAAAAAAAAATCAACAACGCAGAACACAGCCAGTGCCTTCCTTCTTCTATTCTTCGTGCCCAGCCCTGAGGAGATAAGCTGAGCTAGAGGGAGAGAGTGAGCCCTGCTGAGAGATGGGACAGGGCAGGAGAGGCCCTGGGCACATGGCCTGTCTGTGTGAGGGCCGCACTGCACGCCTGAGTCTAAGCTGCCAAGTTCAGCACCAAGATACAAAACAACCCTTTCTGAGACAGCGCCACAGACCCCATCTAGCCAAACAGGCTGGGCTGGGATCACTGCCTTGCAGTTCCAGCCAGGGCCCAAATAAATCAAAGGGGCTGACAGTGGCTGGGAGCCTTGGGGCCCCTAGAAAACTTACAGGGGTTGCCAGGCCCTTTGTGGCCTGCCTGGCCACCGCCCTGCCCTCTCTGATCTCATTTCTGTTGTTATTCCCTTTCTCACTCTGATATAGACACGCTGGCCTCCTCCCTGTTTCTCTAACATGGCGGGCACCCCCTGCTTAGAGCCTTTGCTATTGCCCCTTGCCCAGATATCTATGGCTTAAAATCTCACCTCCCTCAAGTCTTCACCACTCAAATACACCTCCTCAATGCAGCCTACTATAATCACCCTACTTAAGATGAAAACTATCCCCAAGTCTACCTTTTCTTTTCTTCCAGAATACTTGGCACTTTGTAAAGATACGTTTTATGTATTTTTTTATATTTGCTTATTTGTTATGTATTATGTTTATCGCCGGTCTTTCCTCTACTAGAATGTAAGCTCCATTAGGGTAGGGGCTGTTACCTGTTTTACTCCACGATGTAGTCCTAGCTTCTGTGAGAGTGGCACATGAAAGGCGCTTGATAAATGCTGGCTGAATAAGTGAGTGAGGTGGACCTGTCTTCAGAGGTCAGACATTCCAACCTGATTCTTCACAGGTGAAAGTTGGAGATTCAGAGTGGGGAGGTGACTTGCCCAGTGCCAGTCAGCAAATGAATGACAGAGCTGGGACCAGACACCATGTCTTTGCTCTCTCTATAATTTGGTGGAGGGCAGAGATACCCTTCACGAGTGTCTGCTAGGTGCTAAGCACATGTTGTATCTAAGCCTCTTCATTCCATCTTTACCTGTGTACCAGATCAGTGACCTGCTGTGTCCCCTTCCTCTCTTTGTCTACTGGCTAATTCCTCTTGGCCTTCAGGCCTCGACTTTCCTATTACTGCCTCTGGGACACTGTCCCTAATGTTCCAGACTAGACCCTCCCCGCTTCTGCTCCCAGAGCTCTCAGCCTCACACTCAGGAAACATACAGAGATCACTGGCTCATTGCTCGTCTTCTCAGCTCGGATGAGTGCGGGATGGGGACAGACTGCCTGGGTTCACTGTTATTTCCTCAGGGCCTTCCAGAATTGTGGAAGACATTAAAATATATTTGATGAATGAATAATGAAACTATTTTAATTGTCTGTGCCATCGTTTCTTCATCAAAAAATGGGGGCCAATAGCATGTACTTTGCAGGGTTGTTGAGAGGTCTGTATCTGGCAGGTAATAGGTGTTCAATTATTAGACATTAATCAGTCCTGTAAGATAGGTTGTTCTGTGTTCTTGTAGGTGATGAAAAGTCAGGTGTGGCCACAAGAGGGGATATGGGAGAGGAACAAGAAAACAAAGCTTACTATACTTGCACGTCCTATAGAGGGAGAGGTTCACCATAAGCCATGCAGGGTCACAGGGCGAGAGCCAGGTTTCTGTCAGGTGGCAGAAAACAGGAGCGAGGAAAAAGCCATTAGGCCAAAGCCTTTAATGGAGTTTCTGTGAGAAAGGTAAGGGAGAGGAAACAGTTTAGGATTGACTAGTTTGAATTATTGCAGAGGGCTCTAAGCTATAGGGTGCTCCCTATTTGCCTTCTACTTGGCCATAAAATGATTAAGGCAGAGGGATATGCCTCCTGTGATGTACAGCCTCACAGAAGAGCTAGGACTCTGGACTGTTTAGTTTGCATATCAAAGACGTTTCCGCAGCTGAGTCCTTTGTTATCTCTAAGAATTGGCTTGCCCCAGGGGTAGTCTGTCCCCAGGCAGAAAAGTTTTTAAGATGTCAAAACATCCTAACATACAGAACACAAAAACTAAAACACACTGCACAGGCATTGCTGTCTCTGTTTTATAGTAGAGAATCTGAGTCCTCTAAAAGTTCAGTGAGCTGTTCACGGCCATGTACTTGGTAAGTGTTAGGACTTGAACTCAAGTCCATCTGATGCCAAGCCTGAGCGCCTCCTACAGGATGAATCGCTACCTCCCCTTGGCAAGCAAGTGGACTTGATTTGCTCCTTTGACTTGAGCACAACACACTGGCAATTTTCTGGTTAATCTGAGGCCAAATGCCCGTCACTGAGAAACTTTGAGAAGGTTTATAGGCCTGAACTTAAAGGTGTAGTGAGCTCTGCCCACTACATCCCGAAAGCCTCTGCCTCCCTTGTGTGTGGGCCTGGTCACCACTTAGATGAAAGCAAAGACTTGGCAATAATTTTCCCCACTGTCCTGGGAAGTCCTGGGAGAGGGTCCCATTTACTGTCACAGGTGCTCAAGTCTCAGCCTTGGGAGCAGAGGGGGCCTCAGATGTTTATCCTCCTCAAACCCTGCAGTGCAGGAGCATTAAGAGGAAGTGAGTCTGTGTTTTCCCCATATTCCATTAAAATGGTGAAGTACATTGATTAATTTTGTTTTATTCCTTTTCTATTGTGGCCAAGTATACATAACATAAAATTTGTGATTTTAATACTTTTTAAGGGTACAATTCAGTGGCATTAACTATATTCACAATGTTGGGTAACCATCACCGCTATCTATTTCCAGAACTTTTTCATCATCCCAAACAGGCCCAGTAAGCCGTAACTTCCCATACCTCAGACCCACAGCCCCTGATAACCACCATTCTCCCTTCTGTGTCTGAATTTGCCTATTCTAGGTACCTCATATGAGAGGAATCATACAATATTTGTCCCTTTGTGACAGGCATCTTTGACTTAGCGTAATGTTTTCAAGGTTCATCCATATTGTAGCATGTATCAGACTTTTATTTTTTTTAGGGCTGAATAATATTTTATTGTATGTATATATCATATTTTGTTTTTCTATTCAACTGTCAATGGACACTTAAGTTGTTTCTACTTTTTGGCTATTGTAAATAATGCTGCTGAGAACATGGGTATACAGGTATCTTTTTGAGTCCTTGCTTTCAATTCTTTTTGGTACATACCTAGGAGTGGAATTGCTAGATCACATGGTAACTCAATGTTTAACCTTTTGAGGAACTGCCAAACTGTTTTCCATAGTGGCTGCACTATTTTACGTACTCACCAGCAATGCATGAAGGTTTCAATTTCTCCACATCCTCCCCAACACTTATTTCCCATTTTATTGATAGTAGTCATCCAAATGGATGCAAAATGGTGTCTCTTTGTGGTTCTGATGTGCATTCCCCTAATGACTAATGATGTTGAGCATCTTCTCATGTGCTCATTGGCCATATGTATGTCTTCTTTGGAGAAATGCCTATTCAGACTACAGCCTCCAAGTTCCCTGGGTGCAGGGTTGGAATGGAGGGAGTGTCCTTCTGTAACTTCACCCTGCCTGGGGCAGCAGGACCTGCAGAGACATGGGCCAAAGTGCTGGGATTTGGGTTGATGTCTTCAGCTGAAGCTGGAAGGGGCTATTAGATACCCTGGGGTCTTCAGGATGAAATAAGTCATGGTTCACAGTGGGGAGGTGACGCTCTGGTGCCAGAGTCCTTGTATAAAGGCAACATCTCCAGGGCTGAAACTGGGTGGGGGTGAGGGTAGTGATGGGATGAGATCAGAGAGGAGGCAGGGTAGTAAAAAGCAAGGTCAGTTGTGGGACTCACAGCCATATGGACTGGCAGGGAACTGGTGTGTGCATGGGTGGGTAGGGAGGCAGTGGGGGAGGGCAAAGTGTGTACTTACTCTGCCATCCTGCAGCCAGGACAAGTCCCAAGCTTCATACCCTCTGCATTCCTTCTCTGTTTCCTACAAACTGGGTCAATCCAACAGCTCTGTTCTCACATCTTCCCCACAATCCACACCAGGGTGCTGATGCCCAGCAGTGGGAGGGCTTGTGTGTATATGCACATGTGTGTATGTGTGTGTGTGTGTGTGTGTGTGTGAGTGTGTGTGTGAGTGTGTGTGTGTGTGTGTGTGTGTGTTTGTATGTGTGATGCCCTAGAATAGGAGGAAAAGGGAGGAATGTGGATATGAGACAGGAAATGGAGTTATTGGTATTTGATGTTCCGCTTTCTCTTGATAGATAGCTGGTGTTTGTGTCTGAGCCCAGGCTCTGAGTTCTGCTTCTTCATAGCCCAGCGGAAAAAACACTGGACTAGTAGTTAAAACACATGAGAGCTCATTTTGGGTCTGCCTCTCACTAAGTGAGAAGGGATTTAAAGGGTATGGGGAGGCTCACGTACTTGAACCAGAAGAGGATTTCTCTCTCCTCTGGGAGTGGGAGAAAGGGGGACCTGCTTCCTGATCTGTCTCTGCTGAGCATCATGGCGGCTGCTGTACACATCACCTATGCCTTAAAAGTTTAGTCAATCTGCCTTCAAGGTATCAACGAGCACCCTTTATTTAGGAATTTTTAAAGGCAACAAACAGATTAATTAAGAAGTGAGCCCATTCTTGACCTTTAGAGCCTGAAACGTAAGAACCTGCAAAATTTCTAAAATTTCAATGAATGAAAAAAGGGGTATGTGATAGGCATGGGAAGACTTATATTAGGGTGCAGCCCACGGAGGACAAAGATTAGTCTCCTGGTTGGAAGAACCACCTGGAAAACCTCAGGAATTGTGAACCGCCTCAAGCCGATGGAGCCTGGTATGTCCTGTTCTCTGATCTGCAGGACACACAGGGACCTGGCTTGGAATAAAGAGGGGTCAGGACATTCTGCAGTGTAGCCTTTTGCATCTACATTGTTCTCCCTTCCACACTGGAGAGAAAGGAAGAGGAGGTGTTGCTGAAGTTAGTGAATTTAAATCTCTGACCTTCTACAAAATAACTGAACAATATTCTTCAAGACTCTCAAGGTCATGAAAGCTAAGAAAAGACTGAGAAACTGTCATAGACCAGAAGAGACTAGGGGACATGATGACTAATTGCAAATTGCAATGTGGTACCCTGCATTTGACCCTGGAATGGAAAACAAACTCTAGTGGAAAAACTGGCAAAATACAAATAAAATCTGGACTTTAGTTAATAGTAATGTATCATTAGTAATTCCTTAGTTTTGACAAATGTACCATGTTTATGTAAGATGTTAACATATATACAGAAACTCTATAGTATCTTTATAACTTTTATGTAAATGTAAATTTATCCCCAAATAAAAAACTTGTTTAAAAAAAATAAAAAAGAAGTGAGCATTTCATTTACTCAAATGTTAACCTAATCACAACTGTTCTTATATCAGCCACATTCAACACGAGGCTCCATTTCAGAGAGGCCTGTGTGCTAACTGCTAACCCAGGCTCCCCAGGGTGACACTGACCTCTTTCGACACAAGCAGCTTAAGCACCATCCAGTTCCTCTGTCGCCTGCCTTGTCCTGATTCTGCATATTCTGCTAAACTATTTCTGCTTCCCATGCCAGTTCAAGGCCTGCAAAGCTCCACACTGGTCCTTTCCTTGTTTCAGAGCAGACACACCACTCACCCAAAGCTCTCAGGCCTTCTTGCTTGCTTCAGGGGATTAAAATTTAGCCTTGAAATTACCGAGTTTTCATCACTGTGTTTCTAGCTATTTCTGGTCCTATGTGCTACTGCAGAGATTGATGTAATAGGAAACGAGTGGAGGTTTGCTTTTCTTCGATGTGAAATGATAATGGCGGTTGCAAAATGCAGTGTTAGCTCAGTGCTCACTTGAGCCCCCAGAGCCAAGGCCAGCAGAGCAGGCACCAGCATTGACTATGGTTAATGCAGACCCCAGTTCTTCTTACTGTTTTGCCAGGGTGACCCCTGTTGCCCCAGGCTCTGGGCAGGCCAAGTCAACAGGGCGGGCAGATACTCCAATATGTCTCCCTTCTCTTTTGGATATTCAGACCAAGGGTGGGCGTTGGGCAGAGGGCTCTGACATTAATGTAGCGTGGTCATTTAATTATTTCATTTTATATTGTTTTATTTTATTTTATGTCATTCCTTTTTATTTTGCAGTCTTGGTTGTTTTTGTAACCAACCTCCTGCCTGACTCTCTGCAATTATTCTTGATCAGAGCTGTGGTCCTAAGGAGGTCCCCTCTTCAGGGGTTGTCTGGCAGAAAGGGGAGCATGTGTCAAGGGACTGAGGAAGCTGACAGAAACCTTTTATTTTTATTTTTTGTCTGCCTAATGTTTTATTAAAGTTTGTGTAGCAATGTATGTAAAGCAAATCCTGTGGCAGGAAAATGCAGAATAAATTATTGCTGCAATTTCCTATTTGGCATTGATTTTTGTAGATTGGAGACTAGAGATGCGAATGGCCTGGTGTTATTATGCCAACATCAGTGTTGAAGGTCTTACAAATTCCTCATGAATCCTGTGATGTTAGAGCCATGGAACCTTAGAGACCAGCCAGTTAAACCCTACATAATATTAATGAGGCTCAGAGACCCAGAAAGGCCTGAGGCCATGTGAAGAAGGACATAATCTGGGCAGTGCTATTAGTTCAGCTGCAGCTTCCCGAGGCACAATTTTTAATAGTTGTGAAAGATTGTTTTAAGGCAGCCAAAGTCTGTTATTACTTATTGAGAGTCCCCATCAGAGCAGTTGGCCTGCATTCTCTCTCCACAGTGTTCCTCAATGTGTGTTTACAGCCCAGCCTGCAGACTCTAGATTCTTTGATTCCTTTGGCAGCTGAAGGCAGGTTTGAGCTTCTGAGAGCTGTACTAGGAACAGAAAGTGCCCAGGGCCTGGATAAGCCAGTTACCCAGTAGGACCCTCAGTTTATTGCTTTGTGATATTGGGATGGTAACCTCTGACCTGCCTCTGCAGCCTCACTTGCACTGCCTTAGCCTGTGGGCTGTGCTGGGGCTGTTGTGACCAGCCTTATCCTGACCCCAGCCAATTCTGATGCTCACCAAAAGGATCTCCCAACTCCCCTGTGATCCTGCCATTGCCAAACACATCTTTTCTTTCCTACTTCCAGGTCTTGCTCGCACTGATTCTTCCTGTCTGGGATGCCCATTCCTACTTTGTCGTCCATCCTGTAAAGCTCAGCCAAAGATGCTACTTTTCTGTGTTGCTTGTACCTCCCTTGGCCAATCAAATACTTTTCTTTATTCTCAGTACATCAAAACCCAGTTTAAAAAATTTGCAATGAATTACCAGATGATTGGTCCCATTGACCCCGAGTGACTTTTAGGAATATGACCAAAGTATCAGTCCCATAAAAGGTTAAAAAAGGAACCCAATTTCATTTATATGATCTCTGCTAAATGCATCACTAACTTTTTATTGATTCTTAAGAAAGAGAGATGAGTGGAATCCGTGCTACCCCACTGGGTGCCAAATGAAGAAGCTGTTGGAACTTGATTACTTCCGTATATCCCACTTGCTTTCCAGATATCCCATTGGGTTTCTATTCCATCCCAGCAATGCTCACTGAGAGCCCTGGGCTTGACCATACAGGTTGTGTGTCTGGGAGAAAAGAGGCTGCAAGCCTGGGCTGAGACGAGTTAGGAGCCTGGCTGAGGGTGTAAGTGGAGACAATGGCAGGGTGGGGTGCAGGGGCAGCTGGGGGCACTGGGGCATGTTGTTAGAGTTCAGGGTTCTTGACCCCAGCCCCACCTCTTCTTTGTGGGATCTTGGGCCAGTTATTCATATCTTGGGGCTTGTTTCCTTATCTGAAAAATGCATATTCCAGATAACTTTGTAAGTTTTGGGACCTGGGACAAATCTAATTGCCCTCAATGAGATTTTGCTTTTCCTCCATGTTTTCATATTGGCTCAGAAGTTAGAGATGCAAAATTAAATTTTCTTATAGCAGTATC
The DNA here is from genome assembly GCF_001890085.2 of Hipposideros armiger. Lineage (NCBI taxonomy): Eukaryota > Metazoa > Chordata > Mammalia > Chiroptera > Hipposideridae > Hipposideros > Hipposideros armiger. The sequence continues at coordinate 572,359 of NW_017731606.1, read as the reverse complement.
CAGAAAATAAAAGTGATGAAAGCTATTTTTTATTGGACATGTACTGTGTGCTAGCCCTCTTCTAGGTAGACCTACCACATACATTACCTCCTTTATTCTCACTACAAACACTGCCATCTCCAGTGGACAGATGAGGAGAGCAAAGCTCAGAGAGGGGAAATGACTTGCTTAACATCACATTGCTGAATTACTAGGAATTGACTGAGCAAATAATGGGTAAAATATAGGGTGTCATATCTCATTTCTTTTTTCTGCTCAGCATCTCCCCCCTCACCTCTCCTTTTGATAATGTGGCCTATTTGGCCAAAGGTAAGTTCAATCATAGTAGTAGCTCATTCATCTGGCTTCAGGGTTGGCCCAGGAGGACCAAGACCCTGTCTTGCACTGCCCACATTCTCCTTCAGGGATTGTATTAGTCAGCTAGATTTGCAATTAAAACAACAACAACAACAACAACAAACCCATAGATTGGGTGGCTTAGACAACAGAATTAATTTTCTCACAGTTTTGGAGACTGAAAAGTCCAAGATCAAGATGCCAGCATATTGGCTGTGGTGGGTCCAATCAGCAAGCAACGTGCCCATGGGTCCTGGGGCCAGAAGGCTTGTCTATGCTAGGCTGGGGAGACTTGAAGTCTGGGACTCTGTAGCATTTTCCCTAAAATGCTAAGAAAATCACAAGACACATGTCAGTGAGCCAGGAAGATCTAGATCCAGATAGTACTACAGATATAGAAGATGTTACAGATGCTAAAGAAGAATGTATTTAAAAATGTGAAGAAATTTGGAAAGATATGGAAGAATATCAGAATAAACTATCGCTTGTTGGAACAGAGACAATCACTGATTCAAATGCTCAGCTGTCATTATTAATTATGGAAGTGATTTTGTTTAACTGCTGAACTCAGTCAATGGCAGAAAGAAACTCCTGAAATAATTCCACTGAATGAAGAAGTTCTGGTAACATCAGGAAAGGAAGAGTTCCAAAAATTGAGACATGATCTTGAATTGGTACTATCTACTATTCAGTCAAAGAATGAAAAGTTAAAGGAAGACTTGGAAAGGGAGCAACAATGGTTGGAGGAACAGCAACAGATAGTGGAATCTCCTATTGTACTACACAGTGAATTGAAACATCACATTGTGACAGTTTCTGAATCAAGAATCTTTAATGTGCTGAAAACTAAATGGCATGGTACAAAATAATGTAAGGAGAAATGATTGATTACCTTAAGTGAGTTCCTAGAAGACCACTTTCCTCTGCCTGATAGAAATGTTAGAAGGAAAAAGAAAAATATTCAAGAATCAATTGCACAGCTGATAACACTGCATGAAATATTAGAGTGATTCTTTTTGGCCACGTTATGCTGAGCTGCTCATGCGTAATGGAATTGCCTTGAGACATCCTGCAGATCCAACCTGGATAAGATTAGAAGCTTTCCGTCAGTAAAACATGGTCTCTTTTTCACACAGTACTAAAAGAATCTTGGATTATGAACCAAGAATAATGGAAACACTGAATATTACTTGGATAAAGAACATTATTTGCAAATTAAAGCACATAAAAAGCACATAGCCCACCATTAATCCTTAAAGTGACACATGCTGCCATCTACTATTCATTTAAAAATGGTCCTTTCATATTCTGGTCAGTACTTTGGTGTTTTAAACTGAATGGACGATGATACATGTAAAAGTATTCTAGACTTAATCATTATAAAACATTAAATGTACCTTACTTTTGCAATATTTTTTGAAAAATTCTTTGTCAATTTATGCTACTGCTAATGTAATATTTTTCTTTTAAACTTCATGACAGTTTCTTTTGTACATTTTTGCCTTCTATTAGGTGCTTGCCTCCTTTAAATTTAGGAATTAAAATGGAAAGGCCATTTAATTTGCAGATGGATTTAAAATTGACTTACTATCTGATGTAAAAGAAAGCATAATTTAAAAGTATTTAGTAAATCTGTTCCATGTATACTGCCTTATTTTTAAATTTGTTAAAAATTGAAATATTAAAAAAGGTAATGGATATAAGTAGAAAACTATATTTTAATGAGTATCACATAACAAGTGCTATATATTAAACTGCTCATGATTCTGTTAATTATTACTAACGAAATTGTGTTCATAGAATTTTGTTAATCTTTGTGACTTTTCTTTAAATAAAATTCTCTTATCAAAAAAAAAAAAGATGCCAGCATAGTCGGGTTCTGGTGAAGACTCTCTCCTTGGCTTGCAGACGGCTGCCTTCTCCTGCATCCTCACATGGAAGACAGAGGAACTCCGGTGTCTTTTCCTCTTCATAGTAGGCATCAGCCCTATTGGGTTACAGCCCCACTCTTATGACCTCACTTAACCTTAACGACCTCCTCACAGGCCATACCTACAAATACAGTCACAGTAGGGGTTAGGGCTTCAGCATATACATTTTGCAGGGGAAATACACACTTCCAGTCCATAACAGGAATGAAGGACCATTGGGAGCTGTTGGTTGAAGGCCCTGAGCTGCCCGTCTCCTGCAGGGACCTCAGCTGAAGACAGCTGCCTTGCAGGTTATCAATGTCTGGCCTCCTTGCCTCAACTAAGGACAACCGATAAGGGATAAAGGCTTGGCATGCTCAGCCCAGCCCTGAAGGGTCACCCCACCTTCACAACTCCCTCTGGGGTGACTAGAGCTTCTGTCAAGTATGGCAGGTTCACGCTCAAGTTCTCCCTCTGACTAGTCCTACTCTCTCTTCCACAGCCCTCCTTAACAAACTTCCTCCCTGTTAATATCCATCTACTAGACCACTTCCTGGGAACTTCAGCCCACAACAGCACCTGTGACTCCTGAAACTTCTTAGTTCTTTATCTTCAATTCTTTGAACTGCTTCAGTAACATGGTCTCACTTTTTGCTTAAATCTTTAAAATCATAGCTTTACATTCGTTATAAAAATTACCAACCCCCACCTTCTCCCCGCCACCAATGATCAGCTGCCTGAAGCACTGAGGTGGGTGTCTCACAGAGGAATGTATGGAAACCACTGCAAAACTTCTGCCTGCATCTGCTGAAGAAGCTCGTGTGCCGGCCAATGTCTGGGGTGCAATAATGGCTTCTGTTTCTCTTCTACCTGCCAAATCTCATGGGAATGTCTCCTATTGGTGGAATCAAAACCAGAACCCTGCTGGCATGGGAATATGGGAAATGTAGTCTTTTGGTTTCCAGTTGCTACGAGAAGAGCTCAGAAGGGCTGGGATAGCTGTGAGTGCTAACAGTCAGTATCTAGCACAAAATCCATTTGGAAATTACAAAAAACATACAAACAAAAAAGCCCTGTGAGGTGTTAAGGAGATAATATTTGTGGATTTTCTTTGACAAGGAAAACGCGCCATGCAAATATAAGGTGTTTTATAGCTGGGGAGGGTTCAGAATTATAGGTAGATATTTCAATGAAGCAATTCAGTTTTTCTAAAAAAAAAATCCAGATAACAGACACTAAATTATCTTTTGCTTTAATTTTCTGAATAATCATTTCAAAACTCTTGTGAGTGAATATGTTTATGTGTCTTCAGTACCTGTTTATTGTGTGATGGGTTTGTGGGCGCAATTTTATGTTTTTGCTGTGTTTGTGTGTGTCTATGAGTGAAAAAGCCTCTCTCTCTTTCTCTCTCCCTCCCTCCTTCCCTCCTTCTCTCCTTTCTCTCTCTCTCTCTCTCTCTCTCTCTCTCTCTCTCTCTCTCTCTCTCTCTCTCTCTCTTTCTCATGTTGGAGTGTCTTTGTATACTGCTACATGTACTTGTGACTCTCTGTTTATGTCTCTGTGTGTCGACTCTGAATTTTAGTAAGGATATGAGAATTGCCCTTTCTTAGCACACTGGATAAGTACTACACTTGAACTTCTTTTATCTCCTGTCTTTTGGCCACACTATCTGCTTTGTTGGCCCAGGAGTGGCTCTTTGGCACCAGGAGCAAAGGGGCACAATTTGTCATTACAGTGAGAAATGGAAGAAGCTGTGACTACAGAGAGGGTCTTTGATTTAGTTTGGTTGAGCTTTCCAAAGGGGAGGCTCCTATAGCACAGTCATGTCAATAAAGGGAGGTGGAGCTGGGCTCAGTGTTAGTGTGTGTGTGTGCATGTGCAGGCATGTGTGCGTGAGTGTGTGTGTGTGTGTATGCATGTGTATGCACACACACAAACCAAGGTCAGGCTGGGAACCGTGCTAACCAAGTGCATCTATCAGAAAGTTTGCCCTAGCTATTTATATAGCTGCTTCAGAATACAGACTAGACCCCTTTCTCTCCCTCCTGTTCCCCTTGCTCTCTCACCCACCTCCAGTTCTACATATCGGGTATCTCTCCTTCTGTATAGAATCATCTCCCTGTCTCCACTGCCTTGCCCGAGTGCATTTCCCCTCCCGATGACTGCAACAGCCTTTTCAGCATTACCTCCATTCTACTTTTAAACCTATTCTCTTACTTTGAGAAATTCATGTTTTCTGCATATAAATTGGACCCCTATTTTATTCCTCCATGGCTCACTAGTAGAAATTGTTCCAGAAGTCAAATGGCTTCCACAAGGAACCCCATGATTGCATTCCTGCAGTGAGCAGAAACTTGTAGTTTGTGTCTTATAATTAGGTAAGCTGCTAATTGAGGAGGGGCATGCCAACCTGATTTGTATCCTGCCAGAGCGATTAGAGCCTTCATTTCAAGGAGGCTAGATATCAAGACTCCCAACCTGGTCATATCCCTATTCACACTCCTGGCCGTAGCTGCCATGGGGAAGGCACTGGCCATTCTGGACTTCAAGATGGCTCTTCAGGGACTGAGGCTAAACCAAGCCCCGTGGGAGGACAGGTGTCCCCATGAGAGATTTTATTTTCTGCTTGGTACTCGTCTTGGCTTTTCACTTCACACATGAATCTGGAGAAAACAGGAATTCATCCGCCCAGAGCAGGAAGTCACCCTGCTTTCAAGGCTGCTTGTAAAATCATTCAGAAAAGCAATTGCCTCCTACCATTTTGGCCACAGCCTTGCTTCTCTCCTCTCTCCTTTTGTTTCTTTGTACCATTCACTTAATTATGAATTAGCTCCATGAGGTTGATCTGTCTGACATGATCTTCACTGTATCTCTGGGTGCCAAGAGCTCGGCACAGAATGACATTCAGTATTTTGTCATTGTATGCCAGGTACTGCACTGATACTGTGACACAAAGATGAATCAGACATAGATCCTACCCTTGAGGACGGAGACAAGTAAACCAACAATTAAAATGCAATAAGGCATGGGCTATGTTAGAGGTGAATACAGTGCGACAAGGGCGCCTAGAGGAGTGGACTCTTACCCTCCTGCAGCCAGCAAATACTTCTTGAAAGAGGGGATGACCGACCTCTGTCTCAAAGTTTGTAGGAGTTTTCTAGGTAGAAAATAAGTGAAAGGCATTGCAGAGAGAACAGCTTGGGCAAGGGCGTGAAGGAAGCATGAAGTACCACAATGTGTTCGAGGAAGTGTAGTGTTTGGAGTGGCTGGAGCAGGGGGCGAGGAGGCAAGTGGTGGGAAATGAGGCTGGAGGGTCTGGTCCTGGGGCCAGGGCATCCATGTATGACAGCACAGGCTGCTCACTTTATGAGGGTGCCCTGCCAAGGGGGCGAGGGGCTGAAATGCAGCTATGGCTCCATCTGGCGCGCCCGTGCTTTCAGCTACATCCTCCCAGAGGAAGCTCTATTTCTAATTTACACAAAGGCTACTATGGGCCAGCAGTATCTCTGTGGAGGGTCTTGCAGACCTTGCTAAGGGTGCAGAACGCTTAGCAAGGGGGAGAACCCTTGCCTAGGGCAGTGGCTCTCAAACTTTGTGCATTAGAATCACCTAGAGGGCTTGTTACCACAGAAGTTGCTAGGCCCCACCCTTGGGGTTTCTGATTTGGTAGGCCTGCAGTGAGGCATGTGAATTTGCATTTCTGATGTGGTTCAAGTGGTGCTGATGCTGCTGGTCCAGGAAACACACTCAAAGAATTACGGATTAGGGAACTAAGAAGCCACTGGAAAGGGCTAGGTAGGAGAAACAGAGCCAGGGCCCTGGTAAGAAGGATCTGTTTTCTGGGATTAGGGCTTTTGATATCCTTTGTGAACTAGTTAGGGTAGCTGAATATATCAAGGACAGTGAATACATAATATTCTTCATCTTATCCTGCCAGGTGAAGTTTAACGGCTCTATTCATTCGAGTAGGAGTTCTACCCAAGTGTCCCCCTGTTTAAGGGGGTTGTGCAAGGAGATGATTTAAGGAGCAGTCATAACATTACAAGAAGCTCACCCCTAGTGCTTTTAAATAGTGAGCTCACAAATTATTAAAATATTTGCTTGCACTTTATTAATTACTCCCTGGAGAAGCTGGGGACCAGAGAAACCTAAAGCCACCAACTAAAAGATGAATCATACCTGATTTCAAAGATTCTTTGAAAACTCTTGTTAGTTTAATAAATACTTCACTTTAAAATTGTAACGTGTGTGTGTGTGTGTGTGTGTGTGTGTGTGTGTGTAGGGGAGGGGAGGGAAGCACGTGGAACCACAGAACATCAATATCTTACATGCAATAGTAAATGTTTGCTGAATGAAGATGTCACAAGTGGCAAAGCAAGATGATGGAGACAATATGAATCCAGGGACAATCTGAATGAGGAAATCTGGGCTGACAGGTAGCTGTGAGATGGTGTCTGGCTCTGGGCTGGGGTTTGTAATCTTGGTTTGGGAAGTCAGACCTTTTTGGAGCCTAGTCCTCTTTTGTGGCCCCTGAGCATACTAATAAGATGTCTTTTCACACACACAGAGAATGGCTATACCGCTTTTCCCCTTGGGTTCCCACAGGCAACACAACTGCCCTGTGGTTGGGGAGTGGAGCTAAGAGGTGGTGGGGGTAGAGAAAGCCCATCTCTATCCCTTGGCTGGGATAAACTAACACGGGGAGAGGGGTGGGGAGAGTGGGTACTGGGAAGAACATCCAACCTGATTATCTTCCGTCTGTTTCCAGCCTCGGCCCCAGCCTTTCCTGAGAGCTGGGGCAGCACAGGTGCAGCGAGACCTGTATTACTCACTGATTTAGGTTGCTTCCTTATGCTGGCTGAAGGGCTGCCATCCCTAAGTAGCTCAGCTGTTTCCAAACCAAACCTGTCAGCTGTGTTATTGGGAGAAGAAAAGCCTTGTCAAAGGCAGCCAGGTTCTGCCTCTAGACGTCAAGGGGAAAAGGAGAGGATGGGGAGAAGAGTCCACTTAGAGGCTGCAGTCAAGATCAGGTTGTTCTTAATTAAGACAGCTCCGGTCAGCACATTTCCATAATTCCCCATTAAAGAGTTCCTAATGCATGAGTCACTGAAGGAGCTGTGATACCCCCGAGTCAGCACTGTTCTGTGTCAAAGGCTCCTCAAATCAAAAAGCCAATCCATTTCAATCACACCTGAGATATGCCCGGCCCTCTGCCAGATACTACAACCAGCCTAGAGAGGGGCACAGCAATGGATATGACTTTAACCTCTGCTACCCAGGGCAAAAGCTTCAGCCAGACCCTGACCTTGGAGCAAGAACATAGATTCAGGAGCACTTTGGCGTGGGGCTATTCTAGGTGGGCTCAGCCCTTCCTGTGATGACCAGGAAGTAGTGTGGAACAGAGGGGAGCCCCATGGATTTGAAGATAGAAGGTCTGAGTTTCATTCATTTAGCAACAGTTTGATGTCCCATGGCAACCTCTGGCAAAATAGGGAGTGCTCTGCAAGATAGAGCGATGGATGGTAAACCACCTTGTGATAGCCCCTCACAAGGTGGCCTATCTTAACCATGTTTTGGGGAGGATGACAGGGTGTTCTGTAAAGATAGAGGTCAGACTGTGGAGAAGCCTTGCTTATGTGACCTGTGTGGCAATGTGCAAGGTCATTATGCTGCTATGGCAGAGCTGCTCCTCTACCCAGTGCATCACAAAACTATGATGAGATAGATAATTACTTAGGAAAATGTATCATACAAAAATGATTCAACAAGAATCAGGAAACTTGACTAAACCTATTGCTATTAAATGAACTAGAACATTAATTAATAATCTAATTCAAAAGCTACCAGGAATAGGTGTTTTGACAGAAGAGTTTTAGGAAATCTTCAAAAATCAGATAACCCTCTTAAACTGATTCAGATAATATGAAAAGAGAAAGCTAACCACTAGCTACTGATTGAACAAAAAGAAAAAATGGATGAGGATAACACAACAAACAGATTATAGGTAATCTTGTGAACATAGATGAAAAAAATCCTAGATTGTATTAAAAAAAATAATACAACCAAATAAGGCTTATCCCTGGAATTGAATGACAGTTCAGTATTAGAAAATATGTTATAATACACCTCATTAACAAATTTAAAAAATTCATCTGATTTTCTTAATGCAGAAAAATCATTCTGTAAATGTATTCATACATTTTTTCTTATTAAATACAGAGGGTGCCCGCAAAATGTATACACATTTTAAGAAAGGAAAAAACTGTATTAAAATTGTAATAATATATACCGATAACAAAAGATGAATGCAAGCCATGTGTATACATTTTTTTGGCACCCCGGTATAATGTATATAATTTATAGTTTTAATATATTGTTGTCATTATTAAAATTATTAGAAAATTAGAAACAGAAAAAATTGTCATGATTTGATATTGAGTATCAAAACCCCAAAATGCATGTGGGCGAGCAGACCTAATTTTGAAGAAGAAGTAGGTTTGGGAGGAGGTGGTAGGATATTTCTCTACCAGATTTTAAGCATTTTATTGAAACCATGCATTACTGGGAGAGGAATAGGAGAGCCCAGAAACAGCCCCATATACACATGGAGTCTTGAAATATGGCAGATGTGACATTATAAATTGGTGACAATAGGAGGGACTATCAATAAACTAATTATTTATTTGGAAAAATATAATTGTATCCCCACCATTTACCAAATGCAAAAATATATCCCAGATAGGATAAAGATATAAATGGAAAAGCAAAACAATAAACATTTTGGAAGAATATCTAAGAGAATATTTTTATGGCTTTATGGTTAGGAAATAATTTCTTAAGTAAGTTATACAAAGCAAAGCTAGAAAAAGATTGACAATAGGGACCACCTTAAAATGGAAAGCCACACCATAAATCAAATTAAATGACAAGACCTAAATTGAAAGAAGATTTGTTTCAGTCCAAGAAAAATTAGCATTCAGTATATCTAAAGGACTTAATTTAGATCAGTAAGAAAAAGAAAAAGCCAGAATATCAGGAAAAGAATATGAGCAGGCAACTTGTAGACGAAACCCAAATGACCAACACACATATAGAAAAATGCTCATGCTCATTGTTATTAGTAAAAGTTATAAATCAAATCTCATCAAGTTTTAGAGAGAATTTGAAGTAGGAACTCATACACAAATCTGTGGGAGTGCAGATAAACACAGCTACTTTGGGGGGCAATTTATAGATTCTGTAAAGTTGAAGATGTATGTTGTATCTGTCAGTGTTCTGGCTGGAAAGAGGTGGCACACTCAAATTTGATCATTTGAGGAGAGTTTAATAATGGGACTATTTAGAAAATTGTAGACAAGGTGCAGGAAAAGCACAAGAAATAGTGCAGTCCCTAGGAACTAGTGTTAATGGGATGTGACCACCCCTAGGCCTGAAGGGGAAACCTGAGGGTGCAGATTTTGGACCCTGAAGGCAGAAATGGCTGTGAGAAGAAGGCAACCTGTGACCTCTTCTGGAGGGACCCATCCAGCCTGCTGCAATCCCACAGGGAGGGTTCTGGGGAAACAAATATCTTGACCTCACTTTGCACCCTCTTCCTGTTTCCCCTTGGCTTTCTTCATTGGCCAAACACAATGAGCAACAGAAGGCAAGGAAGCCTGCTGAATCCACATAACTCAGCTTCCTGGAATTTAGAGCAGGAAAGAAAAGGGTGGACAGTGGTATCTGGGAGGGCTAACAGAAGATAGTTGCTCCCATTTAAGCCCTTTGACCAGCTATTCCTCTCCTAGGAACATACCCCAGTGAAATGCATATACTTGTTCACAATAAGATGTATACAAAGTTTTTTATTACAGCACTGTTAAGAAAAGAAAAAGGGTGGAAACAACCGAATTGTCCCTCAATAGATTGTTACATAACCATGCTATATAAACTGTGGCTTATTCATAAAATGAAATTTCGTGATGCAATTAAAATATAGATATATCTATATCTATATTTATATCATCTATCTATAAATTATTCAAGCCTGTAGCAAATTGTGTAATTTTGTAGTAACAGTACAAAAATGTGAATAGGAAAGAAACACTCCAACATCAGAGGAGGGAAGGGAAAGAGATGGGGTATTTTAGCTGTATTTTTCTTTTTCATTTTTAAGTCAAACTGAAATTAATATGACAAATTAGTAACATCTGCTTGATCTCAGTGGTAAGTATATGAGTGAGTTATTTACTATTTAGCCTAATTTTATATGTGTTTGAAATGTCTCATAATTAAAAATTTAAAAACAATAATGAAAGAAAGTGTTAAATGATTTGAGAGATATTTAGAATGTAATAAAAGAAAGCAAAGTGTCACTTATCTAGAGCAGAATTTGGTGACCTTTTTCTTTAAAGGGCAAGATAGTAAATATTTTTGGCTTTGTGGGCTGTATAGTCTCTCAAAAGTACTCAATTCTGCTGTTGCAGCTTGAAAACAGCCATAAGCAATATACAAAGGAATAGGTTGGCTGTGTGCTAATAAAGCTTTATTTACACAAACAGGTGGCCAGTGGGATTTGACCCATAGGCCCTAGCTTGATGACCCCTGATATAGAGAATTTACTTATCAGGCATGCTTCTTCCCTCCATAATGTGTTTTAAATAAGGCTCTGTGTTATAGCTATACTCCCAACCTGCAATACTGCAGATTGACTGGTGGCAGTTTTGTTGTTTAGACTCTCTTCATCACATCATTAGGTATAATGGCTAAAGAGTGGGCCCTCATATGTCTTCATCTTTGTTTTGCTGTGGATGTTAGAGGTCTTTCCAGACTTCATGTGGGCCTGTTTGTATGTATACTTTGGAAGAGCTGAAAGTGCTGCAACCCTGGAGTTACCTCTAATTCACACTAAGCAGAACGAACAAAACCATGAAGCGTTAGCAGTCATTTTGAAACATGCAGTCATCATTAGTAGGCTTTTGTGACTTGGAGATCTGGCACATGATCATCAGGATTATCTAGTTGTTTCATTTTATTTTATTTTTAATTTTTTTTTTAGCTGAGCCATCCTGCCACCTGTTGGCAGCTCAGCGGCAGCTTAGCTAGGGCCGGGAATTGAACCACTGTTGCTCAGAGCTCAAACTCTTGAGCGAACACTTAACCAACTGAGCCACTTGGCCGGCCCCATAGTTGTTTCATTTTATGGGATTAAATGGAGATGCAGCTTGTGCAGTGGTTAGGGATATATATTCTGGGATAATAACAGCACCTATCTCATAGGGAACTAAAGCCTGTTTGAGTTATCTGTTGCAGCCTCGCAAAACACTGCAGGACAGTGGCTTAAAAACAATAACAATCATTTGGGAGCAGGGCAGAGTGGCTCAGCTGGTGAGAGCACATGTTTTAAATAACAAGGTTGCCAGTTTGACTCCCGCATAGGATGGTGGGCTGAGCCCCAACCCTCAACTATAGTAAAAACGGCAACTGGACTTGGAGCTGAGCTGTGCCCTCCACAACTAGATTGAAGGACAACAACTTGACTTGGAGCTTATGGTCCTGGGAAAAACACACTGTTACCCAATAAAAGTTAAAAAAACACAACAATAGCAATCAGCCCTTGCTCCCTACCCCCAACACCAATTTGACAACTATTCATGGACACACATAACTTTATGAGAGCTCCAGAATCCAAATGAGGTCACAGCACCCCAGTGGACCACAGTAACAAGAAAAGACACATTGAAAGGGTAAGAAGAAAAGTTTCGCTTTACTCACATCACCCCTTTCCAAACCTGGCACAGTGTAGCTCTAAGAGAGATCCCTTCGGATCATGAGTTTTTGATGGAAGAAAGAGGCAGCAAGCCCACCTGTGGGCCTCTGCCAGCCTGTGGACATATATGAAAATCCCACAGCTAACATCATAGTCAATGGTGAAAAACTGGAAAGCATTTTCTTTAAGCTCTGGAACAAGACAAGAGTGCAGGGTCACACTGGAGGCTTCCTCTCAGTCTGGGGGAGGGTGTCTTGGGACTGCTTAAGCAGCAGGATCTGAAATAGGCACTCTTCAGGCACCTCTCCCTCCTTCCCTGTGATCTGTCTGCGCAGCGGCCTCAGGATAGTCAAACTTCTTGCTGGCTAAAGGCTCCAAAGGCTTCCCAAGAGAAACTGGCAAAGCTGTATGACCTTTTTCACATAGCCTCTGAAGTCATGGAGTATCATCCTGCTACATTCAACTCAGTTCCCTGTGGCAGCCACAGAGGCTGAGAAAATGAACATAGTTAATATACATAAAGTTTTTGAAGGCAGTGCTTGGCACAGAACTAAGTGCTGTGTGTGTGCGTGCGTGTGTGTGTGTGTGTGTCTGTGTGTGTGTGTGTGCGCGCGTGTGTGTGTGTGTGTGTGTATGTGTGTGTGTGTGTGTCTGTGTCTGTGTCTGTGTATGGGATTTCTCAGTTTTCTAGCTGGGGACTTTACAAATACAATGGCCCTCCAGCTGGCCCATGGATAGGAACCTTCCAGCCTCCACAGGCTCCATCTGCTGTTGTTGCGCATGTCTTTCTTCACTGACTTTTCCTTCTTCACGTCCACACAGATATGCCAATAATCTTTGTTGTCATAGATACATAATACCATCAAAGATTTGGACTTTGAGTTCATTCCTTCAGTTATTCAGCAATCATTGATGGAGCCACCTACTATGAGCAGGTCACTGTGACAGGTGCTGGAGATAGAGGGTGAAGACAGACTCAGTGTCTTCTGTCAGCATCCATGAAACTGTGGCAGGCTCACTTGTTAGCTTCCAGGAAGGGGAAATCTCAGGCCCTTCACTGTTCTTCACACCATGCAGTGGGTTATGTATTATTATATAAGGAACTACAGATGAAAGTGTGTGTGTATTGGGGGGGCGGGGGGGAGGTGTGTGTTGGGGGTGGGACTTAGAGGAAGCACAGTGGATATGCTATGAGGATACGCATATATGTTTAGTGCGAAGGCCATCAGAGGAGGCACCATGGGAGAAATGGCATTGGAGCTGAGTCTTGAAATGTGAGTAGGAGCTTTTCAGGCAGACTGTAGGAAAGGGCAGAGGAATAGAATATGCAAAGGCCCAGAGGAATGTTTGGGAACTGTGGGCAGTTTGATAAGAACAGATAGGCAGCTCCAGGAATCCTGCCCAGAATTCCCAAGGTACCCCTCCTCAGGTAGCCTCTGCAAACCTCATATAGTGACACAGAGCTGTGAAGTCAGATGGAACTGAGTTTGAATTTTAGCCCTGGCACTTGGGTTCTCTGTGACATACAATAAACCATTTAATTTCTCTGAGCTATAATTTCCTCATCCATAAAATGGGGATAATAATGTCCTCATAGAAGTAGATAGAGATGAAATCCAATGATGTATGAGAAGGCACTTGGCAGTGTGCCTGGCATGGTACGAGTACTTGGAAATAGTAATTATGACTCTCCTTATAGAGCTGCTCTGAGGTGTGTGCGCACACACATGAATACAAGAATATAACAGGCACATAACAGGGAGTTATGCCTGGCAGTTCCCTTTCCCCCTTATGGCTTAATACCTTCTCCTTAACACTGAAATGGCTTGTATCATGAAATAATAGGAAGCAAATTAATATAAAGTAGAGACAAACCTGGGTCCCAACTATAGCTCTGCCACTTATCACCCATATGATTTTGGCAAATTACATCCTTTCTCTGAAGCCCCATTTTATTATCTATAAAATGGGAGGTATTAAGACCTAATACACAGGGTTGATATGAGGGTTAAAAGGGGATAATAAATCTGAAGTGCCTGGCATAGTTTTTAGGAGCTCAAAAACTGTTATTATGATGTGAAATTGCTTTGTGTGGCATAAAGCACTGTACACTGTAAGAAGTTATTATTTTATTAAGGCAAAATTCATGCTTCCAAAGGTTAATGGCTAATTTAAGCCAACATTTCATTTTTCTGCTGACTCTTCGTTGTTGGGGACAGAGTGGTGGAAGAACAACGCCTTCATTTCCTGTAATATCTAGGGGATGACATTTTTATACTCTGTAGCAATCGGACAAGCCACAAAGCCCACCTGGTGCCAAAAATAATTCCACAGGGCTGTGTCTTCATGTTCCAGAGCAAAGAACATATTTGTAACTGTGTGAAATGTGATGGAACATGAAACATGGACAGTATGGCAAACAAGTTATATTAACCGTGAAACATACATAATAGTTTTAAGCTTAAAATTTGAAATTTGAAGAATTTCTGTAGAAATCATGTTAGGAAAATTATGAGCGCCATCTTGTGGAGAGATCTCTATTAAAACATATTGGAGAACATTCCTTGTACATGGGACATCCATCCATCCATCCATCCATTGATCCACCTAATAGTCCATTCAGTCATTTGTTTGTTTGTTGAGTGCTTTCTATGTTTTTTTCTGGGAAATGCTACAATCCTGCTTGGAAGGAGCCTGCAGAGGGTAACGGAACTGATGGGTAAAGCAACAGCACTGGGGACCTAGATGGAAGGCACTGAATCCAGTTCTTCTTGTTGAGGTGAAGAAGACAAGCAGGGAAGGTTTCCTAATGGAAGTGGCACCTAAGTGAGGTCTGAAGGGATGAGTAAGAGTGTGCTAGACTAAAAGGGATGTCTCCTATATTCATTCCCCTCTTGGGGTGGTTCTAGGCGAGAGAAGAGGAGAGCCCTAGAATTCTGATTGGGGCTACTTTTTCTGTGCTGTCATGTGCATTGTTGGCCCTCTGGTCTCCACCATAGTAATGATGACAAATTCAAGGGTATCCAGCAGATGGTGGTCAGTGAGGTGAGGGGACACTTCAAGAAACCAGGGAAGAGCTGTGAAATGAAGTGCCTGCTAAAATGGACAGGTTCTATTAAATAAGATTAAAGCTACTTATTAATATTAGAAGATATTAATAGTTGGCATTATGTTGAGTTTTTCATTTTAATAGAATTCTTTATCCTGACATCAGCAGAGCTGTGTTCGTGTGGGCCATTGGCCAAGATGTAGGCATGGCCTTGTTATGTGTGGCTGGACACACGATGGTGTTCTGCACCTGGAATCTACCTCTATTACCTGTTACAGATTGTTAATTGATAAATATATTATCAAAAAAAGTCCCAGAAGCAAACTGATTAAATTGGTCAGTGCCTGGCCCACATCTGAAGGATGGATGTCCCTTTAGCAATTATGCATCGTTTCCTTTACAGGCTCCTGGAATTAATGCTGAGCAGAACTGATACTTGCCTTAGCAAAGCATACAGTAGCTTCAGCAGGCCTGAGCAGGGGCTGCTATCTTTAGACAGAGCGAGTGCTCTCCAGTTCAGCACAGTCCCCGCCGTTCCCCGTCACCTTTTGACTTTAAACTGTCCACTATCAGTTGTGTCATCTTTGCACTGTTGTTCCCCTTCTGCTGGAGAAGTGCTATTTTTCTATGTCCATGTCTTTAGTAACATTAACGAAAGATAGACCAAAAAGGGGTTGTGTATTTCATGAAAAATGGTGGAAAGCATATTTCTTTGTGGATTAAAAAATATTCATATGCATTTACTATAAAAACCAAGTGTGTCTGTGACTTAGAGCTTGTCCATCTCCTTCATTCATATGATTTTCTTGGACTTTGTATTTGCTTCAGGGTAACCAGAAGCAGCCCTGGGCAGTGTCCCAGAGCAAGCATTGTTGACCTTGATCGTTGCCCTCTCTCTAGAACCACTCGTATCCCAGATCCCAGCACTGTCCATGAGCAGGCTGGCCACATTTAAAGGGTCATGGATGGGACTTAAGGGCAAAACCTTAATATGTCAACAATTTCTTCTCATGGATCCTTGCTTTCCTGCTTTAGTGTAACTCAAGTAAAAAATAATGTGATGTTTTATTGGGATGGCCTTGGTGTTTCACTGTCTACAGTTAATTATGTCTAAAATATTTTTTTTTTCTCTGCGGCCAGCAATCGATTTGTGAATTCACTAGTCTGGCTACTGCCTCCCACCCCTGACCACTTCATAGCTGGGGTAAATGGATTTCAGCTTCAGTGTCTGTCCTCCCCAGCCTCCTTCCTCCAGGCTCTGGAGCTAGTGCTGTCTTCAGTGGTGGGGGGAGGAGATGAAGACACCATGGGATTGAACATTGAGGCTGTCCTGCTGCCTGGGTGGACCTAACTCTTACCCACATCTGGTGCTGGGCTTCTGCTTTGTCCCTCTGACCACATGCTAGCCTTTGAGGACTTGCCTCGAAGACCTTCCAGAACTTTCTGTTCCTGTTTAGAACAGCTAATGTGGTCAAATGGACAGTTTCCCCAATCAAGCTACTAGCACTTTCAGCATTCTTCAGGAGAAAGAATTATGAACAAGGAGGGCATAAAAAAAGTAAAGAAAAAAGTAAAGAAGTTAGTCTGACCAATGAAAAATATTTGCCACACCCACTGGCCAATAGGGGGCAAACTCCACTGTATTAGAGAATTGATGATGTAACATTCAGAAAAGAATAGTGCTTCAATCTTAAATGATATATAGACCCCCGTTAAAGAAAAAAATGCTGACAATTTATTTTATTATCTTAGTTAATTTACATATGTACAGGTATTAACTAAGTATAATCTCCTTAAAACCAAAACAAACGTATGAAATTAAATATAAACAACACTGTGCAAACATTACCACTCAGATAAAATTTTAAAACTTATAAAATATAAACAAATCCACAGAGCTAATAAAATTTCTCTATTCTTCAAAGCCTCTATTATAAATATCATGACACCTTTATTTTCACAGGCTGTAGTGAGGTTGTTTGTTCTTCAGTTGATAATGATCACATCAGTTGATAATGATCACATCAAGAAGTCCATTCTAGTTATTTTTCACTGGCCGGAGACAGTTAAGGCAGTTCTGTTTGGCCCCTATGCTGTCATAAACACAAACATACATGTGGACATAGAAATTCTGTGGTTTGAGCCGGTCAGCCAGTTGATCCACAAGATACTTATATTGATTATTTTTAGATTTTCATCAAAATAAAAACACAAAACTAAAAAAACCAATGCCAAAAACTCATGAACCCAGAGAAAATATGTAAAGGCCCTAGTTTGAGAACCAATGGCATGAAAAGCCTGGTGGCGTGACTGTGTCTCTGGTATGGGAAGGACTAGGGGCTGAAAGTATCAGAGGGCGCCCAAATCACTTTCTATCGGCGTTAATCTGTATCTCTTTTGAGCTGGTCTGTTCTCAGATTTACTGCAGAAACTGAGGCAGCTCAACTATTCATTTGGGTTCTGACCCTTGACTGTCATTCTGGGCCTGGCTTTGTGCTGCCAGACATCTCTGACAGTGACTGCTTGCCATCCTGCTTCGTGCTGGGCATAGGAATTGGGGGTTTCCATAGAGAAATCTGGTTCCTTGTGGTCCAGAAAAACAGATTGGAAACCCTAGTCTGAAAAATTTTCATGCTGTTTCTATGTTTGAATGTATATGTTTATCATCAGGAGAATTTTAGATAATAGCCATTGGAGAGCCCAAGAGAACTGCATAGATTCTGCTTGTAAAGGATCTTTCAGAGTAAAGAAGGAACTCTGTCCAAGGAAATGTTGCAACAACTACCAGGAAGCCATGTGCTTGGTTGCCTTTTACAAGATGGGCAGGTGAAAAGAGGATGTATGGACTGCTCTGTGACTGACAGTGGTAACCCTCAAACCCCATAAAGCATTCTGAGTTGTTACTGAGACATGTTGTTTTCAGCCTGCAAATATTTATCCATGTGGAGAAAACTGAAGCAGCATAACACCTGATCCATGGGGTCTGTCCCCAAAGTCCTGCTGATAGGCTTGGTTCACCTCCAGCTCATCCTTCATGACCTTGGGCCAGTCTATCAATGCTTCTCATAGCCCAGGACAGACTGTCTCTTGCTTCCTGGATCCAGGTGCCCATAGCCCTGCCTGCCCCAGGAGTTCAAGCACAAAACCTCAAGGAATGCTTCAAACTCCTCTCCAAGTGCTGCTGCTAACCTCATTTGAAATGACAACGCACTTAACAATTTGACCTGTCCACTGTCATTTTACCTAAAGCTCAATACTCTCAATTGAGTTGTACAGGTCATATTTCTATAAAGTAATCTCAAATATATTTTAAAATGAAGTGGGATGCGAATGAATGAATGATCATGTACACACATACAATAGGGATCATAATAATATCTATTTCATCATGTTGAGAGGCGTAAACAAGAGAGCACAGTGTCTGGTACATAATAGGCACTCAATACATTGTAATATTATTATCATTATTAATTGAGCACACACACACGCGCGCGCGCGCACGTGCGCGCAGGTCTTTGGGCTAGGCACAAGGGATACCAAATTCTCCATCCTCAAGTAGCTTATAACAGAGCTGAGGTCTTCTCAGGAGCCACTCAGAATGGGATTAATAGCAGATTTGATGCCAAATCAACTGAGTTTGGGGCCAGGGCAAACAGAATTCTCCCCTATCAACCAACCCTAATCAGGGTGGGATTAATTCTGGAGCCTGTGTTCTAGAATTAGATTGTTTATTGAGGCCAAGAGTGTCCAGGTGGAGAGATGGAAGGATGACAAGTGCAATTTCCACAATTTCAGAGCTTGGACTTCATTTAATTTGGAAAGTCTCAAAATGGTAGCAGATAAGGCCCTTCTACCCTTGTTGGAGGTGACACTGAAGACACGGTAGAAGAGCTGTGTCCTACCAATGACTATTGCACAATGAAGTTAGAAAGAACCTCAGGCCATCTTTTCTTCCTGATGTCTGGAAACATATGTCTCCAGCAGAATTTATAAAGATGTCATTTTATTCTTTGTTTCCTTATTTCGGAGTCAGTACACAAATAGCTTGTTTCCTGGAGCTTCGGGAAGCCCAGATTGACATGTTAGCCAGAAAGTAATGTGCTTTCTTCTGGGATGGCTGTCCATAATGCATTCAAATCCAGATAAAAATATGTCAGAATTTGTTCAAAATCTATCAATTGGGCCATTTTCTCAATGACAAACAGATGGCTCCTGTGAGTGATTCAGAGGGAGAACAGTTTTTTCCTTTAGTTCATCTCAGTTTTTATGATTTAAAAGAATTAGTATTTAATCCCAATTCCAAAATTGTTAATTAGTTTGTATTTGCTTCACTAAATCTGTTAAACAGATTTTTTTTTATCACTTCAGCTATATCTCCCTGACAGCATCTGGTGTCAAGTTTGCTGAAATAATGTTGGTTTTACAGCCAAAAATCAGAGGTTAAACCTCCAGGTCCACAGATGTGACAGCATTAAAAGGAAATTCATTACCCCAAAGGCTTTCATTCCCATATATTTTTGAATCCACCCAAACACGAGCCAATGTGCCTTCTTTCCTTTCATTCTCCAGGAGTTCTGTGGCTCACTTCCTTCTTGATTTATGTGTGTGGTTGTTGCTGATGAGAGACTCTGGAGAGACCTCAGCCCACCCCAGCCATACATAGCCTTGGAAAATTAGCAGATCTTTTTTGCTCAACTCCTTTTTCGTTGCTTTCAGGAGCTTCCATCCCGGGCGAGGGCTATACAAGACCAACGCACTTCATCAATTTAGTCGATAAAGGGGTGTGTAGGAAGAGCTGCGCAGACACAAGCTCTGTCACTTCACCTAGAGGTGGGAGGCACAGTGGAGCAGAGCAGCGAAAGTAAGGCAGCATCTGTTGCAAATGAGCAATTTTGAACTTGAGTCAGTGCCCTTGGGGAAACAATTAATAAAAGCCAGCAAATAACCCTAAAGACTGGGGGTATGTGAGTAGTAAGGAAAGGCCGTTGGACAGTAATCAATCTAGGTGTCTGTGATTGGCTGACTAATGGCCCTGAAGGATGCCCACGTCTGAATCCTTAGAACCTGTGAACGTGACCTTGCATGGCAAAGGGGACTTTGGAGACGTGACTCAGTTAAGGCTCCCGTGATGGGGAGAGGACCCTGGATTTTTTGGGTGGGCCCTAAATGGAGTCCCAAGTAAGTATCCTTAAGGAGAGAGGCAGAGGGAGATTAGAGAGCAGAGGAGAAAGCAGCGATGGAGGAAACAGAGGCTGAAGTGATGCCCTTTGTGAAAGGAAGAAGGAACCAGTAGCTGAGGAAGGCAGGCAGGAACTAGAAGCTGAAAAGGGCATGGAAGTGGGTTCTCCTCTCAAAGCCTCCGGAAGGAACCAGCATAGTCAACGCCTTGACCTAGTCCAGTGAAACAGATTTTGGGGTTCTAACTACCAGAATTGTAAAATAATAGATTTGTGTTGTTTTAAGCCACGACTTTTGTGGTAATTTGTTACAGCAGCCATAAGGTATGAATACGAGTTAACTTTTCCTTGCCTGATGCCAAAGAGGTCCATTCTAGCAGTGAGAGGTGTTTCATAGAGGCAAGGAGAGCTGGAGAGGCTTTATACAGTGCACTCACTTCCTCCGGAAGTTTCTACCGGGTGTAGGTATGGGCAGCTGCAGCTGGAAGCAGAAATGAAATAGCAGCTGTGAGCTCTGTGTGGCTGGGGAAGAACATTTCTGAGCATCATGGACAGGAGGCCATAAGAGACAGAGAGTGAGAATTCTCAGCTTTTGGCAGTTTTGCATAATTCTTAGGAAAAGGCCAGATAAGCATGGAGAGCATAGGTCAGAAGAAGTTGGAGAGCAGAGGTGACTAGAAAGAGGATCCAGATAAGGATGAGGCCAGAGGTGCCACCTAAGGCACATCCAGTGCTTCTGTGGAGAGGGTGTGGCGGTGAACATCAAGACTCCATGGCTTTGACCTTCAGGTACTGCTGTAGAGGGTCGGAGGGGGTCTGAGTGTGCACATCCCTGGGTCCATCATCCCCATTTCATTCAGAGTAACTCTGGGTTTATATGTTGGGGACATTGGACTTCCAGGTGGGATTTCATTTAAGAAAACACTCCACTGGTGGAAAAAGGTTTCTTTGTAACTTTTAATTTTGATATAATTTTAAATGTACAGAACGTTGTAAGAGTATAAAATACCCTTCATCCAGATTCACCAGGAATTAGCATTTTGCCTCATTTGCATTATCATCCATTCTTTCTAAATAAATATCTGAATAATTTTAGAGTAAGAAGGCATTACATCCCTTTATCCCTTCATATGTCAGTGTATATTTTATAAGAACAAGGACATGTAATTTGTGATTTGTACTATAGTACAATGATCAAAATTGGGAAATTTAATATTGACAAGATGCTATCATCCAATCCATGGTCCGAATTCAAATTTTTCCAATTGTCTTTATAGCTATTTTTTCTGTGGTCCAGGATCTGATCTGGATTCACACATTGCATTTAGCTGTCATGCCTCTTCAGTCTTCTTTTTCTTAGAACATTTCCTCGGCTTTTGTCTTTCATAGCCTTGACATTTTTGAAGAGTACAGGTCAGTTATTTTGTAAATTACCCCTCAATTTGGGTTTGTATAATATTTCCTCGTGACAGGATTCCGATCATGTATTTTTAGTTTATGCACCACAGCAGTGATGCTATGTCCTTTTTGAAACGTTGTATTGGAAGGGATGTGATATTGCTTTGTCAAAAGATAATAACCTTGATCCCTTGGTTAAGGTGGTGTCCTCCAGGTTTCTCCACTGTGAGTTCTCCTTTTCCCCTTTCCAACTAAATAATATGTGGAAAGATACTTTAAAACAGTGTGATTGTCCTGCTCCTTATCAAACTATCACCCACTAGTTTTAGTATCAATTGATAATTCTTACTTGAATCTGTTATTCCTATGATGATTAACAAAATGGTGGTTTTTCTAACTCCATCATTTCTTCTACATTAATTGGTTGTCATTATTCTATAAGAAAGTTCTTGACCTTACCTCCCAGTTATTCATGTAACTAATTATATCAGTATACACTTATAGATCTTATTTTAGTCAATGGGTTGTAAGTCACTACTACCACTATTTATTTTGATGCTTACATTGACCCAGATTTGGCTAGTGGGAGCTCCATCAAGTTGGCTTCTATGTTTTTTGATATATTCCTATAATTTTTTGAGTACTTCTTTACTTTCTAAGACCAGGTATTCTAGGGCCTTCTTGCCTCAACCTTGGAATCAGCCCTTTCTCCAAGGAACCATTGTTATTTCTATAAGGAATAATACTTAGAAGATCTGGGTAGTAGGTGTGTTCATTGCTACTGGCATATAATTGCTTCTAGGTCCTTTCAGCTTACAGATCTAGAACTCTCTCTCTCTCTCTCTCTCTCTCTCTCTCTCTCTCTCTCTCTCTCTCTCTCTGACACACACACACACACACACACACACACACACACACACACACACACACCATACAAACCTGTTTATCCCATATCTCTAATTCCAGTCCTGCACTACAGGGCTCATACTAAGCTTCTCCCATTCCGTGTTTGTAAAAGCTATTGCTCACAGTGAGAAACCTGGCTCCCACCATTTCAATCTATTTATTCATTTGCTCAATCTTATTTTTCACAGATAGTTTCAGAATGACTAACCCATACCACTGCAAGAACCAAGCCTAAAGTAGAATTATTTATTTAAAGTTCTTTTGTCTTTAGATTGAAGGTACACAGCCAAATTTCTGTGCTAAAAAATTACCAAGTTCTCATTTTTTCCTTCCTTTAGTATGTTATTCCTCCCTCCTTATGTTATTCTTTTAAATTATGAGTAGGTTCATTTTTTTTGGTTTATTTTAGAGTTTTAAAACTGACATCCATGTTGATTTCACTTATTTTTTGAAAAAAAGTATTTAAAACATTAGTATGATTCTACACTTTAAACTATGTAAAAAGTTACTCTCACTGAAGTATCATTGCCTTATCCACCTTGTTCTTACCCACCCCTGTGGGTAACAATTCTCATTAGTTTCTCGTTTATTTTTCCAATTTCCTCTTGCAATTAAGTAAGTAAATACATGTAATTGTCCTGTTTCCTCTTCCCACACAAAAGGTAGAACACTATATATACCCTTCTGCAGCCTGCTTTTTCACTTACAAAATACGTCCTGGGAATCACGTATCACTTCATAGAGACCATCCCTGTTTTCTTTTAGCACTGCATAGTGCTCCATTGTGTGGATATAATTTAGTTTATTCAACACATCTCCTCTGTGTGAACATTTAGGTTGTTTCCACTATTTTGCAATTACAAGTAATGCTGCAACAAGTAAATTTGTGTATATATAACTTTGTATTGTTGCAGGTGTATTTTCAGAGTAAATTCCTAGAAGTAGATTTCTGGAACAAAAGATAAACGCACATATAGTTTTGTTAAATACTGCCAAATTCCCCTCCATAAGGTTGTATCATTTGCATTCCTATCAGCAATGAATGAGAGTGTCTATGTCTCCCAAGCCTTGCCAACACAATGTGGTGCCAAGTTTTTAAATTTTAGCTAATTTGATAGCTGATAAATGGTATTTCGGTGTAGTTTTAATTTGCATTTCTCTTTTTATGAGTTGAACAACTTCTCATTAGTTTAAGGACTGTTTTTATTTTTATTTTTTTTGGTAAATTGTCTGTTCATGACTTTTGCTCATTTTTCTCAGTTGTTTGGCACCTGTTTCCCCAATTTTTAAGAGTTTCTTATATATTATGGATATTAGACATTTAACTGTGATATACTCATATGTGGCAATTTTTTAAAAAAAAGGTTTGATATTACTATTTTAGATCATTAGTAGCTAGCTGTAAATATGTATGCTTGTGTTGACTATTAACAAACTCTGTGCTGTTTACTTCTCTGTGTGTGTGTGTGTGTGTGTGTGTGTGTGTGTGTGTGTATGGCTGGGGGGTGGGGATAATTATAAAACTCAAATACCCTCAATTTGGCCTAGATTAAAATGAAAATTAAATAACCTTTTCAGCAAATGATATTGGAACAATTGGATATCTATAGGCAAAAAATGAACTTCAACCTAAGTCTCACACTTTATACAAAAATTAACTCAAAGTGGAAAAAATTAACTCAAATATAGAACATAAAACTATAAAACTTTTAGAATGAAACATAGGAGAAAATCTTTGGGATCTGGGGTAGGCAAAGAGTTCTTAGATTTGACACCAAAAGCATAATTTGAAAGTGTATAAATTCAACCTCATCAGAATTATAAACTTTTCTCTGTGAAAACCCATGTGATAAAAAAAAAAGAAGCTTTAGACTGGGAAAAAATGTTTGCAAGCCACGTGTCTGACAAAGGACTAGTATCTAGAATACATAAAGAACTCTCAAAACTCAACAGCAAAAAACCCAAACTATCCAATTAGAAAATGGGTAGAATATATATAATACCAACATAGTGGTCAACCACTCTGGAAAACAGTTTGACAGTTTCTTAAAAATAAAGTTCAAATACCATGCAACACAGCAATTGCACTCTTGGGCATTTATCCCAGAGAAATGAAGACTTACGTTCACACAAAAGCCAGTACACAAATATTTTTTAGCAGCTTTATTTGTAATAGCCCAAAATGAGAATCAGCCCAGATGTCCTTCAACAGGGGAATGGTTACATAATCTGCATTTCATATGTAGCATGGAATACTACTCGGCAGTAAAAGGACAGGCTATTGATATATGGATGAGTTTTCAAGGAATTTTGATAAGTGAAAAAAATCAACCCCAAAAGGTTACATACTGTGTGATTCTACTTATGTAACATTCCTGAAATGAAAAAAAATATTAGAAATGGGGGACAGATTAGTGGTTTCCAGGGGTTAGGACTAGGGGAAAGGAGGAGATATGGGAGAGGGGTGAGTGTAGTTTTGAAAGGGCAAATGGGGGATCTTTGTGTTGTCAGAACTCTTCAGTGTCTTGACTTTGGTGGTGGATACATGATCCTACAGGTGATACAATTGCGTGGAACTTAACAGACACACACACACACACACACACACACACACACACACACACATGCAAATGAGTACAAGTAAAACTGAGGAAATCAGAGTAAGATGGACTGATTGTATCAATGCCAGCATGCTGGTTGTGATGTTATACTATGGTTTTGCAAAAACCCCAAAAAGTATTGCTACCTCCGGAGGAAACTGGGCAAAGTGTGCAAAGTCTCTCTGTATCATTTCTGCATGATTCTACATATTATCTCATAAAAAATCTCAGTTAAAAAATTAAAGTCAAACCCAAGCCCATAGATTTTTAGTAAAAACCTTGAGAAAAACTTCAATGAGTCATCAATCATCCTTCTTTGAGGATATAGAGACCAGGGTAAGCAATTACCTTTGTCTGGACCAGTGATTCTCAACCGGAATGTTATCACATCCAAGGGGGTGAAAATTGGTTTTAGGGTCAAAAAACTCTTATATGCTACAATGATGGCTTTCCAAAGAATGCAGCACATAAATATATGTATACACACATACATACATGTATTTATAGGTATGGCATATTTGTGGTATTAAAATGTCATAAGCGAGGGGCTACTAGGAAAGAAAATTGTCTAAAAGGGCTCCTTTGGGGGATGATAATAAACAAAAAGTCTAAACCAGTGATTCTCAACTGGGATAAGCACTGCCTTTTCGAAGTGTGTTTGAAAATGCGTGGGACTATTTTTGGCATCACACTGACTGGGACGTGTCCCTGATATTTGATGGACAGAGCTAAGAATGCTAAATATCCTGCAATTGATGGGACATCCTCCACAATGAAATACTGGATTAAATGGCTAAAATCTTAGGAACTATTTATATACTCTGTACCCTAAAACTTAAATGAAATCTATACTTACTATGTATAAATGATAAAGTTGAATTTCCAAGCCTGTTTATTAAAATGGACAAAGAGTTTTCTTTCAATATTAAAAAATTTTATTGTTAAGTTCCAAGGAGTTTTAAGCTTGAGACTCTGAAATTTTGTTATAGGAAACAAATATTTATTAGAATGTTATTAGAATAATTATAATAAAAGGGTGGTATAGACTATTTTTAACAAGAAACATGGCTATAGATATACCTTCTTTTTTTCTTTCAGTTTTATTAAGATATACTTGACATATAGCACTGTGTAAGTTTAAGGTATACAGAATAATGACTTGGCTTACATATATTGTGAAACGATTACCACAAGTTTAGTTAACACGCCTTATGTCATATAGACAAAAAAGAAAAGAAAATGATTTTTTTTCTTTGCAATGAGAAGTTTTAGAATCTACTCTCTTAGAAACTCTTAAATATGCCATAGAACAGTGTTAACAATAGTCATGTTGCACATTACATCCCAGTACTTATTTATCTTATAACTGGAAGTTTGTACCTTTTGACCACCTTCATTCAATTCCGTCCCCCTCTCCTCCACCTCTTCCCTCTGGTAACCACAAACTTGATCTTTTTTTTTTATGAGGTTTTTGTTTAGATTCCATATATAAGTGAGATCATACAGTATTTGTCTTTCTGTGTTTGACTTATTTCATTTAGCATAATGCCCTCAAGATCCATCCATGTTGTTGCAAATGGCAGGATTTTCTTCATTTTTATGTCTGAATAGTATTCCATTGTGTATGTAAATCACATTTTCTTTATTAATTCATCTGTTGATGAACACTTAGGTTGTTCTCATGTTTTGGCTGTTATAAATAATATTGCAATGAACATGAGGGTGCAGATATCCTTTTGACATAGTGATTTCATTTCCTTCGGATTATTCCCAGAAGTGAGATTGCTGGATCATATGATAGCTCTTCTTTTAATTTTTTGAGGAACCTCCATACTTTGTCCATAGTGACTATCAATTGACAGTCCTACCAATAGTACATGATGGTTTCTTTTTCTCCACATTCTCACCAGCATTTCTTATCTCTTGTCTTTTTGATGATAGCCATTCTAGCAGGTATGAGGTGGTATCTCATTTTGGCTTTGATTTGCATTTCCCTAATGATTAGTGATGTTAAGTATCTTTTCATGTAACTGTTGGCCATTTGAATATCTTATTTGGAAAAATGTCTATTCAGTCCTTTGCCTATTTTAATTGGATTATGATTTTTTTTTTGCTATTGAGTTGTATTAGCTGTTTATATATTTTGGATATTAACCCCTTATTAGATATAATTTGCAAACATTTTTCTACCATTCTGTAGGTTGTTTCTGCATTTTGTTGATTGTTTCTTTTGCTGTGCAGAAGCTTTTTAGTTAGATGTAGTCCACTTATTTAGTTTTTATTTTGTTGCTTGTGCTTTAGGTGCCATATCCAAAAAATCATTACCAAGACCCACATCATGGAAATTTTTTTCCTGTGTTTTCTTCCAGGAGTTTTATGGTTTCAGGTTTTACATTTAAGTCTTTAATGATCCATTTCAAGTCAATTTTTGTGAGTGGTGAAAGATAGGGATCTAGTTTCATTCATGTGAATATCAAATTTTCTCAGCATCATTTATTGAAGAAACTATCTTTTCTCTCCAGAGTATTCTTGGCTCCCTTGTCAAATATTTGTTGACTGTGTATACATGGGTTTATTTCTGGGCTCTTGATTCTGTTCCATTGGTCTATGTGTCTGTTTTTGATATGCCTCATTTAAAAATTTATTTACAAGGAAAATATGGTGAATCTGATTACCTAGAAAATATAATGGAGAATTTTTAAAATGCTTTTTTTCAGTAAGGTTTCAGGTCCTCATTTATTTACTTATTTTTTGTCTTTGTTAAGTCCTGAGACAAAGCAATGGTTTCCGGAGGGAACAATCCAGGTGGCTTTTGCAGCTACCACCTTGGCATCTGGATTGAGCAGGAAGATGTTCTGGGTCACAAACAAAACCGGTCCTGTTCGATCATCCATTTTTTACCCAAACATATGGAGTGCAGAAACCCATTGTGACAGCATGGGCCTATGGTGCAGATGTAGGCTGCCTAGGACGGACTCATGTACAAGGGAAGCCTGGCAGATGTAGGATGTACAGACCCATTGTAGAGACAAAGGTTGAGGAGACATGGATTTTAGAGACATGGTCTGTACTGATAGGAGTAACGAAAGCATACTATGTAGATATATGTTGTGTACTATAGACATTGGCCTTGAAGGAACCGGTCATGTAGACACAGCCTGTGACAAATTCTTTAGTTCTGGCCTTAAGGCAGATTGTGCAGCACCAGCCCAGTGACAGCTGCCCAGTTATAGGCCAAGTAGGACCTTGTGCTGTCTACACAGAGGGTCAAGGCAGGCAGATGGCTCTGAGCCACTCTTTGCTTTGAGCACCAGCTTTGGAGCTTTCCTTTCAACTCCACTCTCGCCCCTAAAAGCCTGACTTCTTTCTGTCTTTTCTTTGATGTTCAGAACAGAGAAAACTCTCTTAAGCATGCTGCCAATAGGATCCACTCATTAACTCATTCACCAAGCATTTACCAATGTATATATGCCCTGCCAGGCATGA
This sequence comes from Hipposideros armiger, assembly GCF_001890085.2. Classification (NCBI taxonomy): domain Eukaryota; kingdom Metazoa; phylum Chordata; class Mammalia; order Chiroptera; family Hipposideridae; genus Hipposideros; species Hipposideros armiger. The sequence goes on along the minus strand of NW_017731606.1, from coordinate 543,749 downwards.
CCCAGCTAGAACCCATGTCCTAAGGACCATAGAGGCTGGTAGGGGAGACAGGTGTGCACACACATTCTCCAATACCAGGTGGGAGCCCAGAGAAGGGTACATTTCACTCCTGCGGGGCCAGGGGTGGCTTTAGGAAGGAGAGGCATTTGAGGTTGGCCTTGTAAGATAATCAGGACTACAAGAAGCAAAACAGGGAAAAGTATTCCAGGAAGAATGAGCAGCATAAACCAAGGCATGGAGGCCTGAAAACCTCTGGCCTGCTGGGGCACAGAGGTGCATGGGATGAGCAGATCCGCATCCATACAACATAGGGAGTATGGGCATGTAATGGAAATGAAGCTGGAAAGGTTAGTGAGGACAACCCCCTCTTGAAACTGACTAAGGGGCTCTAAAAGGTTATGGAACAAGTTTTGGGGACTATTTCCTTCATTAATGTGCATTTTTGGGGGAGCTATATTTTACAGTCATTTTGCTATCTGGTATCTCCCCATTTGCTCTCTCACATATTGGTGCCCCATTTGAAACTAGGGCAAGAAAAGTCTCACTCTAATATCCTATTCCCCCTACATTTCTAAGCGATTGGGGGGGTCTCATGGGGAGAAGAGAGGAAGAACAGAGAGAAAGACACATATATATGGAAATACATAGAAAGACACAGGGAGAGAGAGAAAGAGAGAGAGAGAGAGAGAGAGAGAGGGAGGGAGAGAGAGATTGAGAGATTGATTGATTCAGACAGTCAGACAGGGAAGAGTCTCAATGATGGATATAGGAAATGCTGGGCTTCAGCTGGTCTTAGAGACCACCAGAGGTCAGTCTTGGGTTCTTTAAGGAGCTGCCAAGAGGCATTTGCTAAGCGCTGCTTCTCACTTGAGGATCCTTCAGAGGAATATATTCCACTTTAATATACCATGAAGTTAGCAGCTTCGGAATTTTTTACCGCCAAGGGGCTCTTAAAGCAGGAGTCTCAGGAATGACCCATATGTCAGGCTTGCTTGTTTATAACCCTCAGGGTCACAATAAAAGGCAAGTTTAATGGCCTGATGATTCTGAGCTTGTGGGGCCCAGATGTGTGAACCCACCGTTCCGGCCCAGGAGTCTGCCTGAGCTTGGGAGGGAGGGAGTTTGGTGCTGGGCCTGTTTGAGAAGCTCAGGCCTGGGCTAGATTCAGGTCTAGGTTGGCCTGGGGCTGGGCCAGCCGGGGTTTAACTTTGGTACCCCGATTATTGGCATTCCTGTTGTGGAAATCAATTTCCCAGACTCTGTTGAGAAAACGTGGTGCTGCTGCCAGTACAGCTGTTTCTACAGGAAGCCCCCCAATGTCCCCATCTCTCCAGCTCATTGAAGAGATTGGTTTTAAGCTTTCCCCACTTTGGGACTCTAGGGTTTCTAAGCAGGGAGCAGGCTTTGAGACTTGAGGGACAAGTATTTTGGGTCTCTGTTGTGGTCAACCTTCTCACTCATAGGTGACAGGGATCTCAAGGGTCTCATCTTTCATTTCTTTTGTTTGAGTTACATATTCTGGTCCCAGGATGCTTGACCAGCAGGTCAGGGGACAATATCCTTTGAGATGTCCTTATCTTTATTTGTCATGGCTTCCTGGTCCCTGGGATACATGAATCCTTGTGAGGCCCTGCACAGCCTGCCATCAGAGAAGGGGGCAGGTGAGGGCGGGCAGCTGCCAGAGCACCTGTGGGAGCCAGGCTGTTCAAGCTGGGAAACAGGGCAGGGCATTCCCTTTTGCTCCATTCACCCCCACCCATAAATGGGTCTCTGTCAAATATTGGCAACACAGATCGTCATCATCATCATCATCACCACCATCATCATCATCATCATTATCATCATCATCATCACTAACTGTAGCTCTGACTCTGTTCCAAAAATTATTTCAAATAATATTTGATACCCTATGAGATATGCACTATTACGGCATAGTTTACAGAAAGGGAAATTGAGACCTACAGACAGAGGTTAAGTAACTTGGACAAAGTCACACAGCTAGTAAATGGCAGAATCACACAGCCTATTCTCTGAGCTACTGTGTAGGTGAAGAAGACCACTGTGGCCCTTGAAGATCTTACCCTTCAGTGGAGTGCAAGCCACTGACATGGATCACAGTCACACAAGAAGGCCCAGGACCTGAGTGTGGAAGGCTGGATAGGAGCTGGTAAAGTAGGCAGGAAGTTTTGGGGGAATACTTATTCCCCACCTTTGATGTTTCTTTCCATGTTAGTTTACGCCCATGTGCTAGACAAGTTAGCACAGCCCTCCTGGCTTCTGCTTTGAATGGTAGATTTGGGACAAGGAAACGGGCATGTGCAGCTCAGCCCCTTTTGTCCCAGGGAGGAGCTAACTACCGGAAGCATAACCGAGGCAGTGTGTGTTCTGGGGGCAGGCCTCTGCACAGGGGCGGGGTCTGCGGTTGCAGTCTGCTGTGACTGGGGCGGCCATTGCATTCAGTTCTGGGCTTCAGTACCAGGAAGCACTTTGCTGTATAGCTAAGCCATACTCTCCTGTATTAGCCTTTTCAGTAATAAAGTTCCAACTTTCATCTTATCACTTAATAACTCAAGATCTCAGTGGGGAAAATAGTGATGCCATTTATGTACCTCCCTCAAACTATTTTAGGCACCAAGTAAATTAGCAAGAGCAAAGAAGCCATGCCCAGGAAGCCATCTAAGCCTTGTCTTGGAACCACCCCAAAGGGCAGTGTTAAGCCTCAGGAAAAGGCTACCAGGAATTTTAAGTTCTTCCCTTCGTGATCACAGTCCGGTTGGTCCAAAACACCAGAAGCATTACAGATCCTCACTGTTTCCGAACAAGCTCTCAATGGGCCTTTTCCAGAGGAAGGAAGGCCTCTCACTGAGACGGCTCACCTTCCTGCAGAGAGTTTGGTGGAGTAGGAAGCAAGGAGGGGCCACACACACCAAAGTTGCCTGTCTGGCACAGATGGGTTCCCCAGAAGAAATCGCTTCAGTAGAATGCCTCAGAGCCGCCTGGCCTCCTTCCTTACCCATCTTTGATTACTCAGAGGAGCCTGGGTGCGTGGGCTGTGGTGCAGGAAAGAGAGCTACCCTGGACCCTGCCTACAAAACAGTTTCAGCTCATCAAAGCCCCACTTGGAATTGAGGTTCCCTGTTCCTTCTGGGGCTTCAGTGGGGCCATGGGTGTGTCCCCCATCCTTGTTCTGAGGGATATCAAACTATAGATAACCTCTGAAGAGGAACATCTGAAGGCACAAAACCTACATTTCATTGACTGTCTCAAAAGTAGCTAATTTTAATGTTGATAGGTAAGGCTGGGCTCAGGTTGGTAATTGTAATAAAACAGCATCAAGAACACCACCACGACAGGATTTATTGTGGCAGGCATTGTTCTCAGCACTATATGTGCTCATTTAATTCTCTTAAGAACCCTATGAGATAAGTACTAGTATTATCCCCATTTTATAGATGAGGAAACTGAGGTGTAAAGAACTTAAGTCACTTGGCCAAGGTTATATAGCTGGTAAATGGCAGAACCCAGGTGCTCTGGCTTTATAGCCATGCTCATAACCCACAATACTACATAACATTATAATCTGAAGCGCCTTTGAAGAGCCTGTCTGATAACCCTCTCACTGTGGCAGATGAGGAAACTGAGGCCCAGAGAGTGTGAACAACTTGCTTAAGGTCACATAGTCAGTCAAGTGGTAGAGTTTGAACCCAGACCCAGGTCTCCTGACTCCCAGCTTAGAGCTCTTGTCACAGTACTGTGTGGCCGCCATCTACACCATACCAGTTCCCAAGTCATTTTAGCTAAAACTCAAGCTTCGTGTTGACTTATTGGAAAGGACTAGAATGATATTATGGTCTCCTGGCTTTATGGGATTAAATATTTCATAATTCAGCTCAGGCACTATCAGCTTGCCAGAGGATATAGGTGATATGAAATAGCACCTCAAACCACAGATAACCTCTAACTCTGGCAGGATCTAGACCTGGGTCATCTAATGCCCCCTGTGATTCCATATCCATTTTCAGACCAGGAGAATATATCCTGGACAAGTGAGAAAACATTGCATTATTTCCTGTGTGGGCAAAAGCATACCCGGTTTCTTCCTTCAGGCCGACAGGCTCCCCTCAGATCACAAATTGTGACAGTTTTTTCATGGGAGGCACAGGCTCTGACAGGAACAGAGAGCTCTGGTGTAAACAACCCTCAGAGAAGCAGTAAATCATCTCTTGAAATGTTCTTGGCAGCTGTTCACTCACTAACAAAAATACCCTGCTTGGCATAGCTATGGTCAACTGAGATCCACCCCAGGGCCCTGGCAGCTTTCAAGCTATGGCTCTGCTCTTGAGGAAGGTCTGGGCAATGGATGGGAGGAGAGCACAGCAGGTACCAGGCCCTCCTGAGGAACGACATGGGCTGGGGGTGCCCAGAGGAACTTTGAGCTGAGCTGTGGCTGGAAAATAGCAGCGTGGGAATCAATAGGGCCTTGTTAATTCGGCTCCCCAGCAACCAACACTTGTGCCTAGCTCGGTGGGTGTTTGTTGAATGGAATTGAAATCAATAATGGGAAAATCCTGAAGTGAGGTTCAAAACAACAAATCGTTCGGTATAGAAAGAGGAGCGCTGGCTTAGCAGAGGCCAAGGTACACAGCTCCGGGAGCTCTAGCTGAGTGAGCACTCATTGTGAGCCAGGTATTGTGCCATGGCTGTCAGCAGAGCTAATGAATCCTAAGCTGTGTGCTACCATCAGCTTCGATCCCAGATCAAAGGGGGAGATAATCCCTGAAGGCTTTGCTTTGGTCAGCTCATCAGTCCAGATCTGAAAATCTGTGTCCGTTTCTGGGCCTCACATGTTAAGGGGATTTGGGCAAATTGGAACATATTCAGGGAAGAAAGATGCAAAGATTTGAAACCATGTCATGCTGACTGACAAAGGGACTGGGTCTACTGGGCTTCAGAGCATCAGTCTGGGGGCAGGGAAGAGGCTCTTGTGGGAAGAGAGAATTCGACATTCTGACATGGACTGGAGGCAGCAATGAGTTGGATAAAGACCACAAAGTCTGGAGCCAGACAGACTTGACTTCACATGCTGGACCCTTCATGTTTTGAAAGATAGCTGCTGGTGAGCCACAGGACCTCCTCAAGCTTCAGTACTTGATCAGCCAAATGGGGACGGAAATACTTCTCCAGCTTTGCCAGAATGATACACCACTAAGAAGACAGAAGCTTGCAGAGGAGTATGATTGCAGGAGGAAGGGTTGTGACCCCAAGACAAAAGCGAAGTAACAGTCACAGCTGATTTTGAAAGCTGACTTGCTTTTTTTGTTGTTTTGTTTATGTTTTCCTTCTAGAAGAATACTTTCACTTTTATTCCTTTTTTTGTCTGCCTTATCATATTTTCTAATATTAATTATTCAGCTACTTTTTATCGCTCACTCTTTAAAAGTGAGAAACAGAATGCAAATGTACAAGGCACCTAGTCCTCACCACTGCTTATGTTGAGTCAGGGGTTGGTTGTCTCTTTGGTTAGCTCTGAAGAGGCCCTGTTAAGTCTTAAAATACTTCCCATTCTGGAGCTGGATGACCCACCTGATCTTAATGCCCCCAGGTGGGGTCGCCATCCCATCTCTGAAGCCTCAATCCTGAGTCCTGCAAAGGGTTAGAGGCTGATGTTGCTGCCCTGAACCCACCAAGAGAGCTAACCGCTGATTGAAAAGATAACTTAAGGGAGTCGTTAGCACTCTGTCTAACACTCTAAATGTGTGAGGGGAAACTCATTGTTCAGCTCATTCCTGACTTCTGATAGGCAGGCCTCAGTCATATCCTGGTGGGCACAGTGTGGAACCTTTATCTGTTAGACTCCTTGGGATGAGGCTCCTTTGGAGGCCCATGATTAATACCCATCAACAAAAGCAGGCCACTTCTCACTCGGACATTCTCTGAGTTCCTGAAAGATGGCTGGGCTTAGAGTGTATGGGTACAGCCAGGAGAGTGTGTGGACTGTCTGGGTGGCACTGATGGGCTGCAGTGAGCTGAGTAGTGAAATGCAGAGTCTGACTACGGGGATGGGCAGTGGAGTGCCATTTACTCAAAGCAGTGTGCGGCAGCATGTTTGGAGGGAGGGCCTGGAAAGGGGGTGGGGCGAGGGGCTCAGGACATAGTGGATGGGTAATGTTGAGCATCATCTTTGGAGGGATGGATGAAGTCAGAAACAGGACAATGAATAATGGGGTTTGTAAGCAGGGGAGTAAAGAACAGGGTGAAATCAAGGCCAAGCAACAGGACACCCAATTCAGTGCTGATGCCATGTGCAGTGAGAGAGGGCTGGCGAGTGTGGTAGAAGGGAGAGATGGTGCATTAAAGGTCCAGGGAACATAAATACTGGCCATGGCCCTCATCTCAGGATGCCCCTCCAATAGACCTCCATTGATTCCCTAGGATGTGAAAGTCCTGATCTCAGGTGAAGCATGGAGCATGGTCCAAGCAGTCTGTGCAGCCCTAATTGGGATCTAAATAAAGTCCATACCTTGCAATTGCTTGATGTATCTCTTAAGTCTCTTTTCATCTGTAGGGTCCCTTACTTTTTTTTAAAGTACATTTTGAGGAAGCTGAGGCTTTTGTCCTGTAGGGTTTCCCACAGTCTGAATTTCGCTGCTTTTCTCTCTGTGGAATCATTTAACACGTTCTTCTGTCTCCTTGGTAGATAGATCTAGAGGTTTGGTTAGATTCAAATTTGATTTTTGGCAAGACTATTTATAGGAGGTCCATCAGGAAGTACATAATATTTAGTTGTCTTTTACTTTGTGATGTTACAACTATTGATAATCAATGACTGGGTCCATTCATTCATCAAGGGTTGTAAAGCAGTGACATTTTATTCCTATCATTTCTTCTTTATTTCTTCTTTATTAAATTAGAATGCTTCTATAGAGAGAAATTTCTCCCCAGGAACTGTTTAATTACCCTGACGTATAGTCATATAGAAAAGGCAGGAAAATACTAGATTCTTTCCCTTGATTTGCCAGTTTGCAAATTGTAAACATGTTTGATGCATTTCAATCCATTGCAGTGTTTATCCTTATTGGTGTTCATATCGTCCCATTATTGTCCGACTAAGAGGAACTTCTTCAGGTGGCCTCTTGAGACCTTTTGACACAAGCCTACTTGTCTTTGATAACTCGTTTTCTTTCTGGTATGACAAAATGTTCCAGGCTTATCCTGTAAATTTCTTGCCCCAACCTGTAATCAGCCATTTCTCCAAGGAGCCATACTTTTTATTTTTCATTTTCTTTTTAAAGTGGGAAATGGTTTTAATTGGCCACAATTTGGGTGCTAGCATTTTCAAACAGTTTTAATATTGTTTCTAATTATTATTTCTAATCATTTTAATGATTGTTTCTAGGCCTTATAAAGGGATAAAACTGGAAAATATATATTTGTTTTTAAACATTAACTATACAATGAGTTTTTTTTTCTTCTAATACTTCTAATTCAAATGAAACATTATGGACTTAAAAAAGTCTCATCAATCTTATATCTATATCTCCTTCCACTCATGTTGAAAATACAGCTCTCAATGACATCAGTATAATTCTTATTGCTTTATCCCAACTACACATATAATAGTCTCAGAATAGCAGGAGCAACCCTACCACTAACCATATGACTACTGAAAACAGGTTAAGATTGTTTTCTCATTCCTTTTGTTTTAGGTTTGATTGCACTAGGAAATTGCAGTTAAATTATGTTTTAAAGTCACTTAGAGTAGCTCTCTGTGTGATTATGCATCCAGCAGTATACACATTTAGGTTTGTTTGTTTCATTTAACTTTCAATTTTAGAGATTAATTTTTCAAGTTTAATTTTGTTTTATAATTATGTGAAATGATTAAATGTATCACAAGTCAAGTTAAAATGTAAGATATAGTCATAAAATCTAGTTTTTATTTCTATCCTATCTTATTCTCTTCCATTCCTATAAGTAATCATTAACATTTTTTTATGGTTTATTTTTTGCCTCGGTATGGGTTTTTCCACAAAGCAGACTATGAGACAATGAGTGTGTGTAGGTAATTAAACTTTGGAGGTGACCTCAGGGGACAGTAATGAGAAATAGGGGAAGAGGGAAACAGAAGGAAGGAATATCAATCTAAACATGTGTTACTGAGCTGACAACTACAACGGGCAACTGAGGCTCAAGCCACAGAGGCCCTTCTGAGGAACCATGTAAAATGAGCTTCAGAATTGTCTGCTTAAGACATGGAAGATGGGAGTACTGATCTATGGCTCGTGTGCTCTTGTTTCCTATTGGTCAGGGATTGTCCCAGCAGGTGTTAACTTCCTGGAACTTCCAGGTGTGCTTATGAACCAAAGTGATTGTCAGCAGTGGCCAGCACATCTCAGAGGAAAGTGCAAGAGATATGCAGTGCAGCTAGGCCAAGGGCTGTGACAGGTCACAGCTGTGCACAGCTAGTTGCTGTAGCAATGGCTGCATGGAGCTAATACATGCACTGTGAAAAGGTAACATGGGGCATAATGAGTCCAAGATACCCTTGGATTGTGTATTAAAAAAAATATATATGTATATGCATTATTCTAAGGACTTGGATTATATTAACTAATTTAACCTTTTAAAGACTATATTATTCTTTCACATCTTTGCTATTGTAAATAGTGCTGGAATGAACATAGGGGTGCATATATTTTTTCAAATTAGTGCCTGTCAATAGACAATTGGATAAAGAAGAAGTGGGACATATATACATATAAACAATGGAATATTACTTGGCCATAAAGAGAATGAAATCTTACCATTTGCAACAACATGGATGGACCTAGAGGATATTATGATAAGCAAAATAAATAAGACTGAGAAAGACAAATGCCATATGACCTCACTTATATATGGACTCTAAAGAAAACAATAAATGAACAAACAAAACAGAAACAGACTCATAGATACAAAGAACAAACTGATGATTGCCAGAGGGGAGGGGCGTTTGGGAGCTGGGTGAAAAAATGAAGAGATTAAGCACTACAAATTGGTAGTTACAAAATAGTCACAGGGATGCAAAATACAGCACAGAGAATATAGTCATTAATGTATATGTATAGTGCAACTATGTATAGTGCCAGGTGAGTGCTAGATTAATTGGGGATCACTGCATAAATTATATAAATGTCTAACTACTATGCTGTACACTGAAACTAATATAAAATAATATTGAATGTAACTGAAAAAATTTTAAAAGAATATATTACTCTTAATATAAGAGGGTACCAAAAAATGTACACACATTTTAAGAAAGAAAAAATGTATTAAAATTGTAATATTCAATATATACTGATAACAAAAGATGAATACAAGTCACATTTGACTTCTGCAATTATAAGAGGTGCTCAAAGTGGTTACCATCAGTGTCCAGGCACTTCTGATTATGGCGAACTACTGCTTGAGAGGGTTGGCCAAAGTGTCCACTTGTATACTTTTTTTTTGGCACCCCCAGTGTGTGTGTATATACATATATATACATTTATATTTATATATTTATTTATCTATATATCTATATATGTATACACTCTTTCTTAGACAAATGGTAAAATAACACTGTATACACTTTGTCCCAACTTGCTTTTTTCACTTAACCTAGTATCCTAGCCATCACTCCACAGTAGAAGAGGTCTTCTTCATTCCTTTCCATGGATGATTAACACTTCTTTTCTTTGCACTGATATGCCGTAGTTTATTCAAACAGCCGCCTCTTGATGTTTGAGTGGTTTCTAATCTTTTGGTTTTACAGATACTGCTCCAATGAATAGCTTCATTCATTCATTTCTTTCCATTCATATCTCACCAGTGTTCCTTTAGAATAGATTCCTAGATGTGGGCTTATGGATTAAAAGGGGAATGAATATGTAATTTTGCTAGATATTGCCAAATGTAACCTTTTTGCATTCCTACCAGGGGTATATAAGAATGCCTGTTTCCCCACAGACTCACCAATGGAATCTGTTGTCAAATTATTGGATTTTTGCCAATTGGATGATGAGAAATGATATCTCAATATAATTTTAATTTCCCTTATAATAAGTGAAGCTGCACATGCACATTGTTTTCCCATCTAGTTAAGAGTACCTGCATTTTTTTTCTGGGAGCTATTGTGCACCCCTCTAGCCCAGTGGCTTAAACCTTTAGTGTGCATCAGAATCACCTGGAGGGCTTATTAAAACACAATAAGCTGGGGGGTACTGAGAAGTTTAAGTTCAACCTGTGTTTTAGTCTACCAGCTTAACAGCAATAACACAGCAACAGTAACACAACAAGCAGCTGCTGCAAACACCTCTGGCACTTACTTCATAACAGGCACTATTCTAAGGACTTTGGTTATATTAATCAATTTAATCATTTTAATTTAATATATTATTCTTACATCCATTTTTGAGATGAGATAACTGGGCACACAGGAAAAGCAACTAGTTCACCTTAATAAGTTGAGCTAAGGATTTGAGTCTGGGCAACCTGGGCTTCAAACCCTGACTGCTTCTTACCCAAATGACAAATGCACAGGGGAGAGTTATTCAGATGGACACACACAAAAAATCTTAACTCTCTACAATTGGGCTGTTTCTAGGTCCTATGGCTGGGCTGGCTTTAGCCTCCACTTGAGTGGCAAAGATTGCTTAAACAACAAGGGGATAGAGTTGCAAACAGGGAGTTGAGCAGGGAGAATAAGGTCTGGTCTTCCAGCTCTGGGGGTCTGGGGGTCTTGGGGCCAGGGCAAGGGGAATGGAGGGTGTGGAAGGGAAATGGAAGAGCCTGCCCAGATCCTGCTGTTTTCTGAGTCACTTCCAGGCACCCTGCAACATTTCCCCCCAAGGATCAGCCTTGGTTTTAGTAGGACTCAGAGGCAAGGAACCCAATAACCCCCCCCAAATAATTCTTGCACCTGCTTATTTTGCCTGAAACCCTGTAATGGAAGGGCTCTGTCTCTTTCCTCCTCAAAAAGAACACTTTTAATGCATATTCCTCTGAGAGGGAAACACACTGTTGTGGTGGTTGATTTTTGGTTTCAGTGCATGTATCGGATCCACTTCTGCCTTGAAAGTGGAGGTGGAAGGTAGAGAGCAGGAGGACCTGGGCCTGATTGTGTGGTTCAAAGAGGAAGGAGTGCAGTAAATAACATTTAGGTAGCACTTTATGCTTAACAAAGCACATTTGTATCCATCTGATCTTCACGGAAACCTGAGAAGATAGATATCATCATCTCCATTTTACAGGAAGAATCTGAAGCTCAGAGGGGCGAGAAGGAGGTGGAGCCAGGACGTGAAACTATATACCCCACATCAAAACCATTCTGGTTATGATGACATGAGGGGGAGAGGGAACAGAAAAGAGGGGACAGGCCCATAATGACAGATGCGCCGTGAAGTTTCAACCCCCTTCCTTCGTGCTTAGACAGAGAGCAAAGGAAGCCAATGTTCCATGTGGCTTCTGTGTGCCCCCCTTGGGGGAAGCCACGGCCTGAACATCTGAGATGGCACCAAGCAATCCTTCCCAGGCTTCAGGCTGGTCTGAATAGGGATAATCGGTGAGTTTTTGAACTCACCATCCTGCATCTTTATTTCTGCAACTGCAATAAGGCTCTATTTCTTGGCTTTCACTTTGAACCTCTGTTACATCTGGGCTTTTGCCTTGCAGGGTAAGCTGTGAATTCTTTGGCCTGTGGAGTGATGGGTAGCATTCAGGGACACCTCTAAATCCTGTGCCCTCAACTTTGCCTCTCTGAGGCCTAGGAGGCCAGCATCAGTCTGCCTGAAAACCAGTGAAAAACAATAATAATGAAAATAAGCTTTATACTTATATATAGCAGTATGTAAATTCTCAGATGAATTGTGTTATTTTGTTTTCTCGATAACCCCAAAGAAAGAGGCAGACCACTCCGGATTGATAGGTTGCAGGTTTAATAAACAAAGGAACTTACTTACGAGGCTTATCTTGGATAGCCTCAAGATGAGTAGTTTTATGCACCCACCTGTTAAATCTTAAAAGTTTACATAGAGTTCTCTAACTGGGTTTAGTCATGTACCCAGTTCAGATGGTCTCATCACCACATTACTATCTCAAGGCTGTATCCTTGGGCAGCTTCTAGCTCAGGGAAGGCAAGCAGAACGTGCATTCCAAGCACAGGGAAGGGAGTGAGGAGCCTCCAATTGCCCGGATTCAGCTCGCGGGTCAAAGCAGTGGTCATATCTTCTCCATGACCTTCCGCAACAGGGGTTCTTTTCATCTCTTTTACAAATGAGGAAACTGAGGTTCAGAGAGACCAAGTGATTCACCTAAGGTCATGCAGCTAGAGGGTGGCCGAGCTGGGCCTCTCCCTTGGGTCTGTTTTATTCCCAAGCCCTGGCTCTCCCACTGCACCAGAGAACATTGGAGTTTGATGGGTGCTTTGCCCTTTGCCAAGTGGAAACGCTGCAAGATGGATAACAAGGAAGTCATTTTTTCAGAGGATCAATGTAGATGAAAGATTAATTGATGAAACCCTGCCAAAAGAAGGATGCCGCAGAGTCTGGATTACTTCCCAGGAAACTCAGAGCACCTGAAGGAGGAAGAACATTCTTCTGGAGGGGAAAGCTCATGGGAGAGGAATAGAGGCTGCTCCTTTGGGCACTCAGAGGCCCCAATCATTTAGCTTCAGGCCCTCCTTATGAAAGAGGTGAGATTCAGAGATGACCAGAAAGGACATGTGATGAGAACCTCCTGTGTGCTGGCATAGCAATTGTCAAGTGGGTGGTAATAGCAGAGAGTGCAGGAAGAGGATTCTAGACCTCAAAGGAAATGATGGCAAGAGCTAGGTCAGGAGCCGTACTATAGCCTTGGAGGCTGGACTCAGGGCACAGGCAGTTCCAGCAGAGAAGTGACATTCTAGGACCGAAATGGAAGAAGTCCAGCCTATAGCCTGGGTCAACATGATAGGAGCTTGGGGGAGTCGATGAGTCTATGAGAACATGGAGGTCCAGAGCTCTCTTGGGCCCTGCCTGTTAATAGAGCTGACTCACAACCTTCTCCCCATCATGGTTCAGGAAAACCTTAAGGACTGGTCAGGGCTGAATGTACAAATGTTTGGCTTGAGTGTCAACAGCTGGGAGCAGCTGGAGACGGCAGGGTCTTTAGCATTCCCACTAGCTAATACTCACCATTTCTATCTCTCCCCATCATTCTAAGCACTGTGCTTCTCTAGCTGGGATCTGGGCATGGGTTATTATTATTATTATTATTATTTTTAACCCTAGTTTGTTTATTTTGATATTCAATATTATTTTATATTAATTTTAGGTGTACAGCATAGTATAATAGTTAGACATTTATATATTTTAAGAAGTGATCCCCCTGACTAGTCTAGTACCCACCTGGCACTATACATAGTTATTACCATATTATTGACTATATTCCCTGTGCTTTACTTTACATCCCCATGATCAATTTGTGCTTCTTAATCCCTTCACCTTTTTCACCCTGCCCTAATCCCCCTCCCATCTATCACCCCAACAAATCTAGTACCCGTCTGACATCATACATAGTTATTATAATGTTATTGACTATATTCCTTATGCTGTACCCTACATCCCCATAACTACTTTGTAACAACAAATTTGTACTTCTTAATCCCTTCCCCTTTTTTCACCCACACCCCCAACCCCTCCCATCTGACAACTATCAAAATGTCTTCTGTATCTATGAGTTTGTTTCTGTTTTATTTGTTAATTTTGTTCTTAGACTTTACATGTAAGCAAAATCACATTGCACCTGTCTTTCTCTGTCTGACATACTCCACTCAGCACAATATCCTCCAGGTCACACAACACAGATGGCAAGAACCTAGTCCCATCCATGGCTAAGCAATATTCCATTGTATATATGTGTCACCTCCTCTTTATCTATTTTTCCATTGATAGGCACCTAGGTTGTTTTCACATCTTGGCCATTGTATACAATACTGCAATGAGTATATGGATGCACACGTCCTTTGAAGTAGCATTTTGAGTTTCTTCAGATAAATACCCTGAAGTCCTCCTTTGTCTGTTCTTTAGCTTTTGTTTTAAAGTTTATTTTGTCTGGTATAAGTATTGCTATTCCAGCTTTATTTTTTTTTTTAGTTTCCATTTTCATAAAATATCTTTTTCCATCCCTTTACTTTCTGTCTTGGTGTGTCTTTCAGTCTGAAGTGAGTCTCTTGTAGGCAGCATATTAAGGGTCTTGTTTTCTTATCCATTCAGCCCTCCTATGTGTTTTGATTAGAGCATTTAATCCATTTACATTGAAAGTAATTGTAATATGTAGCTATTGCCATTTTATTCATAATTTTGATTTTTTTTTCCATCTTAAAGAAGTCCCTATAACATTCCTTGTAATACTGGTTTGGTGGTGATGAACTCCTTTAGTTTTTTCTTGTCTGGGAAGCTCTTTATTTATCTTTTGATTTTTAATGATAGCTTTGCTGGGTAGAATAATCTTGGTTGTAGATCATTACTTTTCATTATATTGAATATTTCCTGCCAATCCCTTCTGGCCTGCAAAGTTTGTGTTGAGAAATCAGCTGACAGTCTTATGGGAGATCCCTTATAAGTTACTAGTTGCCTCCTCTTGCTTCTTTTAGGGTTCTCGCTTTGTCTTTAATCTTTACCATTTTAATTATAATGTGTCTAAATGTGGGCCTATTTGGGTTCATCCTGTTTGTGACTCTCTATACTTCCTGGACTTGGATGTCTATTTTCTTTGCCAGGTTAAGAAAGTTTTCAGTTATTATTTCTTCAAATAGGTTCTCAATCTCTTTCTTTCTCTCTTCTCCTTCTGGTACCCCTAAGATGTGAATGTTGTTATGCTTGATGTTGTCTCAGAGGTCTCTTAAACTATCCTCATTTTTTAAATTCTTTTTTCTTTTTGATCTTCTGATTGGGAGTTGTCTGCTACCTTGCATTCCAAATCACTGATTTGCTTTATCTAGTCTCCTGGTGATTCCATCTAGTGCATTCTTCAGTTTAGTTATTGTATTCTTCACTTCTGACTGGTTCTTTTTTTATGGTTTCTGTGTCCTTTTTATGCTTGCTATCTCTTTGTTGAAGTTCTCACTAAGTTTCTTGAGCATCCTTATAACCATTGTTTTAAACTCTGTCTCTGGTAGGTTGCTTGCCTCCATTTTGTTTAGTTCTTTTTCTGGATTATTCTCCTGTTCTTTCATTTTGGACACATTTCTTTGTTTCCTCATTTTGGCTGCCTCTCTGTTTGTTTCTATGTATTATATAGATCTGCTATGTCTCCCAGTCTTGGCCGGGTGGCCTTATGTAGTAGGTGTCCTGTGGGGCCCAGTGGCAGAATCTCTCTGGTCACCTGAGCCAGGTGCTCCAGGAGTGTCCCTTGTTTGAGTGGTGTGTGCCCTCCTGTTATAGTTGAGTTTTCATTGCTATTGGTATATCAGTGGGTGGGATTGACCCTCAGGCTGATTGGCTGTGGGGTCTGGTCACTGCTTATAGGCTGCTGTGTGTGGGGCTTACCCTACTGAGTGGGATTTGCCCCAGTGGGCTTTGGTGCCTGTTGAGACCACCCTTTCTTTCTGCCACTTGTGGGGCTAATTAGGTGGTGCTCTGCTATGGTCGGAAGCCAACCTCCAAGTATGTTGGTTCTGGGGCCTCTTGGGAGGGATTTCCGTGCTGGCCCAGGTCAACCATTGTCTGTGACTGCCCAGTGGCTACCTGCTAGGAGCTACAAAGTGATCCGCAGTTGTTCACTGCCTGTGTTAAACCTGGAGGCGTGTGGAAGAGGCCACGCTGAGAACCAAGGATAGCTGCTACCAGTACCAAGCCTGGGATAGCTCCACAAAAGCCAGGACACCTGGAGGCCTGCTGCCACCTGCCAGCTCCCTTAAGGTTCAGCCACTGATAAAGCCTCATGCGGTATGTGAATTGGGTAAGGTAGGGCCTCAGGGAGTGACTAGAATGAGAAGAGTTGTGGTCACCAGGTTAATGTAGACTCTGGTTTGGTGCCAGTGCTGATGCTGGAGTGACTCAGCAAAAGTCTCAGAGCACACTGAGGCCAGTTGCACCCACCTGCAGTCTATGAACTCTGGAATTTTCCAAGAAAGTGTGCAATGTGGGAGGGCCTGGCTGCTCTCAGAGAAAGTGCCTCCCATGGTGCATGAGTTGGGTGGGGCAGGGTCCCAGCTGAGTCAGCAGGGCAGAGCAGTGGAGCTCACCAGGCCAATCAGATTCAGATTTGGCATGTGGAGGCGGGCTCAAAATAAGAAAGATGGCACCTGCCTGCCGGCTGCACAGGAGAAGGATCCCTAACTGGGGAAATGCTGATTGTCCTCCTCCTGACGCCACACACTTCAGTCTTCCTCCTGTATGTCTCTGAGGCCCCTGAGTTACTGTCCCTCTACTGGATATCAAGGTGAGTGCCTGTGAGCTAGTGAGTCTGTGCATGGGCCATTTAAGAGGACATCTGGGTTTTCCAGCAGCCTTCTATCCCACTTGAATGACCAGAATCCCCACTGTTTTTCACACCCAGATGTTGTGGGGGCTCCTCTCCCTAGTACCAGTACTCTGGGCTGGGGAGCCTGGTGTGGGGGGGCTGGGGTTTTTTGCTCCTCCAGGGAGAACCTCTGTGGCCGAGATATCCCTCCTGATTCTCAACTACCACAGGGAAGTTTGGGGCTCGTTTTGCATCTCTGCCCCTCTTACTGGTCTCAACATGACTTCTTCTTTATACTTTTAGCTATATGACTCTGTTTGGCTAGACTTCAGATGGTTCTCCAGGGTGATTGTTCTATAATTTAGTTGTAATTTTAATGTGTTCATGGAAGGACACAGACACAGTGTTTATCTACTCTACCATCTTGGATTTTTGGGCTTGTGTTTTTCTTCTTACATTACCAACCACTTGGCTCCTCTGGTTAACAACCAATAGAGCATCTTCTAATGGTGAGTATGCACTCAGGTTTGAAAAGTTTCTATTTATTCCAAGGTATGAAATGCTTCAAGCTCCTGATAATCTCTTCTAGAGAAATGCTCACCTCTAAGAAGGTGTTATGGTGGCAGAGTTGTGAGGTTCTCCTGAAGTCCAGAGAAAGAGGGGGAAAGCATGCAGGCTCCATATTTCAAGGAGAGAACAGAATGTGAAAACATTAGACATACAGATGTAGTGAGGATGGAATTGAGAGTCAGACATGGGGAAATGATTGCACAAAGCTCCAGGGCAATATGCAAGGAGATGAGGAAATGTGTATGCAGGGCATGGTGATTCCTTGCACAAGGCTATGCATGGTGATTAATTCATCCAGCTGATTGTTCTCTCAGCCATTACTGGATACCTACTCTGAACCATGGATGGGTACTAGGGATACATAAATGAGTAAGACACTATTGTTGCTTTCCAGGAATCCACAACCTAGTTAGAGAGTTAGACTAACAAATGAGAAATTTTCAAACAGGGGAATTGTGGAATAGTATGGGTGTGGAAAGGTGGGGTCTTTTGGCTCAGGCTGGGGTGCAGAGTGATGGAGGGTGGTGCAGAGAAGACCTTCTAGGAGATCATATGGCTGAGCTGCTTCTTAATGGTTGAAGAAACAGCTGGTGAAGAGGAGGGGAAAGGGCAGTCTAGGCAGAGAGGACAGCATGAGTAAAGACATAGAGGGGAACTTCGGACAACTACAAGGCATTCAGTGTCTTGGAGAATATAGCAAGAGACAGGGAGTGGCATGGCAGGGATGGGGAAATTGGAGATATCCAAGGATGGGTTCTTTGGCCTTAGCCAGCCCCAGGATAGCCAAAAGTCCTGGAAGAATTGACCAGGCACAGAGGGGAAGAGCTCTTTGATGAATGTAACTCAGAATCAGGGATAATTCAGCCTGTTAAACTAAGATGGTCATGAATTTACATCAGAGGTTGACAAACTATGACCCATGGGCCAAATCTGGCCCACCACCTCTTTATGTACATAAAGTTTTATTGACAGACAGTCATATTCGTTCATTTGCATGCTGTCTGGCTGCTTTCATGCTATAAACTCTGAATTGAGTATTTGTAGTAACAGAGCCTATTTGGCCCACAAAGTTCTAAAATATTTACTATCAGGCCCATTATAGAGAAAGTTTGCTGACTTTAGGCTTAAAGTAAAGACCAGCTGGATAACAGGGCTAGGTGGCTGGGTTGACAGGTCAGCATGTGTGTCTTGCAGGTGTGTTTACAAGGTTGTCTCTGCTCGGGCCAGTGTCGTTTAGGCTGGACATGGGGTCAGCTGAGCAGCTTTAGCTGGTCTGTTGATGCTGAATGGACGAGTCCAGGGAGCTTTGCTCTACTGGCATTTTGATGTCAAAGTTCTAGGACACTATTGCTACCCAAGTAACTGCATCCTTGTGGGAGAGCACCCTTGGCTCTCCTTAGGTGAGGTTTCCTCCTCTTTCAAAGTTTTCTACATATCTGAGTGCAAAGAAAGCAAGGATTTGACCCCAGGAATTATCTGGGGTTGGACACTCAAGGTTGTCATGGTCCCTGGGTAAAGACCCCACCTGCAGCATGGATCCTGACTTCCTTGAACAGGCCTGATCTCCAGCCTGGCTTCTTGCAACCAGGATTAGTGCTGCAAGGATCCATAGAGTTATCTGGTTTAGCTCCTCTTCTGAAAATCTTTAAGTTATCAGAGATTCTGGCCTCCACTATTCCTTTCAAAGGACCATTGGCCCTAACATCTCCATTGGCTTTGAAAGCTTGCTATGGCCCTAGACAATCCATTTCACCACTGTAAAACTCTAGAAAGCAAAACATGTTTCTCTGTAGTTTCTTTCAGGCTATCCAGCCATTACTCAGGGAGTAGCATGGAGTATATCTCCCTTTCTCCGTGACAACCCTCAGGTTTCTGAAGACAGCAACCATGGCCACAAGGATCCCTCATGTTTCCCCTTTACGGCCACATTGCTTCCCTCTTTCCCCATCACCTATTTAACAATAGCAAACACTCATCTCTTCTCTACTTCTATAATTTTGTCATTTTAAGGATGTTATGTAAATGGAGCCATACAGCATGTAACATTTTGGGATTTCTTTTTTCTTAGCATAATTCTATGGAGATCCATGTAAGCTGTTGTGTGTACCAATAGTTTATCCCTTTTTATCATTGAGTAGTATTGCATTGTACAGATGTACTACAGATGTTTTTAATCATTCATACATGAAGGACATCCAAATTGTTTCTAATTTTTTGGCTGTTGTAAATAAGGCTGCTATAAACATCATGTATAGGTTTTTGTGTGAATATACGTCTTCATTTCTTTGGAATAGGTGCAGAGGAGTACAACTGCTGGATTGTATGGTAGTCGAATGTTGACTTTTTAAAGAAGCTACCAAACTGTTTTCCAGAGTGGCTGTGCCATTTTACATTTCCACCAGGAATGTATGAGTGATGTACTTCTGCATCCTTGCCAGCGTTTGGTATTATCACTATTTTTTATTTTAGCCACTGAGAAGTGTGCAGTGATAGCTTATTGTCCTCTTAATTTGTCTTTCCCTAGTGAACAGTGATGTTGATTGAACATGTTTTCATGTGCCTTTTGCCATCTATATATTCTCTTTGGTGACATAACTCTTCATTGCCTTTGCCCATCGTCTAATTGGGTTGTTTGTTTTTTTATACTGTTCAGTTTTGAGAGTTCTTTATATATTCTGAATACAGTCCTTTATTGAATAAGTAGTTGGCAAATATTTTCTCCCAGTCTGTAGCTTGTTTTTTCATCAAGAGTTTCAAAGAGCAAAAGCTTTTAATTTTGATGAAGTCCAGTTTATCAAGTTTTCCTTTTGTGGACTCACTGTCTAGCCCCAGTTTCCAACATTTTCCCTTATGTTTTTTTTTCCCCAAAGTTTTATAGTATTATGTTTTACGTTCATGTCCATGATCCATTTTGTGTTAATTTTTGTGTAACATGTTAGACTTCAGTCTAGTACATAGAAATACAATGATTTGTTATCTTCACAGCAGCACCTAGATTAGTGTTTAGTAGAATACTTCGGGACTGTAGTCTAGCCAAGTTGACACATAAAACTGACCATCACAAGGTTAGACTGCACAACTCTGAATGTACTAAAAACTATTGTACATGTTAAATGGGTGAATTATATGGTATGTAACATATCTTAATAAAACTGCAAAAAAAAGTGGGTTAATCACCCCCCACCCCCCAAAAAAACCTGAAAAAGCAATACAATGATTTTTGTGTGTTCATCTTGTATCCTATGACCTTGCTGAACTCACTTTTAGTTCTAGGAGTTATCTTGCAGATGCCTTGGGATTTTCTACATAGACAATCATGGCATCAGCAAGTAGGGCCAATTTTATTTCTTTCTTTCTGATCCATATGCTTTATCTTTTCTTTACTTGCGTTATTGCACTGGCTAGCTCTTCTGATCCTCCAGCACTGCCTTTCATATTCATAAGAGTAGTGAGAGTGGACATCCTTGACTTGTTCCTAATCTTAGGAGAAAAGCATTCAATTTTTCACCATTATAATGTTAACCATAGGCCTTTCTGTAGATGGTATTTATCAAGTTGAGGAAGTTCCCTTCTATTTCTATTTCCCTGGAAGTTTGTTTGTTTGTTTGTTTTTTATCATGAATGGATGCTGAAAATTTTTAATACAGAAAAAAACATTAAACAAATTCTTTGGGTTTATCTTGTTTGGGGTTCTCTTAGCTTCTTGTCTGTAGGTTTATATCTTTTGCCAAATCTAGGAAGTTTTCACCTATCATTTCTTTGAATTCTATTTTATATCTGTCCTCTTTTTCTTTTTGCTCTGGGACTCCAATGACATGAGTGGTAGATGTTTTGTCATGGTCTCACAGGTCCCTGAAGCTTTGTTCCTTTTTTTTTTGGTTTATATTCTCTCTGTTTTTCAGACAGTAATTTTTATTGTTCTATCTTGCAGTTCACTGATTTCCCCCAGCATATGTCCCCTCCATTCTTCTGTTGAGCCCATCCACTGAGCATTACATTTTGGTTATTATAATATTTCAGTTCTACAATTTCCATTTGGCTGTCTTTTGTGTCATCTATATCTTTGCTGAGGCTTTCCAATTTTTTCATTTGTTTCAAACATGTTTGTAGTTGCTCATTGAAGCATTTTTTTTAAGCTTAGCTGCTTTAAGATCTTTTCAGATAATTCTAACATTTCTTTCATCTTGGGGTTGACATATTTTGATTCTATTTTTCCATCCAGTTTAAGATTTTTCTGGTTCTTGGTATGGTAAGAGATGTTCACTTGAAATCTGGACATTTTTGTATGTATTAGGTTATGAGACTTTGGGTCTTATTCAAACCTCCTGTTTTAATTGGTTTTCTCTGACAAAGCTCTGGCAGAGGAAGGAGTGTTACTGCCTTATTACTGCCAGGTTAAAGTAGAAGTGCAGATTCCTCACTCAGTCTCTGTTGACACCCTAGGGAGTGGCCTTGTTATTACTGGGAGGTGGTAAAATCCTGACTCTCCACTAGGCTTCCCCTGACACCACTCCAGGGAAGAGTGGATGAGTGTCTCATTACTGCTGGCCTGGGTTTTAAGTCCAGAACCCCATGTGGTCTCTCTCTAACACTGCAGGAGGGGGCGTGATTGGCTTCATTGTCTGGTGGGATTAAGTCTCAGCTCTCTATGTATCCTTCTTTGACACCATCCTGACTGGGTTGTTAGGCTGCCTCACTACAGCCACCTCCCAAAAATGGAAATCTAGGCTTCCCACTCAACATTTGCTGGCATGAAGGAAATGGGGCCACAGATTTTTTTTTAATGTGGTGTTTGGTGGAAATAGAGTGGTTATTGTCTAAAAGTTTTCTGTCTTACTAGGCTACCCTTTTTCTGGTTCTTTGGCTAGAGAGAGCAGGCTACTTTTTTTCTTTCTTTCTTCTGCATCTCTTGGCATTTTCAGAATACTGGCTTCTTTAGCTCCATGTCTAGGATGTATGAGCCCAAAATAAAACCCATGCAACTCATCACATCTCATCCCTCAGTTCTATTGTCTCTAGCTGATCTGTCTACTTCTCTCCATCTTTAAGATGCTTCTTAGGTTTGTTTTTGAATATAATATCAAGTTATACTTAGCAGGAGGAAGAGGGGAAAGTATGTTTAATCCATCTTCCCAGAAGTAGAAATCTTTCTCTCTGGGGAGGGACTTTTAGATTCAAAAGACATCAGTGGAAGGTCCCAACTCAAGTGAATAGGGGAGTGGTCACTTCTGCCACTGAATACTGTTCTCTGACAGTCATGGGACACTCCAATCATCTCACATATCTGCAGTTCAGACACTGGCTCCACTGTTTGCTTTGGGGTTTGGCAGTGTATACTCCTTTATTCATGGAAGGAAATTTTCAGCTGCAAGCCAGAAGAACTTTCTAATGATCAGCTCTTCTCTCATGGGAGGCCCTTTTCTGGAGAATGTGAACTCCTCATCCCTGGAAACATTCCTTCAGAGGCTGAAAGTCCTGGGTTGGGAAGGAGGAGGCACTAGACAATTGAGATTGTGGAACTGGGAGTTCACTCACTCATTTTTGGTTGAGTTCCCAGGGGACCGAGGCTATGTGTCATTTTACATTTGTTTGGTCCAGGTCCTCATGCTAGGCTTTGGGCCAGAGAATGCTGGATGTGTCACTAACAGAGTGATGACTGAATGGCTGAATGACGGAGTAGTACAGGGTCTAGCTGGCATCCATCCAAACCAGCCAGACTCAAACACATCATGGGTGGGTAAGCAGAGTTGGCCGATATCCAGATTAAGCTGTGGACTTGGGGAAGTCTTGATGTGAAACTTCCCTCCCCTCCTCACCAGCCCTGTATATGACATAATGCTATGGCTCAGTCAGTGCCAGCAAAGGTGGACTGGCTTAAAACTCACAGCACAGCAAGTATCCTTAGAGAATGTGTAAGTATTCACTTTGCCTTCCCATTTCATCCTTGGCTCAGGACAGTTGGCTTCTCCTGAATCTGATTATAGCATGAGGGCCAGATAACCAGGGCTCAGGTTTAAAGATTTAGAAGTCCATTAGGTAAGGAGGAAGATCAGGTGGTAGAAAAACCTGGATCAGCACTTTCTTTTTCCGAGTTACGTGCAGACATCAGCTAATGAAATAAACCCATTAGGAAAAGAACATTGAAGAATTCCTTTCAAGAGCATGGAGGTCCTCTGGAAGAAAGAAAACTCTGTGACTAAGAGAGGGATTCAAGGGTCACTGTGGGTGGGGGGATGAGGGAAGTGTCTTTTCAAGATGGTTCCTTCAAAAGAAATAGAGAACATATTATATGTTCCAGGCACTTTCAAATAGGTTATCTCATGTAAGTCTCATGGCAAATGGGTGAGTTAGTCATTGTTATCTCAGTCTTCAGATAAGGAAACAGGCTTCAAGAGGTTAAGAAATTTCTCTGAGGTCACACAGCTGGCAAGTGGCAAAGCTGTGATATATGCCCTGGCCTGTCAACTCCAAAGCTCATGCTTTAATCATGCTACCATTCTGGCTTGAAGGGGAGGGCCAAAGGGATAATTTCTTGGAGATTTGCTTTAGTGGTACCAGGCTTAGGAAGATGAAAGAAGGAAACGAATGTGTATTTTTTAGATTTACCCATATTTACCAATTTCTTTGGTTATTATTCCTTATTGCATCTTTGACTTTCTATCTGCAATCACTGCTCTTCTGAATTAAGTATGCCCTTTTGTCAAGGTCCAATCAGAAGAGAGAAACCACACAGTCACTTGAGCATATATAATAAAGAATTTTTAACTATAATGGGGATTGGTGCAATAAGGGATTGGCTAATAAGAAGCAAAGAGAACTTTAAGGAATACGGGAATAGCAGGTATAGGGAGCGGCCAGCACCCTTCGGGCTGAGATAGAATGACCAAGGATAAGGCCCT
Organism: Hipposideros armiger; assembly: GCF_001890085.2. NCBI lineage: Eukaryota > Metazoa > Chordata > Mammalia > Chiroptera > Hipposideridae > Hipposideros > Hipposideros armiger. The sequence goes on along the minus strand of NW_017731606.1, from coordinate 519,819 downwards.
TGAGACCCAGACCTTGTTGGAGAGAGTGTGGCCATGTTTCACTCAATGGCAGAGAAGCTGCTGTGGTGCTGCACTGGTGGGATTTGCTGGAAATCTGTTCCCGAGGTTGCCAGGGAAAGCTGTTCATCAGTTGTCTCTCCAGAGGCACGACACCATGACACCACCTGAGTGGGTTGCTGGGGGAAGCTGCTGGCTGCTAGGTACTGCTGATGGCTGGGCCACGGAGGAGCCAGATGCTGGAGAAACTGGGCTGGGAGGGCAAGGACTGGAACTTGGAGGAAAAAACCCTCTGTAATATCTCTCTAGTGCCTCTATTGGCAAAGCTTAACATGATGCCAGCTGTCAATGGAAACATATTTAAAGAGCTCATCTCCAGTTTTGCAGAGTGGAAGGGCAAATTTGGAGCTGCGAGACAATAACTTGAAAACTGGCACAGTGAGGGTCTTGTGGTGACACTTGTCTTAATTTTTGTCTGGTAGCTTCACCCCCATTCTTTTTTTTTTTAAGATTTTATTGGGAAATTGGGGAAAGGGACAGTGTTGGGGAATTGGGGAAGGGGAACAGCCAAGTTGTTGTCCTTCAATCTTAGTTGTGGAGGGCGCAGCTAGCTCAGCTCCAAGTCTAGTCACCATCCGGTTGCCCATTGGCAACTCAGAGCTGCTCAGCTCAAGGTGCTGTGTTCAATCTTAGTTGCGGGGGGCGTGGCCCACCATCCCATGCAGGAGTCGAATCAGCAACCTTGTTGTTAGGAGCACGCACTCTCCCCAGCTGTGCCATCCTGCTGCCTGTTGGCAGCCCAGCTCAGGCACAGCTCACTGGTCCATGTGGGAATCGAACCGGCGACACTGTTGCTCAGAGCTTGCGCTCTTAACCAACTGAGCCACTTCTGCTGGCCCCCTCATCCCTACTGTTGATGGACATTTTTGCTGAGTGTGCAATTAATTTTTTTCTCAGCATCTGAAGATAGCATTCCACTGTCTTTTGGCTTTCAATGAGAAGTCACTTGTCAGTTTGAGTGTTCTTTGTCCTTTTTTTTCCTGGTTATTTTAAAGGTCCTTTCTTAACCTTTGGTGTTTTATAGATTCACTGTTGGAATTTGCTGAGTCTGAAGATTAATGTTGTTTTAGTCTTGAAAAGTCTCAGCCACCAGTTCTTCAAATAATGCTTCTCTCCCACCTCTCTCACTCTTCTCCTTTTGAAACTTTAATGAGAGATATAAGTTAGACCATCTCACTTTTGCCTCCATGTCTCTTAATCTCTCTTTCATATATTCAAAAGTTTTTTTTTGTTTTGTTTTTTACTTTTAATGCTGCATTTTGGTTAATTCTTCTCAGATTTGTTTTAGAATTGATGAAATCTCTCATTAGGTGTTTCAAAGAACGTTACACCCATTAATTGACTTTTCATTTCAATTGTTTTTTTAATTTATTTGTAGATGGTATATTTGATTCTTTTTCAAATCTGTTTTGGTCATGTTTATAGTTCTCTCTACTCTTATTCAGAGTATTTAAAAAAATTTTAAACATATCAAACATATTTTGTATTTTGTGTCTGTTAATTCTAATATCTGAAGTCTTTATGGGTATGGTGAGGCTGGTGCTGTTTCTGCTGGCTTTACCTATGGGGCCATATTTCTTTGTGCAGCATGCTTTTTTAAAGTATGTTACACATATCTTGAAACTTTATCTATAGAAATTATTTGAGGCCTGGGTTGAAGATGAGTTTCTCTAGAAAGGATCTGTTTGTTTCTGACAGGCACCTGGGGGCACTATTAAACAGGGACCTCGTTAAGCTGTAGTCTCAGCTTGAGGTTTTGTAGATAAGCCAGGTAATAACAATTTGAGCTTCAAATCTTGATTTTGACCTGGGTTTGCAGTTGCAATTCTCAGAAATTTTTGTCTTCTTCACACAGAAGCCAAGGTCTGAGGTGGTCAATATTCTTTACCATCCCCTCTGATGAGGGCGTGGGCTGTTATTTCTACTTCACCCTTTGAGGACACAGCCCTTTGAGACCCTAGCTTTATGCAGGGGTTGTTGGTTATCCTGTTTATACTCCTCACTTTGGATGGGCCATAGCATTTTCCTTTTGTTTCCTATAAACTGCTGGGCTATGAATACTGGGGCTCAAGGTCACCTAGGTTTGCCAAATGCCCTCAAGGAAAAATTGGTTTCAGTGTTCTTTTAGGTTCCCAACACCTTTGCCTAATTTTTGGCCTCTGAAAATTTTTTATTTTCTTTCTAACTTATTTATTTCCATACTTTATTTAGCATAGTGGGAGAGTTTGTCAGAACATCTAGTCCGCTATGGTAAAAAAACAGTAGTTTGAACTAGGCTAGATATAATGCTACATCTAGTCCTCACAATAATCTTGGGATTATTAACTCAATTTTTTTTTTGACCCAGGAAATTGAGGCTCAAGGAGTTTACATAGATAGCAAGTGGCATAGGGGTGCTGGTACTTAAATCTACATCTTCTGGCTCCCCGTCATCCTTTATTCTCCCCATTACACTACTCTGGTTCCTTGATTTTCTTGGTTTTCTCTCTTCACTTACTACAAATTCTAGAACTCTTTGGGATTTGGGCTAGTCTTTAAGTCCGTACATTGAAAATTCTAGAAGAGTTGTAGTTGACCAAACACAGCCCAGCTACTCTTGAGGTTATCCACTTTTATTACAATAGAAGACTCAGTGAGCGCTGTTCACACTGATAAGGTGGGGACATCATGGTTACAGCCCATGTGTCCCTGGAGATCTGTGGGGCGTGAGGGGGTGCCGTCTCTGCAGGGTATTTTCCTAGCCCATAGGGGTTTATAGAATGTTCTCCAGATTCTAGAGCCCCTTTGGGAATAGGGTGCTCTCTAGGGAGCAGTCACTTTTTCTGACAGGGCCCCTGCTTCCCTCCTTGTCTTCCTCTTCCACCCAGGCCTCGCCATCTCTTATCAGGGAATTCAGAATAAACTCCAGAAATTGAGTAGTTGCGTAGAACAGACTTCAACATTGGAAACGTCAGACATACACATTCTGCACTTCTTCCAGATTTAGAAAGAACTGGGACCAATTAAAAGTGAACTTTTAAGAAAAATGAACATCTTGCATGCCAGATTTCAGCTGAATGTCACTGCAATTGCCTGAATTATAACTAACAGAAAAAAAATGCATTCTAATTATGGAAATGCCATTAAGAAGAGTTCCTTCTGCCTAGAGCCAGCTTAAAGAATGACTGCCACCCACTCCCTACCTCTACTCCATCTCTTAACAAAATTTCTATATTTCAGAGAGAAAAAAACAAAGCATATCATAGTGAAAAGAGAATTTGTACCATAGAGAATCTGGGTTTGGATCCTAACTTCCTCATTTATTGGATATGTGACCTTGGGCAAAACAATTGACTTCTCTGATCCTCAGTTTCTACATCTATAAAATGAGGATAATAATACCTACTCCATGAAGGTGTCAAGATTAAACAAGATTACATATGTGATGTATGTAGCACCTAGGCTGGCACACAATGGATTGCAAAATTGAGTGGGCTGAGATGGAGGGACAAAGTTAATTATCATAAGACTAAAGAGAGAGAGCTTTGATACAAATAATAACTGACACAGTTACTAATTTAAATGGTTATGCACTCTAGTGATCTCTACAAATTCATTTAGACCTGGGGAGTCACACACTCATTTAAATACTACTCTTTGGTGCCTGCAGGCATGGGTGGAAAACTCCATGTAGGAGGAGATGAAGTCACTTAGAACTCCATCTTCCCATAGAATCTTGTCTCTGAGAGTATTTCCATTGCCTGAGCTTGCTGATATCTGATTTGACCTCATGGAAGTATATCTTTGCACTGGTGTAGTCTGGTTCAATATTTTCCAAAAGACGAAACTTGGACCCTGATGGCTGGGGAAAAGTAGATTTATTGCAAAGAGTTCCACAGATATGTAAACTCATGAAGCATTGCTTATAGACAGGTATATCTTGAAATTATGTATTCCCTTAGGTTGCAAATATGTAGATGCACTTGTGAAAGATAAAATATGTAAAGGCAGTAGGAAATTCAGAGGAACCTTTGAAATTGTGTTTTCTCAGTCAATGAATACTACAAGTACAGTCATTGTGTATGGTTGTGGGTCTGGGAATTTTTGTATTTCATTTGAAAGGGTCAGAAACGAGCAGGGATCTGATGAAGGATTCAGATCTTGGTGGGCTGACCTCCCCTGCACTCTTCCATTTCGTCAACCTGTCAGGCAGGTGTTGAGGAAAGTGACAGTATCACTTCTACCTGCCAGGAAGGTATCTCACTGAAGGACAACTGTGACCCAGCTATGCCTTCAGCTGGTTGCCTCTGTAACCTTTGGAGGGCTTGGACTTATACACCTTAGTCCAAACCCCCCTCGGCTGCCTGTGTGCTTGTCCTATGCTACAGGCTGGTCAGAGTGGCAGTGGAGGCTCAACAAAGACCATATCAATGACAGGCAAGTAGAACGAGGGAAAGGAAAAGGATGGGAGGCTGCAGCCCAGAGAAGCAAGATGAGGAAAGGATGGATGGGGCAGGAGCAGAAAATAACTGTAGAGGATGGTGACCAAGTGTTCTCACTTGGTAATTCCTGGGAGAATAACTCAAAAGAAATTAAATTATGGGGGTGGTCCAGCCTCCATATTTTATTCTTTTTTCCTACTTTTCCCCTTTTCCCTCTTCTCTCCTATTCTCTTCCACTTCCTAAGACTTCCATGGCTTTGTATCTCACCCTTTCTCTCCTATCTGCTGTAGCCTTACTCTTTCAGTTATTACTTGTCTCTCCCATAATCTTCTCTCCTTCATGGTGTTCCCTCCTAAACACATAGTCATTGTGTTTGAAGTCATACCTTCACCTTATCTCTCTTTATTTACAGCCAAACATCTAGAAAGAGTGCTCTGCTGTCCACTCACTTCCCACCTGCTCTTCAGCTTAGGGTACTGCGGTGTCTGTCTCCACCACCACTCTACTCAGCCTGCTCTAGGTAAGGCCGCCAATGTCCTCCTCACCATCAGACCAAGTGGACAGTTTTCAATCCTTATCTCCTTGGGTCTTTCTGGAGCATTTAACTATTGATCACTTCCTGAGCTTCCTTGGGGCCTTCTCTTTATGAGGCCTTGTGATTTTTAGGGATCTGAGTTTGTCTTTCCTTTCTTTTTAACCCTCTCCAGTACCAGGAAGTCTGTGGCTTTGACTCTAACTACCATCTCCAGCTCTGACCTGTACCTTGTGTTCTGGACTCTTATGTGCAATCATCAACCGGACAGCTTCTCTCAGGTGCCCACTAGCACTGCAGGCTTAGCCTAAACTGGAACTTGTCATTGCCAATTGACTGGCTCCCTGCCCTCCTGCCTAGCTTTGTATCTATGTTGTGATATCTTCATCCATTCAGTTACTCAAACTAGAAACCCACAGTTAATCCTGACTCCATGCTATGGACTGAATTGTGTCCCCACAATCTCCTCCGATCCCCAACCTCAATTTAAATGTTGAAGCCTTAACCCCTAATGCCACTATATCTGGAGGCAGCGTCTTTAGAAGGTCAGTTATGTTAATTGAGGTCATAAGGGTGGCAATACAATAGGACTGTGGCTTTATGAGAAGAAGATATGTGAGGACACAGCAAATTGTTGGCCATCTGCAAGCCAGTAAGAGATCTCTCACCAGAAACTGATCCTGCTAGACCTTGATCTTGGACTTTCAGTCTCGAGAACTGGGAGAATAAATTTCCATTGGTTAAGTGCCCCAGTCTATGATATTTTGTTATGGCAGCCTTAGCTGACTAATAATCTCCTCTTTCTTTTTTTCTCCTCACAATTAGAAAATTCTGTCAAACTTTGTGTATCAATAGTTCTCTTGTTTAAAGTTTCTATTTTTTAACCAAGTTAAATGTGACCATAGTTTAAAGAGTCAGATAATTATATAAATCCTTTACAATAATCCTGCAGTCTCCACCCCAGGTCACTCCACCCCAGGTCACTCCACCCAGGTCACTCCACCCCATCTTCTTTTGTGATTATTTTAGTATAATCCTCCAGCTCTGAAATACATGTTCATATCTCTACTTCTTGGTAGTTCAGCTTTAGTCTCATCTATTGACTTCTTCTATGAGGTTGGACAATTAAGTTCATGACTATCTTAGAAAAATGCTACATGCCTCATTGTTGAATATCACTATGGTCACATTCAAAGTACTCCCCTTGGGAAGCTAGGTGCTGATGCCAGCACCTAGTCCACCCTTCAAAAAGCAATTTTGGAACTCTTTTTCTGAAATGTCCATCAGAGCTGTTGTTGTATTACCCTTGATGTTCTGAATATCATCAAAATGTCTTCCTTTTAATATTTCCTTTCTATTCGGGTAAAGAATGAAGTCATTGGGGGCCAGATCACGTGAGTAGGGAAGGTGTTCTAATACAGTTATTTGTTTACTGGCTAAGAACTCCCTCACAGACATTGCTGTGTGAGCTGGTGCATTGTCGTGATGCATGAGCCATGAATTGTTTGCAAAAAGTTCAGGTTGTCTAATGTTTTCATGCAGCCTTTTCAGTACTTCCAAATAGTAAACTTGGTTAATTGCTTGTCCAGTTGGTACAAATTCATAATGAATAATCCCTCTGATATCAAAAAAATGTTAGCAACATTGCATTAAGTTCCCAAACTTAATTGTCAGATCTCATACGGTGGCTGAGAATTTAGCTTTTCACCCATATCGCCTCATGTACACACATCACACATTTCTGCAACTCCCCCATCCTCCTTTATGTTCATAAATTTCAGTTTGATCAAGATTCTGTATTTATATAATTATGACTATAAATTTTATTTGCCACTTAGTTAATTATAAATTCCACAAAAAACAAGGTTGTCTGTGGAATTTATAATTATCTTCCATTAATATTTTTCCATAGTATTCTTTGTACTCATCACTAATTCAACCCCAAGCCCTCTCCCAGATGTCTAAATCTCCTGTCAATATGTTCAAACATTTAAGGTAATTTATCGACGTCTTTTTGAAGAAGCTGCTTACAAAGCTTCTGACCAACTCCTAGCTGGCATGCTGACCTCTACGCCTGCTGCACAGAGACCATACTCAGTCGTTCTTCACCAGTATCCTGAGTCCCTTTGCTTCTCACTTGTATCAGGTCCCCTGTTTCCTGCTCTCATGTCATCTTCTTTCTTCATGTGTATCCTCATTTTAGTATCATGTATCCTGTAGTAATTTCCTGAGAAAGCGTTCATGGGAGATATTATTTTTTAACTTGGCAAGTCTCTGTTTTTAGTCCATGTTTAATTTATTTGATATTTTTGAATAAGTATAGAATTCTGGGTTGAAAATTATTTTCTCTCACTAGTTTGATGGCATTGTTTCATTTTTTTCTCCCTAGATTTCAGGGTTGTCATTGGGAAGTCTCATGTCAGTCATATTTTAATCCATTATTTGTAATCTTTCTTCCCCGTCCTTTCTTGAAGCTTTAGGATATTTTATTTGGCCCCAGGGTTCTGAAATTTCCCTTCTATGCCTTAGAGTGACTCTATTTTTATCCACTCTGCTGGGTACTCAATGGGCCCTTTCATTATGGAAACTCATGTCCTTCATCTCCAGGATATTTTCTTGAAAAATACTTAAAAAATTTTACCTCCTTATATTAGAACTATTATTTTTCAGCTACTGGATCCTCTGAGCTGACCCTCTAATTTTTAAATCTCTCTTTCTCATTTTTCATTTCCTTATGTTCTTGCTATACTTTCTGGGAGATTTACTCAATTTTATCTTGTAGCCCTTGTATTAACTCTTTCATTTCTGCTCACAGATTTCTGTTAATTTCCATGAGTTCTTTGTTGTTGTTGTTTGTTTTCTGAATATTGCTATTTAATAGCATCCTGTTCTAATTTACTGGCTTCAACATCTTCACATACCTCTCTAAGGTTATTATCAGTAGGTATCTGGATGTTTTCTTTTTCCTCTACACTGTCTTTCCTTCAATTTGCTTTTCCACATTTGGTTTGGTCTGTCTCTGGGGTAGAGGCACTCCTTATAGGTTTGGAGATCCTTGTCTGTCTGCCTTTGTCTTTCCATGGCTTGTGCTCGCCAACTTTAGGCCTCAATATAGGGTGATTTTAGTAGACTTTTTTGTTGAATCTCATGTTATTATAGATTTGGGTTTCCCTCTTGGGTGGGTCAGATTTCCCGGAGAAGAATCTTCCAGTCTTCTGCCTGGAAGGTATGAGCCTGGTTTAACAGAAATCGCTGGGTCCATTTGGAGAAGAAAGCTGAAAGTCTCAACATCCAGTGTGTAGACAAACACTCTTTTAATTACTCTGTTTTTAATATGGTGTCCTGGTTTCAACTGGACTTGGTGTTCCTTAGGCCAGAGATGCTAGACCTGTTCTCTCCAACAGAGTAGCCTGCAGCCATATGGGACTCTAAGCACTTGAAATATGACTAATGTAACTGAGGAGTAAATTTTTAATTTTAATACATTTATTTTTAAAATGTAGCCTCTATTTGTTATTGGGAAACTTTTACATATTTTGGGACAATGTGGATCTACTTTTTAAATTGTAGATTTTATGAAACATAAACATAGATCAAGTATTTCCAATGAAAACTTAATGTCTGAATTGAGGTGTGCTATGAGTGTAAAATACAGATTATACTTTGAAAAATAAGAATGTAAAAGATCCCATCATTAATTTTTATAATGATAATATTTTGGATATATTGGGTTGAACTAACTACATTTCTTTTTTACTTTTTAAAAATGAGGATTTTAGAAAATTTTAAATTAGGCACACGGTTCACACTGTATTTCTATGGGCAATGCTGTCCTAGAGGTTAGAGATGATACTTTAGTGGGGAGGGGCAGTTGTCTAGCTTGGTGCCGGGTCTCTAATTGCTCCATAAATAAATATGCACTCAGTCTTCGCACTTGAGTCCCTGCTCCCCCTCACTTGTGGAGGTCCCCTGCTGCCTGGACCTGGGCCTATGGGCTTCTGAGATGCAGATTAGGTGGCTCTTGGTTTTGCTCATTGCCTGGCTAGAATCCAGTTTCTTTGGGTTTGCTTGTCAATTACCAACTAGTTGTTTGCTTTTAGGTTTCCAAAAGTTTATTGCTATTGACTCTTTATTCTCTTTTGTCTTTGGGGTTTATACTTTAAAAAATCATTTACCATTGCTTTAGTGGGGTTTTAGAAGGGAGCAGAGATAGAAATGCTCATAGTGAATCCATTATCTTGAACTGGAAATCCTAAATATCTTTGACTCCCTTTCTTGATCCATCTTACTTTGTGTCCTCATCATTTCTTAGGAGGAAAATTGGTCAGCTTTCCATCAGCTGAAACTTCTAGTCTCTCCCCATGCAAAGTTATTTTCTAGGTTACAAACCTGACTATATTGCTCCTCTGTTTAAAACCCTTCAATGGTTTTCAACACACAAACAAAACCTCTCAAGCTCTTTAGCATGACAGAGAAGATTCCTCATGAACTGACTGACCCTTTTGTACCTCTCTGCCTTATCTGTTACTATCCCCTTTTCCAAATCTCATTCATCATCCTCATGATAGAGTTCCTCACATACAACATACCTTTTTTTTTTTTTTTTAAAGATTTTTATTGGGGGAATTGGGGGAATGGGAACAGTGCTGGGGGAATTGGGGAAAGGGGAACAGACAAGTTGCTGTCATCTTGTTCTTCAATCTAGTTGTGGAGGACGTTGCTTCACTGGCCCAAGTTGGCACCATCATTGCGCTCTTCTCTGGCGAGGCAGATCAGTCGCCGGCTTCTGGACGGCCGCTCACTGCGGCTGCTGGCCGCTCACGCTGGCTGCTGGCTACATACGGTAGCCCATGGCAACCCACTGCCACAGGGGCTGCAGCCTACGCCGTCGCCGGCGACTCATGGCAGCCCAGCTCCAGGTTGAGCTGTTGTTCAGCATCTTAGCTGTGGAGGGCAGTGTCACTGGCCCTCATACAACATACCTTTTAATAAGCATTTTCTTCGCTCATGCTATTCGCCCTTCCTCTCACCTTCTCCATTTGGCTAACTCCTCCACCATTGGAAGCACAGCTTGCCAAGCCTTTCCAAAACCTTGTTTTGGTGATGGTGGGTGAGGAGATGGGGCCTAGGCTGGGTGTCGTGTCTATTATAACAACCACAGTAAGGGCCAGCACATACAGCATGTAGCAGGTGCTATTGTGGGTCTTTCACACTTTAACTATTTTTTACTATACTCACTTCTTAAAGGAGTAAAAGAAGCACACAGGGGCTCAGTGACTTTCCCAGTTGAGTGAAAGAGTTGGAAATTGAACTCTAGAGTGTCTGCCTGTATAGGTCAAAGCTGAGGCCAGGTCTTTTTAAAAGTTCTTAATCTCTGTATCATAAATGCCTGGCACAGGGCCTAGATACAGTAGGTGCTCAAAATATGTTTGTTGAACAGACCTGCCATTTTCTACGCATCTTATTGTGGTCTCTCCCTATTTCCCTCCTGTGCACGCTGTGGTCCTTGGACAAGGTTTTCACCCTATTTCATTCTCATTGGTTTCTGTTGCTGTTGGAAGATTAGGATCCATCAAAAGACGTTTTCAGTAGCTTTCCAGGCATTTACTGAAACACATTTTGTGTGCTTTTAAACTGGTAGTCATATTATTATTATTATTATTTATTTATTTTTATATATTTTTTTTACAAATCCACTGGTTTAAATCATCACAAAAGTTTAAATGATGTGGAAAATTCTAGCGATGCTCTTTTGATGAAAATATTATTTCCTCCAGACTTAGCATAATCTTCCTTTGAATGATGCCAGGAAATCTTAAAACCACAGGTTTATTTTTTTCTCATTGCTATTCTCTTCTTTTTGGATGCCATGCCAATGAACCATGGAAAGAAGGAGGTTTTTGCATGCATAATCGGGATGGCTGAATGAGGGGCAGAGTGGGTGCAGAAAGCTCCCAAAGCTTGTGGGCAGGAGGGCTAACAGGGCCTGGAAAAGAGCCCGCTAGCCAGGGCACAAGGCACAGCCTAGTAAAAGGAGTCTTGGCCATAGAAAATAGTCCCAGGAAGGAAAAATGTTGATACTAGGAGGCCAACTGGGTAGGCAGGTGCACCCGGAAGTGATCTAAACCCTGGATCTTGATGGAGGAATCAGATTGAGCGGCTCCAGAGTTTTCATGTTGGAAGGTTTTAGGGGGTGACAGTTGGACTAAAACAGGATCAAAACTGCGAAGAGCTTAATAGTCTATATTAAAGTATGGCAGTGCTGATGGAGTTAAACTCTGATCACCCCATCTAAATGGCATCCCCCATTACTCCTATTCCATGAACCATGTTTGTTTTCTTTCTAGCCCTTCTGAATAAATTATGGGAGAGATAAAGCCTTCTGCTGCGGCATGCTTGGCAGTGCTACTAGACAGGTGCCACTGCTGGAGGGGTGGCAAGATAGAACGGTGCTTATAGACATGGGCTCAGAGTCAGATAGGTCTGAGTTCAAGGCCTGGCCCTGCCACTTATTGGCTGGGTGACACTGAGGATTCTATTCTTGGCTTCTTGGTTTCCACATCCATGACATGTGGACAACACCCACCTCTTTGGATGGTTAGGAGGATTAAATGAGATTCTAATGCATGTAAAGCTTTAGTAGAGTGCCTGCATGTGGTATATATTTAATATGTGTATTATTATTATTTGTTATTATTACCCAGATGAACTTTCTGTTCTCAGGGATCTTGGGCAGTACCAGGAGACCATGGTGTGGGGGAGGGCAGGGATCATAACTGCCTTTGGGGAGCGGCTGCAGGAATATGGTAGGTGTCTCTCAGGGTTGGACTCAGGGCTGGAGGGAGGTTGGGATACTTAGAAGGGAACGTAGCAGGCTTTAGGGTGAGGGTGGACAGAGAAAACTCTGGACAATGGACACAGCATCTGTGAACTGGGCATGGAGAGGTCATTCGTCAAGGCTCACCTGCTATGTAGGGCTTTTCAGGTCTGGGGCAAGAGAACTTACTTCCAGGCTCAAGATGGTGGAGCTAAAATTACTGAGACCTGCCCTGGTGGGTTGGGGTCGGAGGACCTTGCAGTTTGGGCTCGCCCAGCAGTGTAGCAGCAATGGGAAGTAGGCCGAGCACCTCTTCCTCTGCACTACAGACTCCTCTTCCAGCCGAGGGTGGCCTCCATGTATGTGTGGGGGGAGGGGCAGTCACACCGAATGTGTGGGGGTTGGGCAGTGATCAGGCAGAGCTTGGCAACTTCATCTCAGAGAGGCAGCCAGGCTTTGAAACTGTAACCTTCAGGAAGAGGTGGAGACCATCAGGAAAATGAGGGCTGGTCAGCCTCAGGTGCCTCCATAAAAGGAGCCGCAGAGGTGGCAGGGCTTTCTTTGTTCAGGGGAGGGAACAAGGCCCCGCCTGCACCTGAATCTGGTTCTCTATCCGGCCATCCCTCTGAGGGTTGTGGCATCAAACCTTCCAGGTCACCCCGCCCTGGCTCCATGCTCACCAAGCCACCTGCTGGCAATTTGGCTTTGTAAGAGGCTGTTTCCAGGGACACTGAGCCTAGTCAGGCCCATGCATGCGGGCCACTTGGCACTCAGAGCTCTCACGGCAAATTAATATGCTGACAACTAGTTAGATGTTGGTCCTCTGTGACTGTTGGTCTGAATTGGGCGTCCTTAGTCCTCTTCCTCTGAAGACTGACAAAATCCTGTTTCTGGGCCTACGAGGCTGAGCACCAATCCCCAGACTGGGAAATTTGCTAAAGTAGTGACTGCCATCCTGGGGGGCTGTCGGGGAGCAGCCAGCATTCTTGCTCCAGTGAGGCCCATGCTCACCTCCGGCTTTTCCCTCAGATGGCTGCCATATGTGGATGTGTCTGTATATGTGCGCATGGGTGTGTGTGCACATGTGCGCGTACGTGTGAATGTGTGTGTGCATGTGTGTATGTGTGTGCGCGTGCATGCCCCTTCAGGAGGTATATAAAGGGTCGATGTAGCATGAGACACCCGAGTCTAGACCAGTCCCACCTCCCTCCCTAGGCCCCAGAGAGTCACTGTTTGTTAAAAGCCACAGTTGAGGCCTTAGCCTGGGAGTTAATATCCTGGAAGTTAAGAAGAGCTGTAATTCCCATCTTTCTTTTTTAAAAATTTCTTTTAGCTGAGCCATCCTGCCACCTGTTGGCAGCTCAGCAGCTGCTCAGCTTGGGCTGGGACTTGAACTGCTGTTGCTCAGAGCTCAAACTCTTGAGCGAGCTCTTAACCAACTGAGCCACTCGGCCGGCCCTCCCATCTTTCTTACAACATCCTGAGAAATAGCCTGGGCCATGAAGTCAAGTAGGCGTGGTTTACAAACTAGATGCACCATTTACTAGTTAAATGCTTTTGGGCCAGCCGCTGAGACACGCCGGGCCTGTGTCGAGAGGGGGATAATAATGCTGCCCTCATACGGTAGACATGAGGGTTAAATGAGATGATGTATGTGCGGCCATCTAGCACAGGACCACAACCAGACACACAGAAAATGCAGAGTCAACGGCAGCCTATATTGTTTGCCAGATTCTGAATGGGATCCTGCACAGAATATTGAAGAGACAAATGTAGCTGCTTGCTTGGTTTAGCAGATTTTGCTTTCTATTTCCCCCAAAAGGAGTTCAGGTTGGTAATTATGAAAGGCTGCACGGAGGAGGATGCAGACCTTGATTCTAAGATGCTGTCATTTATAAGGTGTGCCACGCTTTTAGAAATAATGGCATGTGTGGTAGGAGGGAGAGAAGTAGTACAGATGAATATTTATTATAAGACATAGTCTGATTTCAGAAACATTAAAATACAGAAAATAGTGCATCTAAAATTAAGAAAATGCTATACTACTACTCTTAATAGCTTATAATGATTGAGTGCCTGCTATGTGCCAGGAACTGTGCGAAATTCCTTGCATAAATTATATGACTGAATCTTCACAATGTCACTGCAAGAGCGGCACTGTTAGGATCCTCACTTGGCCAATGAGAAAAGTAAAGCTCAGAAAGTTTAAGTAACTTTCCAAGGCCACACAGCTAGTTAAGTGTTAGAACCAGAATCTAATACCACAAACTGATGCCAATGCATTTGTTTTTAATCTTTCTACATTATTGCCTCCCCCATTTAGGATACCCAGTTCAGCACTGGAATGGACATCCATAGTCGTTATCCATTTCTAAACCCATTTCTGCTGTTAGGGGCATATATGGCTCCATTACTATATTCATCACTTTTTATAAATTTTCCTCTGGTTTTAATAAAATATACTTTCTGGAAAGAACCTCTTAACCATTTACACTTTAATGTGAATTCAAGGCACAGAATCATATAATCTTACAGTGACAAGGGACCTTAAATTGCATTTGGCTTTACTTTCCACTCAGAAACAGTTTTCTGAACAGTGACTCTAACGTGACCACCCAGACTATCCATTAACACTTCCCATGGCTGGGAGCTCACCATCTACCATTTCTCTCTATCCTCAGAGCTCTAATTGCTAGATTATGTTGAATTGAAATCTGTTTCTCTGCAGCTTTCCACCAGCAACTCTTACTCTTCTCTCTGGAGTGATCACAGAGTAAACTTGCTTCCTTCTTTCTATAACAACTTTCCAGATGTATATGAGCTCCCAGATCTCTTCTCTTTTCCAGGTGGAGTGCCCCATTCTCTTGATATAGTCCCTATAGGACTGGTTTTGGATTCATCACCATCCCGGCCACCTGGGTATCTGTACATGCTTCAACTTAAAAAAATATGGCACTGAATACATCTTACCAGGCAGGGTCCTTCTCCTGGGGCATTTGAAACTCAAACCTGACCTCTTATTGCTGGAGTAGAGGTCTTTGTTCCCTGGGAAAGAAATTTCAGAACCAACTTCCAGCTGGGAGAGCCATTATGAACCAGGTGTCACTTATGCCTAACCACCCATGACACACTTTATGTGCTTTTAACCTGATGAGAGCAATCTGTGTATCACTAGGGTCTTCCCTGTTAGGCTGTTAAGTTTGTCCATGGTGGGTATCACCTCTAATCACTCCAGGTTCCTTCCTAAGAACCTGTTGCATTGGTCTCCCTCCTTTGACTGCCAATAAATGTGGATGATTGATGGTCTCACTGGGGCCTAAGAAGTCATTTTCTGCTCTGTTGCATCTCAGAATCCAGCTGTGTCCTGCTGGAGCCAGCCCTCCCGCTCACCTGTTTCCTCTGTGAGCATGGACCTTGGTCTCATAACTTGCCCATGCATCACAATAGGATGAATCTCATTTTGGAGCTCCACCCTCTTCTACCCCAACTGGGGAGAAACCAGAATCCTGCAGGGAATGGTACATTCCAATCTGCAAAGGGCCCTGGACTCCAGCCCCACCCCCCACCATCCTTCTTCTTATATTTATCTGCCAAAGCTCAGGTAATGAGAATCTCCCAGGCATAGGCATATCCCAGGGCTGCAATTTGTGGAGAAGGGGGCGATGTATCAAACAGATGTTTCCAATTGTATTTTCATCGAGCCCCTTGTCTTCACTGGACCTCCTGGCCCCTCCCTATTCCTCCCTCCTCCTCCCTGATGTCGCCTATGAATCAAACGTCTCTTCTTAAAATTGTAATCACCAAAATAAGGCGGTGATTTATAAGGAATTCTGAAATGCCAAATAATCAGCTGAACACTTCAATTTAATGGCAGCAATAAGTCAAGTGCCTCCACGCTCATCTCGGGAGGAGGAAGCACGTCCGTCCTGGTTGTTTTGAAATGACAAATGCTCTTTTGTGTGTTGTAACAAATCAATTATCCACATGTTGAAAACTGAGCAACTCCTCTTTAAGATATACTTGTATGGATACATTTAAAATAAACAAACAAAAAATCCCAGGAAGGAGGGTACCAGAGCTTTTTAGTTATTTTTCTGGCATAAGAAAATTGGGGAAATAATAGCTCAAGGAGAAAGCTGTCTGAAATGACATCAATCAGAGATCAGGCACCCCCATGCCTACCAGAGGTGCACATGGAATTCTCAGGGTCTGTTTTTCATCCAGTCTGAGTAGGTAAAAAGGCATCTGCCTCCACCTGCAGTGGCATTTTCAGTCAAACTTACTGGCTCCTCAAAGAGCCCTGTGGGGGCATTCAATCCCTAACCTCTCCTTGGGCACATTTGTCTGCCTTGTATTTCTCATTTCAAGGAGAATTTCTTTCTTTCTTTCTTTTTTTTTCTGTTAAGAAGGAAGTCATGCCTCAGCGGCTGTCCCTGAGATTAGAACCTGTGTTATCTTGTATGTATGGCCCCATCTGTTGGGGCCGCCCAGAAGGGTTGGTGCTCTTTCCCAGGTTCTGTTTTTCCTCTCCTCCCACACTGCATTCATTTGCTACATAATGAAAGACAAGGGCATCTGCTGTAACCTCGTCTGTCAAAGCAGGCGGGGCTCAAAGTCATCTCAGGCCTTCTCCCACCTGGCGAGTTTGTCAGTTTCAAAAGGCCTTGAGAAGGTCATGCCATCACGATTCCAAATGTCACTGTTGTCCCAGTGCATAGTGCCTCAGCCATGTCTGGTGCATTGGGTACTGTTGTGGTCAACACCATGCAAAAGAGATCTTAAAACCTGGAAACTGTCATGGGAGTGGGTGACCAGAGGGTGGATGGTTCAGCTACTATCCCATGAAGAATGATTAAGGGACTATGAATGCTTAAGTAGAGAAGAAAAGACTAACTGTGTGGGGTTGATGCATAACTGATTCTGGGAGTGAGCACCGTGTCCATTGCTGAAAGTGCTCAGGCACAGGAGGGTTTTGTGTTAATAGCAGGTGACTCCGTCAGGCTTTGTGTCTCGGGCTGGCATGACACTGTCCCTCTGAAAAGTGCTGAAGCCTTTGCTGGCACTTGACTTGCAGGGCAGCTGTTGTTTTGGTGTTAGGCTTTCTCTGCCGCTGCTGTCCGCTGTCCTACCTGGCCTGTTCTCTGCCATGTTTCCTCTAGCTTGGCTTCTCTTAGCAGTCTTCCTTTCCACCTTCTTTCCTTCTTCCTTAAACCCTAATTTGTCTCAATAATTTTTTTCCCTTTGTATTTCACCCCTACCCTTTTCCCAATGCCCAACTTGCTTAGTTTGGATGCTGGGTGGGTGGTTGTTTTATGATCCATTCATTGGGTCATTCATTCAGCAATTATTCTGAATGCTTTGTATGTATTAAATAAGTGCATATATGTGATGGGTAATTTTATATGTCAATTTGCGTAGGCAAAGTGTTGCCCCGATTGCTGGTAAAGCATATTTCTGGGTCTATCTGTGAGGGTGTTTCTGGAAGAGATCGGCGTTTGAATCAGTAGACTCAGTAAGGAATATTGAATCAGTAAGGAATATTGCTCTCAAAAACAAAACAAAACAAAACATAAAACCAAAAAAACAAAAAACAAACAAAGAAAAAGAATATTGCTCTCGCAAATGAGAGTGGGCATCATTCAATCTGCTGAGGGGCTGAACAGAACAAAAAGGTGAAAGAAAGGTGAACCTGACCTTTGCTTGAGCTGGGACATCCATCTTTCCCAGCCCTTGGCATTGGTGCTCCTGTCTCTCAGGCCTTCAGACTTGGTCCAGGACTTACGCCGTTGGCCCCATTACTCTCAGGCCTTTGGACCTGGACTGAATTACATCACCAGATTTCCTGGTTCTCCAGCTTGCAGACAGCAAAGCACGGGACTTCTCAACCTCCATAATCATGTGAGCCAATTACTATAATAAGTCTCTCTCTCTCTCCTATTGGTTCTGTTTCTCTGGAGAGCCCTGACTGATACAACAAAGAGTTATACTTTGTAACAGTAAAAGCTGGCGTTGTCAGAGAAAACAAGGAGGCCACACCTTAGACTGGATAGTTAATGAACACTCCTCTGAAGAAGGGATGTTAGGACTGAAACCTAAAAATGAAGAGTCATTCAGATGAGAGCAGGGGCAAGAGTGACCCAGTAAAGGAACCTAGTAAACAAAAGCAGAGTGGAGCTTGGAGTGTTCCAGAAACTGAAGGAAGAAACGTTCAGCACCCGTTATTATTATTTGTCACAGCATTAATGCACGACAGGACCCTTCCTACCTCAGGGCCTTTAATCCTGCAGTTCCCTTTGGCTCAGAAGCTCTCAGATGGCCACATGGCTGGGTCCTTCCCATTGTTCATATCTGGGCTTAGTTGTCACCTTCGCCAAGGGTCCTTCTTTGACCACCCGCTCACACTCACTCTCCCTCATCCAACTTTATACATATAATTTTTTTTTGCACATCTATCACTAAATGGAATGATATCATTTATTTGATTACTTCTTGATGGATGATCTCTTGCCATTAGAATGGAAAGTCCATAAATACAAATCCTGTGCTAATAAGCTGTCATATTCCCAGCACCTGGCAAACAACAGGCACGTAATAAATGTTTTGTGAATTAGTGAATGATGAATGATCGGCTGGAGAAATGTATTTCCATTATAATCAGGCACCCACAGAACAAACGCTGAAAGGGAAGAGGGGGGATGTGTTAGGGATACACATCAGGACATTATTAAAGAGGTAGGAAGATGTGTAATGAGCAAATTTATTATGTGAACGTAAAGGCCAGTACGTAAGCTTCCTGCTTTTAAGTAGGCTAACATTTTTTGCAGTTTGCATTATGAATTTGCTTAGCAACTCCTGTTGCCTTTATGATAAATAAATACAGACACATTTCTGTAACAGGCGTTTTTAATAATTAAGCTGCTGCTTAGTCCCCAGTGAGTATAGTGTTTGTCACTGATTACAACAGATGCTCTGTAGCGAAAGGCTCTGATCTGCAAATGTGGGTGCCCGTTCCATGGCCGTGCTCTTCCAAGGGATCATGTCTGGTGGTTTAATGTTTTCACAGTCATGAGGGGATGAAAAGGAAAGCTGATCTGAACTTAGGTTATTCATAATTCTTTGTTGAGCCCTTAAGTAGCAGTCATTTATGAATTCCTTCTGCTTTTTCTACCATGATATTCCAGTTGCAGCTGATAAAACATAGTTCCATTGTCAGATCTCAACATAAAACAAAAAGATCCATTGCAGGAGAAGCTGGTATCCTTCATCGCAGAGCTAGTATGCACCTGGCCCAGCAGTGTGAGATGCTGAAGGGAGAGACCCAGCAGGAGCTGGAGTTGCTGCCCATCTGGCCGTTACCTCACATGGTGAGGGTGGCCAGCAGATAAGCAGCAACAGCACCTGTTTCCCTGCAGCGGCCTTTTGAGAGTAAAACAAGAACTGTCTCTGCTTCACTTCCGCCTTTTGAGTGTCATGTAAAATATCTCTTGAGGTCCATGCGACTGAAACTATTCAGGGATTATGGGAAACAGAAGTCCAACCAAGCTGCATCAACAAATCCCCCACAATGGGGATTGACAAATCCTCAAGCAATGTAAGTGACGTTATGGTTGTGGATAAGGTAACTCAGGGATTGTGTTGAGTCAGAAAATACCCACCGTTGGAAGAGTGGACAGAAGATAGGAACCTACTGTGGACAAAGAGGAGAAATCAGAAAGGTAGGAGAGAGCCTGTGGGAGTCAGGGCTGAGCTTCTGGGTATAAATGTTTGTGAGAATGTGAGTGTATTAATGATGATGATGACAATGAGTATGATGCTAACCAGGCATGATATTGAATTTAACAGCTTGTATCTATGGCACTGGCCAATCAGAATGAATGCTGGCTGTGAGGAGATTCCAAGGGTCCTGAGAGAAGGCATCCCATCACCATGTGATGGTGGTGGTGGTGGTGGACATTGGGCAGGCAGGAGCTTGGCGAAGCAGCTATTTACCATCCCATGTGGGAGTTCCCCACATTTTGACAGCTGCTATGCTATCTTTGTGCTTATTAGCAGAATATCAGCCCTACTGGTAGCTAACATTGAGAGCCTACTATGTGCCAGGTACTCAGCTAAGCACCGTGAGTCTATGTGATCGTGGTGCTATCTCTGGGGTGCTCTACCCCACCCTGACTGACTCTGGGGAGAATCAGAATCTTAGATCCTGGCAGAACAAACTGTTAGGCCCATCATCAGCAAACATCTGCTCCCTTGGCATTCACCACTTTCGCAGGAGGATGTATTTTGGGGAGGTTTTACAGGCCCTGCTCCATGTGGGGGAGAACATTTAAACACGCAGCAGCTGTTAATGAGTGCCATGCTGCTAATTAGCCTGGAGAGGTGCAGCTGCCTGCACAGTGGTGCTTTGGCGTGACATAGGCGGCAACCTCTGACTGTCGGAGTCCTGGGCCCTGTCTCTGAGGGACACATTTTGAATGACTAGGATTCACAAAGACTCGTGGAGCATTAAGCTCAGAATTTCTTGGCTTGACTGATCTGATGAGACTGTTCACCCAGGTCAAACAGCAGAAGATTTCTAAGGTGCCATTTTGATTGGTTTACGCATACAGCTTTGAGTGTACTGCCGGAAAGGATTGTGTACTCAGAAGTCACCCGGAAGTCACTCACTTTGGCTTCATCCTGCAGCATGAAGAATATTGTTTTCGACCTGACCTCTGCCTTCTGATAAGTCAAGGTTGGTTCTGCTACCTTTCCATTTCTCAGAGAGAATCATTGAAGGGGTACCAGTGTATTGTTATCTTAAATGATCTGGGCATTTGTGTTAATAATACTACTAGATTGACCAAAGGACATATACCCAGGATTGTCTCATTCTCAAATTGTGCGTTGCCATTTGGCTTGGCATTAGTTGAAGTCACAGTGAACAGGTTCAATTCACATGTGAGCCAGGCAGCCTCACTCTGGCCACAAACGTGTCTATAACTTGGGCAGTGGGTGCCTCTGAACTTTGGGGACTGGAAGAGAGGGTGAGGGTAGCTCATTGGCCCTCTCACCTCAGCCACTAGGGAGTAGCCCAAAACACATGCTTTATTAAGAGTGGGTCACTGAGTGCCACTTTGATTTATGGGGCATATCATTTGACTATACGTTCTTAGCCTGTTCCTTCCTTGGGTATTGTTCCCTACGTAACAAAGCAACTTTCAAGTTAATTCATCACATCAGAGACCTGAGTTTGCAATATGGGTTCCTTACCAATAAGTAGCAGTGTATTATTAGTCATTTGGTACAAAATACCAGGCCCTATAACTGGAAGTAAGAAGAGGGTTCCGGACAGGGACAATGACACAAGCAAAGGTGTGGAAATGTGTTTGGGGAGGAGTGTGTGTGTGAGGGGACAGCCACAGACAGGTTAACTGGAGGGAGTGAAGTATAAGCAAAGCTCCATTTTTATTTTAACAGCTTCAAAAGAAAGACTGACAGCTACTGTTTGACACTCCCCAAACTGTAAACTGGGGTTTTATATTGTTGGTCAATAATGGGGTTTAGGCAAAGAAAAGAAGAAGAAAAAAATTTAATCATTTTATGTTTAATTATATCTGAAGTAACTAGTAATTATTAAGAATTTTCAACTATTACAACCTCCAGTTGTGTTTCTGACTTCCCATGGCTAGCTAAAACATTTCACAATTCTTGATATTTGTTTATAAACATTAAAGTTCTGAGTTTCCAATGGGAAAAAACAGGCGTGTCAAAACAATTTGACAGAAAGACAGTCCTTATCTCTTTCTATAGAATGGCAGCTGAGAAATCTGTCACTTCGTGGAACATAATCTAGTTTGGTTTTACTGGGGGACCTTGTCTCAATATGATTTGTAAGCAAATAGATTCTTTAACTGCCTGGGTTATAAATAATGTTTATCTTCCAGCTTCTCTTATCAGCCAAGAAAAGCAATTTACAGCATAATGCCCAGATAAACCAAAGTACTTTTAGGTCCAAGTGATTTTCTCCAGTTCCCTTTAATTAAAGCTGATCCCCTTCTTAAAAGGTGATTCATTTCTCATCTCAGATTGTTCTTTCTCGAAGAGGGGACGTACATGATTCTGTTTTGGCAGAGATTAGTATGCTTCTCCAATATCCAAATGTGAAATGGCCTTCCATAGCCTGGAGGGTCAAGTCAGAATCCCACGAAGCCTTGCTCTGGTGTTGACTGTGGCTGCCCTCCCAGCCCCATCCTGTGCCTCTTTCACTCCAGCCCCTGCTGAACTCGCGCTTCTATGCACCATGTTCCTCCCCACCAGCAATCTTGGGTTTCCTCTGCCTGGAACATTCTACCTTCCTTCACCATCTACTACTAGCCAACTTTTGTCTTCGGTGATACGCCCCTTCTTCAGGGAATTTGCTCCGATCACCCCTTCCCCACACATTCTGGTAGTCCCTGTGCTTGTTTGTGCAGTGTTCTGCTTGCTTGTACTCATTGAATTATTGATAACTTATTTATTTAGCATTTGTCTTCTCTGCTAAGCTGTAGTTCCTTGGGGACAGAGACCAGATCTGTTCAGACACTACTGTATCCAGAGTGATTGGATGTGCTCAGTTAATGTGTTGTCTGATTGGCAAAAATGTACCTCTTTATTAAAGCAGCTAACTGCATTGAAGTAAAAACACATTACACACTTATCAATATTAACACTATATAGTTTAAAACTATTTACGAAGCAAGATTCACTTCAGTAAACTCTAGACACATCTCAGTATCTTTTTCATGGATCCTTAACTGCTACTCATCATAAGAACATTTCTTAATGATTTGTCCTGGGATCATTATCTTAAAGTCAGAAGCATCCTCAAGATGGCATTCTCTTTGTGACTTCAGCTCAATGATTCCAAGATAGTAGTTTGGCAATAGATGTCCCTCCACCCTAGAGCCGCTAGTGGCATTTTCTGCCTCAGTCACAAAGAGTTTATCATCTGCTGATGGAATCGAATCAGACAAAGTGGCCTTAGCTGTCTTGCTAGCCTCCAGTTAGGAATCCTTCCACTGTGGAATAAATTGCACCTGTAAAAACAGTTCATCAAGTCACAAAAAAGAAATTTTTTCTCGCTGTCCTACCTTTTAGAAGCACAGTGAATATCTTAGACAGTAAGTCCTGGAACACAGGGGTGGGGGTGATTTCTAAAGAGCTTATGTTGATCTCTCAAAAAGGAGAAGACTTTTTACCCCAAGTTTCACATTCTCCACTCTATTTCATTCATGTCTCAGATCCAAAGTCACCTCCTTAGAGAAAGAAGCCTTTTCTGACCACCCTGTCTAAAATAGACACACACACGCTGTGCCATTTTCTTCCCCTTTCTCATGCTTTATTTTACAGCCTCCCCACTAGAAGTAAACTCCAATGGCAGAAGGATTTTGTCCTGATCACCATTGGATCCCCAGCACCTAGAAGATTGTTAGCACATAGTAGGCACACATTAATGTTTGCGGAATAAATGAATGGGGGTTGTGCTGATTGCATACATGGGGAAAATGGAAATCCATATGAAAGAAATGGCATGAGCAAGGGAATGGAGGCTGGCTCAAAGCATACCATTTTGGTGGGAGGGAGTGGCTCATTTGAGGGAACAGCGGAAGAGTTGACAGTTGGTTTATGAATTAGGATAAGGCTAGATCATAGAAGGCTTTGAACAGCCAACTGTGGAGTTGCTATAATTAAAGGATATGTGGGTTGGACCTTGCCTAAGGACATGGCAGTAAAGATGAAAAGATGGAGAGATGTTAGCCAGAAGCTATCAGTAGGATTTGGAAAATGACTGGATGTAGGGGAGAGGGAATCCATTGAGGTGGTTCAGCTATTGAAGCTTCAAGAGTATTGGTGCTCTGGCAATATTAGCAAAGTCAAAGTAGAAACTGATTTTGGAGTACAGCCATGGGTGCTGCCAGATGGATGCTCCCAGGTGAGACTAAGGTCTGTTTCTAGTTTGCCCTGAGAGCTGGACCATGGAGTCACTGGTTTCCACTACACTTTTCCAACAGTAACCACCTATAGTTATAGCATCTACTGGTCTACTTGTGCCTGTCCTGTTGCAACCCCATTTTGCTTAAAGCCCTGTTGCTCAGTCCCTGTGTAAACCCTTTTCCCATTCTGATGAGGCACATTTTATGCCTAGCTAAGAGCCAATAGCCAGGCATGCCAAGCCTTGACCCAACTCTTGTCATCAGTCCCGGGTGTGACCAGCTATTCACCTCCCAGATCTTCTTTATCTCATAGTGCCAACCTTCCAGAGAAAGAGGCATTTCCTGTTCCTACCCCTTTCTTGATAAAGACCAGTGCTCATTTAGACTGACAGATACTTCACTTCAAGAACCAGAGCAAGGGTAACTGAAAAAATACAAGTTGTCTTTGGACCCTCTACCTCCATGCCAGTGGCCTGTCCTGGTCATCCTCTCCCTCTCTCTGTGGCAGCTTGCCCAGGCCTGCTCTTCTCAGTTGGGTTCCCCATTTTCCTCACTTATATTAGAGCCTGTAGTTAGAGAGTGGTCTGGTGGGAAAAGCATGGTTTTTAGACACAGATAGATCTTGGATTATATCTAGGGTCTGCTACTATCAATTGAATGACCTCGAACAATATATTTAATCTCTTTGAGCCTAATTTCCTCACCCGTCAAATGCAGAAAATACCATCTCATAGTGTCAATGTGAATGTCAACCAAGCCTCATTTGATGATCTTCACTGCAGAGTCTGAATGCAGAGCCAGACAACCATGGGGACATTCCACAGAGGTTAGTTTCTCTTGTGTTTTTATTTTTCCTGGGAAAGGATTTGGCTGAGTATGATCTAGTTCATGCTAAGGTGTTAATAGCTGACAAAGCTGAAATTTCCCTTACCCTAAGGACCAGGGCTGTGGTGAGATTCTAGGCACAACCAAGAGTCTCTAAGATTTCTGGGAGCTGGACAGCTGAGGGGCAGCCTGTGAGGCCCCCCGCCCCAGGCTCCCATATTGTGGCACCAGCACACCTGGCCATTAGGGACACTTTTGTTTCCTCTCCCGTTTAGCCCAGATATGGACACATGCCCTTTTTCCTCTGACAGAGCCATAAGTGGTCCGAAGTAGTGTTCCTCAAATCATGGCCCTCTGTCTACCTGAGGTTTTTGTTAAAAGTACAGATCATCCAAGTGACCTGCATTACCCACTCAGCAGCTGGCGTCCTGCCTGTGAATTGTGCTCCAGACTTTTTTTTTCATCTCTAAGAAATGCGTTTTTATTTTTTCATGAAAGATGTGGTCAACCAAACTTCATTAATTAAACAATGTGTAGTTAAAAAAAAAAGTACAGATCATCAAGCTTCATCCTAAACCCAGTGAGTGTGACTCTCTCTGAGGGTGGAATGTGGGAATGTTTTATAGACAATCTCCCCAACGATCCATTTGCTTTCAACTTCTGAGATCCCCTGGTCTAGAGACTTAAAGGGGACCATTGTTCTGAGGTTCCAGAGTTACTCAAGCAAATAAATAGATGTAAA
The DNA here is from genome assembly GCF_001890085.2 of Hipposideros armiger. Taxonomy (NCBI): domain Eukaryota; kingdom Metazoa; phylum Chordata; class Mammalia; order Chiroptera; family Hipposideridae; genus Hipposideros; species Hipposideros armiger. Next base: position 494,473 of record NW_017731606.1, on the reverse strand, counting down.
GTGAATAAAAATGACAGAGTTTAGGTCTCTGAATGCATTGGGATTCTGAACAGAGATACCTTCATGTCCAGCTGAGGTCCACCTGGCTCAGAACTTCCACCCTCTCAGACCCTTCAGCTTTCGTCCACCTCAGGCCTTTATTCTCGTCACCTCTATGACTCTGCTCTGAGGTGACCCTGTGGGTCCTGTCCCAGTTGGATACCCCTTTTGGAGGCAGGAACTTCCCAACCTGGCCCCCATAGAAGCTGCCTAATTCATAGTCCCATGAGGCTGGTCCTGGATCCTTTAAGCACCTTTTGATCTATACTCTGTCCATCTTCTAAGCACTTTGCACCATTCCCTCTCCTTCCTGTTCTCCATCTAGATTACAAATGTGCAAGCATGCGCGCGTGCGCGCACACACACACACACACACACACACACACACACACACACACACACTGATCTCATCATCCACGGAGTCCAAAGCTTCCATAATTCAATGAGACCAATGCCTGGCACAAAGTAGGTGCCTAATAAATGTCACTTCTCTTCCCTTGACCACTTTCTATCTTCTAGCTGCTCCACTTGAGTGCAAAACTGTCCAAAAGAGTGGGAGGGAGTTAGAGAGAGGTACATTATTATTAAATTCTGAAATCTGATCAGTGCGTGGGGCTGGCTGCTGGGTTTCCACGCCTGCATACCAATGAAGCTGTGTCTGGAGCAGAATAGTTTGTGCTCATAAACCATGACCTTCATTATCCATGGAGGCGGCCAGCAGTGGCAGTCCCTGCAGAAATCTTTCCCTCCCCAGTTGCAAGGATGGCAGAGGAGACAAGACTTCACCATTTGTCTCGGCAGTGCTAACAAATGCTTTCCATAGTGTTGTGCAAAGTTCACTGTTCCTCTATTCTTTCTGGCTGGGGTGGGCTTTTTTCCCAATTAAAAATTAAAATAGCTGCTGAATTTATATTCATTTTTTGGGCCTGCCATTCACGCTCCATTTCTCATAAGCAGCCTGCATTATCGTGGAGCTCATCTACTCACATTGCCTCTTGGAAACAGCCACTTAAATCTCTGCTTGGTTAAAAATGGTTCCCTCACTCCAGAGAACCAGAGGACAGTGACACATGAAATCAAGTCGACTGAGAGTGACATGAGGCCATGCAGTTTAAACCCCTTTCTAGGAAAGAATCCCTGCCAATGCCACCCCATGGGTCATCTTGCTGCTTCCTCAGCAGCTTCAAGGTTGGAGTCACAAAGGAGCAGCTTTAACTTTTAGAAAGTTCTTTATAAGTAACTACAATTTGCATCCCTGTAACTTTCACTCCCTGTTCTTATTCTGCCCTTTGACTCACACAGATCAAGTCTTCTGTAAGAGAGGTCTTTGAATATATGAAGACTTCTGTTATGGGTGATTTGTATCATCCAAGGAATATGTTGAAGTCCTAACTCCCCGGTACATAAGAATGTGACCTTATTTGGAAATAGGGTCATTGTAGATGTAATGAAAATGGGGTCATACTGCAGTAGGGTGGACCCTTACTCAGAGATGACTGCTGTCCCTATAAGAAGACACACAGACAAACAGGGAGACAGCCATGTGAGGATTGATGCAGAGATTGGAATGATGCTGCCGCAAGCCAAGGAATGCCTTGGACTACCAGGAGCTGGAAGAGGCAAGGAAGATCCTTCCTTAGAGACTTCAGAGGGACCATGGTCCTATGAACACCTTGATTTTTGGACTCTGGCCTCCAACACTGTGAGAGAATAAATTTCAGTGGTTACAAGCCTCCCAGTTTGTGGTATTTTATTATGGCAGCCTGAGAGACTAATACACTGTTTGAGACTTCCCTAGGCTGACCACATCCAGTTCCTTCAATTGTTTCTCATATGATATAATCTCCATCCTGTCCTTGATGTCCCTCCTTGGAGCATACTTCATGTACTAGGCCAATTACTGTAGAGGTGGTCTGAGCCACACACCTTGTTCTGGGGCCCATCACCTCCCACATTTCTGGATTCTGTACCTCACAGCATAGCTACTTTCTTGGCAGCTGTTTCGTACCTCAAATTCCTACTGAGTTTATGGTCAATTAAGACCCATGATTCTTTTCCAAGGGCACTGCTGCTAAATCGTATCTCTTAACTGCTATGACAGTTCTGTTAAAATCTCTTTTAATATTGATTATTGCTTTGTCTTCTTCAGATATTTTGATTCTTGAGTCGACTCACCAATACATTCGAAATTATGCCCAGCTCCATTCTTGCTTTTCCTGTTTTCCCCAGAAATCATTTTATGTTTTCATTGAATTATTAATGATGGTGGGCTAAGAACAGAGAACTCTGGCTTATTACCAGAGACTCCTCTGCAGACTTCCTGTGAATCCATACACTTATTCATTCAATAAATATTTACTGAGTTCTTAGTGCATGCCAGATATTGTTCTAGGCACTGAAGCCTTGGTGATGAACGAGACAAAGCTTAGTCCTCATGGAAATTAATTTAGCAGATTAGTCAACCTTCAGAATATACCTGACCCTTAGGGGAATGTGTGGGTATCTGGATTCTGGCAGATCTTCATGTTTTCACAAATGCCAGTTCCAAATTTCCTGAGCCAGGGGCCTGAATAAATGCTGTCCCTGAATGGAGGATTGAATGTTGGGCTGTTCTTCCGTGCAAGCAAGGGGCTTCTTCTTGTTCTTGTCTCCTCTGTGACCAGGTAAACTTCCTAGGGGTCGCTGTCTCATTTTGCCACTTTTCTTTCCTTGGGGTTTGGGTAGGAGAGAAGCTGAGCTCCAAGTTCATCTCCCTGCCCCGCCTTTGCTCTTTTTTTTTTTTTAGCTGAGCCATCCTGCTACCTGTTGGCAGCTCAGCAGCAGCTCAGCTCGGGCTGGGACTCGAACCGCTGTTGCTCAGAGCTTGCACTCTTGAGCGAGCTCTTAACCAACTGAGCCACTCGGCCGGCCCCCGCCTTTGCTCTTTATACTCTATCAAGGCCTAGCATGCTATTTCATTTTTCCAAGTCCGTGTCATGCTTTCTCCCTCCTCGAGTGCCAGGAAAATGCTTATTTATGTTCAGAACACACTGTAAGCATCACCTTCTCTGGGAAGTCTACTTTGGCAACCACCTCTGCTTCTGCCTCAGAGCTAATCACTTTCTCCTCCGTGTATTGTACATGATTCTATTGTTGTACTTATCATGCTATATTAGAATTTCTTTTTAAACATTTCTTTCTCTCCTAATTTGCATGCGTCCTTAAAACAGGAGCTATTTGTTATACATATTTGCATCTCCAGCATTCACCACCAGTGCCTCAATAAATGTTGGTTGAATAAATGAGTGAATGAGGAAATGATTAAGAAGACACCTGTACCATCTCATTTAATTCTCACAACAGGAAGATAAGGAAAGGGAAGGCCTCAGGGAGATCAAGAACGTTTCCCAAGGTCAGGCAGCTAATAAGTGGTGGCACTGGGATATGAGTCCAGGTTTGTCTGTTTCCAAAGCCCTCGCTGTTTTCGCTGCATTAGCTGCTCCTGTTAGGCTGATTATACCGCTTTCCACTGGTGAGAGTCCTCACCGCTCTCTCTCTCCACTCACACATAGGCATCCGAGGCCCCCTCCCATAGCCCTCTCTGCTCCATTCAATTATGCTTCTTGGATATGGTTGATCTACCAACTATGAACCTGCCTCACTCACTCACGCGCCAGCCTTTATCTCAGCCACTCCAGAGAGCCCTGTGAGACCCCTTGTCAGAACCTTCTGGAAGCTCAGATACACACTCTCAATTTGATTTCCCTGGTCTGCAGATCTAGTAATCCATGAAAAAAAGAAAAGATGTGCATTGACATTACCTGCTCTTGGTAAACCCACACTGGTTCCTGGCACTTACTGTTTCATTGTTAGGTGTTTAGAAATTGATTAGGAATAATTCCCAAGTAGGAATAGAAGGTGAGCTGCAGCTTGGGATTTGGGGCTACAGCAAACTACTCTCCCCAAAGAGGACCATGCTATGGAGAAAAAAGCAAGGGCTTTAGATTTAGAAAACCAACGAATGTTTGAATCTGGTTCAGGCACTTATGAGAGGAGTGACTTTGGGCAAGTCCTTCACCTCTAGGCTTCAGTCTCATCCACAAACTGGGGCTGATTTGTTAAATGAGGCCTCAAGCTACAAAATGAAGCAAATGTTTCTCAGTTAAATAGAGCTAGGGCTAGAGAGAGCAGAGACCCTGGGGGTGAAACTAAGCTGCCCTGAAGTCTCTGGTTTGCAGGTGTCACTGATTACCTGTATGAGATGATGACGACTCCTCCCCAGCATCTCTGAACCAGAAGTTAACTCAGACCTCATCTCTAAATCTCTCAGTCTACAGATAAGGAAACTGAGGCTCAGGGAGGGGAAGTAATTCTGAAAGATCAAAGTGTAAACTGCAGAGTGGAGATTTTAACCCAGACTACTCAGCTCATTGTTGAGGATTCTATCCACAATACTAGTATATTTCAAACTTTTATGATCCTGACTCAGACTAAGAAATATGTTTATAATCACTACTTAGAACACCATCCCACATGTACGTATGGCATGTTTGAATAAAACATATTTGCAACGAAATACTCACAAGACAATACATATGTCTTCAATAAACTCTGCATGTTCTTTTCTAGTTTATTCCATCCCATCCCATCCCATCCCATCCCAACCCCTCTCAATCTAGTTCATTTAAAAACAAAAGTTCTGGTTGACACCTGAATTTGTTTTCACTTTGTTCAGTGTAAAACAGGGGTTGGCAATCTATAGCCTGTGGACCAAATCCTACCTGCCACTTGTTTTTTTTTTCAAAAAAGAATAGCCATTTATTAAAGTAGATACAGAACACTTGTTTGCTCAGATTTTAATACTGCTTTACATAGTTTGTGAAACAATTTCTGTTACGTTTATAACCAGAAATTTCAACTGCTTTGTTTGCCACTTGTCCAACACACAATTGATAATCTTGAGGGGAAAATACATCAAAGGCATGTATCTACCACTTGTTTTTGTAAATAAAGTTTTATTGGTACACAGACACACCCATCATTTATGTATTATCTATAGCTGCTTTTGCACTAAAACAGGAGTTTTTTTCTTTTTCTTTTTCTTTTTTAAATTGAGGTAACATTGATTAGTAACATTATATAAATTTCAGGTGTACAACATTGTAATTTGATATCTGTATATTCTATTGTATGCTCACCACCAAAAATCTAGTTTCTGTTACCGTATACAGAGGGTACCAAAAAAAATGTACACATGTTTTAAGAAAGGAAAAAAACTGTATTAAAATTGTAATGCTCAATATATACTGATAGAAAAGATGATTACAAGTCATGTATACATTTTTTTGGCACCCCCGGTATTTGACCCCCTTTACCTATTTTGCCCTCTCTACCCCATTCCCCTTTGGTAACCACCATTCTGTTGTCTGTGTCTATGAGTTTGTTTTTGTTTGTTTGTTACATTTTTGTTTCATTTTCCACATATGAGTGAAATCATGCAATTTTTGTCCTTTTCCATCTACAATAGCGGAGTTGGGTGCTTGCAACAGAGTTGGTATGTCCCATTAAGCCAAAAATGCTTACTATCTGGCCATTTACTGAGAGCATTTGTGAACCCCTGTGGTTACCTCACTTTGTGCCAGGCTGAACCTTTAAAAACCTTTCTCATGAGTAAAGTGTGATGATGGGTGGAAAGGAGTGAGGACAGGGAGGGAAAGGCCTCGGGGCCCATAGCCAGTGTGTGCTTTCAGAGATTTGGGCTATAAGGGAGGAGGGAAAAGCCAGGAAGCCTGGGATTCTGAGCATTTTCTGCTGGCCTATCTATACCCTGGAGGCTTCCACAGCCCCAGTTTTGGGCTTATGGATCATTGGGGAAGGACCACAGAATGCGGCTTCTGAATTAGTGCTGTGGGGCAGGTGGAAGATGGGAGGAACAGGACCGTAGCTGGTTTCCAGGCCCAGATCTTGCAGCTGGGCCCAGAGATGTCTATTAGTGAGTCACTGATTGGCAGGTCTCGCTTTGGACTCTCCCGCCCCGACAGTTCTTAGTGGAAATCCTAGTTTTCAGCTCCATTGGCCCATGCTTTGACAGGTGCTGGGTAGTTACCAAGTCTTTGGGCAGCCAGTCCCCCTAGCCTGCTGCCTCGTTGATGCACGACGAATCGAGCTGCCATTGTGTATGCAATGCGGAGACCTGGAGCCTGTCTTTGGCACCATGGAAACGGGATGATGCCTTTCTCAAATGAAACATGACAAGTAGCACCTCAGGATCTGGGGTTAGGATTGGTTGCTAAGAATAAGTGAGACAGATTTTTTTCTGTTGTTAATTAGGAACAAATGTTCATATGCCCCTTGTTCAGCTCAGAGAGACAGTGGTATTGCAACTGTTTTTTGGGAAGTGACACAGTTGGTTTTCTATTTGAGGATCACTGGTCTCTGTGCAGGACCACTTGTGGAAATACATTCAGCTCAGTTCCTGTCCTGCACATATTACAAAAACAGACTGTAGAGTTCAGTGGCATGTAGATTTAGTGCACACATCCATGGGCATGTGTGCATTTACCTATGCAAAGTGTAAGTCATGGGAGATCATTAATAATTACAGCAAGGAAATACATTCAGCAAGTGATTGAAGCGCTGTTTAGACTGCTGTGCCAAGCTTTACTGCTTGCTTATTTTTAATAATGATGGTAATGATGATAATCACAGCAACTGTTTATTGAGTACCTACTATGTACAGATACTATACTAGGTGCTATAAAACATTTTCTCATTTAATCTCCCCAGCAACCCTTTTGCAGTAGATGTATTCATCTCCATTTATATCAGAGGAGTGAGCAGAGTTGACCGAAGTCACAAAGGCTCCTGCTTGCTGCTCTGCAAGTAGATAAGTGGAGCTCTCAGGACCTCCCCATCTACTGTTCAATCGGCCCTATTTGGCTCCCCACACACTGGCTGCTGGTCACATTACCACTCTCTGCACAACCCTCACTGAGCTGTTGAGGGAGTGGGTAGATAGGGCAACACAGTACTCTTCATACCATCTGTTGTGGGGCTCTAGGGTTTCACCTGACATAGTGTTTGTTCACTGCCTGACCCCTTGGATGGTGCCTAAGTCCCTAAGGTTAGGAAGGTGAGGGTCAGAAGCTGAAAGATCTAATCAATTTTTATGAAAATTTGGTTAATTGTGGGCACAAGTAGAATTACTTTGGCGTCTCAGGAAAAAGCCAGATACAGATTTGGGAACTTGCTGTTCTCTGCATGGAACTCTGCATGGAACCCAACACTGTTCTGGCTTCCCAGCAGTACCCCAGGTGCATTGGGAAGTGACACCCTAGCAGAGCATGGCGGACCCTGTGGTAATGGTAAGGGATATCTTTGCAGGTCTCTGTGAGTCTGAGTTCTCCAGGTAACCAGGACACACTTGGAGAGCAGCGTCTCTAGCAGAGGTGGCAAATTCACAACACTCTTGCTGCTACAGTAGTCCACTCTTATCCACGGGGAAAAGCTCCAATACCCCAGTGGATGTCTGAAACCATGGATGGTACCAAAACTTATATATATTATTGTTTTCTTATACATACATGCCTATGACAAAGTTTAATTTACAAGTTAGGCACAGTAAGAGTTTAACAATAACTATAATAAAATAGAATAATTATAACAATATACTGTAATAAAAGTTATGTGAATGCAGTCTCTCTGTTTCTTTCTCAAAATATCTAATTGTACTGTACTCACCTTTTCACCTAAAGGAAACACTTTACAGCTTCTCTTTGGCATATTCGAGTTGCCAGCATCACTACTCTTGAACTTTGGGGCCATTATTAAGTAAAATAGAGTAACTTGAACACAGCACTGCCAAGATAGTCAGTCTTATGACCTAGATGGCTACTAAGTGACTAATGGCCAGTAGTGTACATAGCATGAAAATACTGGACAAAGGGATGACTTACATCCCAGGCAGATTGTAGTGGGATTTCATCATGCTATTCAGAACAGTGCACAAATTAAAACTTATAAATTATTTATTTCTGGGATTTTCCATTCATATTTTCAGACTGTGGTTGACTGTGGGTAGCTGAAACTGTGGAAAGTGAAACCGTGAGAGTGGGGACTACCGTACTCCTATTCTTCTGTACTCAGTGCCAGGACAGACATCACTAATCTATCACTGCCCTTTTTCTGATGAGCTCAGATGCAGTCTCCCTACCCTTCTTAACTTAGTATTGCAGGCAGCCCCAACCAATCAATCAAAGGTGAGGGAGAGATGAAAGGCTATGCAGCCTTTGACCTATATAAAATCTGTGCTTCTGAGCAGAAGTCTTCAAGGTCTTTCATGTTCTGGCTGATGACCAAGCCTCATTTCCCAGCCACTTATCTCCTGAATACTCCGTGACTTTGGCTACACTGTTCTACCTTATCCCTGCTTCTTCTTCCTCAGAAGATGCTTTTGCATCTCTTTTAGCCTATATATAGTCTATGCATCCTTCAAGACTCTTCCTCTGTGATATTTTCCTGGGATCATCCCAGGTACTTCCAATAGCTTTGAAGATGTAAGCTGCTCATTCTCCACTGTTGGTAGGATGTATGCCATGCAGTCACTGAAACAGTGGAGGTGTGGACTAAATTGTGTCCCCCCAAATTCATATGTTGAAGCCTTAGCTTCTCCCTCCTCCCCATGGGATTGTATTGGAGATAGGGCCTTTAAGGAGGTAATTAGGGCCTTTAAGGTTAAAGGGGGTCATAAGGATGGAGTCCTGATTTGATAGAACTGGCATCCTTATAAAAGAGGAAGAAACGTTAGAGAACTCACTCTCTCCATCAAGTGAGAACACAGTGAAAAGGTAGCCATTGCAAGCCAGTAAGAGAACTCTCACCAGAAACCAAACTCTGCCAGAATTTTGATCTTGGACTTTTCAGCTTATAAAAATAAATTTCTGTTATGTAAGCCACCCAGACTATGGTGTTTTGACATGGCAGCCTAAACTGCCTAATACACGCATGTTCATTGCACAGCTAACCTGTAGGGCCCTGTGGTCTGAACTGGGAGTACACAAATAATAAAGGCATAGTGTCTGACTTCAAAGACCTCATTCACTAAGAGGGGCAGGTAGAGACAACCATGACCAGAGGCTAAGGGGTACTGTGATAAGTGTTTTGGTAAAAGAGAGCCTGGGGACATGCTGATATAGCACAGTGTTTGGCGAAGCTTTGGAGTCACACAGATCTCAGTTTGAAACCTGCACCTACAATATGACCTCATTCAAGTTAATTGTTCTTTCTTAACCTCAGTTTCCTCATTGTAAAATAGGGATAATCATAATAATTCTTCATAGGGTTATAATGAGGATTAAATGAGGTGCTCAGGTACTCAGTAGCATGGGCACCTGAGAAAATACTAATAGCTATATGCAATATTATTGTCAATGGCACTTGGAAAGGGCATCATATTACTGGAAGGATGGTCAAAAAATCTTCTCAGAGGAGATCAAACTAGAGCTAGGTTTTACAGGACCGGTAGCAGTTAACCAGAAAAAGAAAGATGTGAAAGACATCCCAGGTAGAAGGAACAGAATCTGCAATTTATGGGAACATGCTACATTTGAGGAACTTCTAATGGGATAAGTTCAGTGTAAGGATGGTGGTAGGAGATTGTAGGAAGTGGAAAGGGATGTGGAGCAAGAAAGATAGTCTGGAACTATGAAGGCAGAGTTTGAACTTTATTCTGAAGACTTTGGGGAGCCACTGAAGTATGTTAAACAGTAGGGCTTGGATTTACATTTTTGAAAGCTCCCTCTGGCAATAACGTGGAAGATGGATTGGGGACCGGTTAAAGGGGTCAGAGAGACTTGTATGATATTTTAGTGATCAGGAGAGAAGTGACAAGGGTTTGAACTAAAACAATAGCAAGGGGACAGAAAGAAGTTGGCAGATCTAAGAGATTGGGAGATTAGATGGGGAGAAGGGTGAGGAGAAAGCAGCAGGTAAGGAGAGAGAGAAAGATAGAGAAGATGGAAAAAATTGATTCCTATGTTTCTGTCTTGATTTCAGGATGGATGGTGGTCTCAATTTTTGAGATTGGTAAGGCTTGGAAGTGGGACTGGGTGAGGTGCATGTGGGACACAAGATTTTGGTGTCTGTGGGTCATCCATATAGAAATGTCCTTCAGTAAGGAGCTGAATATAGAATTCTGAAGTCCCATTGAGAGCTATGGGCTGGAGAAATAGATTTGGGTTTATCTTCATATTGGAAGTTGAAGCCATAGTTTGAACAAGGTCACTTAGGGGAGAAGTGTGTAAAGCAGAAGGCTAAGAAAATAACATGGTGGGCATAGACATGTTAGAGAAAAAGGACCAATCGGAGCCAATGAAATGATAATAGAGTGGTCAAAGGATCAGGAGGAGGGAATGGTGCCACTCAATAGAATGGAAGGGAAAACTTCAGGAAAGAGGACATGCCAGCTATACATATGCCACATGGAGCCAGATAAGGTAAGGCACATTGGATTCGACCATCAGTTATTGGTGGCGTCATGGGAATTGTTCAAAGCTGAAGAGTTGAGAAAGCTTGACTGTTAAGTGAAGGCTAAAAAGAGGAGGTTACCTTGGGAGGGCTATGGGGCTATAACAGGCACTCCTTTCAAAGAAGGGAGAGACTCGTGCACATTTGTAATTTGTGGAGAAGGAGCTAGTGAAAAGGCTAAGGTTGAAGTTACAGGAAATAGTGATTGATGGGACCAAGTTCCTGAAGGGAACTTACCTACCTAGGAAGGATCAGCAAGTCTACCTTTAGACAGGAGGAATACCTCTTCCATTGAAGAAGTGGGGAAGAAGAAAGAGATACATGCAGATGCAGCTAAGTTTGAAGGGGACAAGAAAGGGAGTTTTCTGGCTTGGGTTTCTCTGTAGGATCAAAGGAGAGTTTACCTGCTGAGATGAGGAGCTTGAAAAGAGGGGTAACAGTTTGGAATAGTGGCCAGAATGGGGGAGAAAGGTGCTAGGGACATGTAAAAGATTTTCCAGCAGCAAAGAAGTCTTGGCATTTGTAATAGGATCTATATGGGGTAGCAGCGTTGAACCCAATGAAGAGAGGATGATTCAAGTACTATGCCATGGGAAAAGAAAGGAAGCTACAAGCTGACCGACATTATAGCATGGCCAATGTACTGGAGGTCTCTACTAGATATGCACTGGGAGTAAGAGAATGAAAGATTTGCATGTTGGTATTTGAAAATGATCAGAGAGTACGACAGGATGATTACAAAGGTGGAGGTAAGGCTAGATTATGGACATGCTCATGGGTGTCTGTAACAGCTAAAGTAAATGACCAGGAAACTTCTGGATTATAAAGGTCCAGGAACTGTGAGGAGAAGGGTTATGGATGGGTCTTCTACATCAATGATCCTTAAATTTTAATGTGCATATGGGTCACTAGGGGATTTTGTGAAAAGACAATTCTGATTCATGAAGTCTGGGGTTGGGCCTGAGTGTCTTCATTTCAATAAGCATCCCTGGTGATGCTGATTCTGTTGGTCCATGGACCACACTCAGAGGTACAATGTGCAAATGAACATTGAAACAGTCCAGGATGAAGGTTGGTCTAGGGATGGAGAGGAAGTCCTTGGCTGTGGCCTTCCTGACCAAGGGTGCTCCTGAGTGCTATCATGGAAGGGAGATGGAGTAGGACTGAGGGGAAGTGTGAGGGGAGACAGCTCTGCCTGGAATGTCCCACAGCAACCTCCCCACAGTAAGAGAGAAGTCTGCTAATTGGCTAGCAACACTCAATATTAATTAACTCAATAGAATCAGTTCCCCTGAAGCCTGTTTTGCATAATTAATGAATGCTTAGCTAAAAGCTGCTGAAAATACTAAAGCCAAAGTGTTACAATTTTCCAATCAGCTAAGCAGAAACACCGCAATCCATACTGTTTGTGGACACAGTGCAAAGCTTAATTCTTGCTAATTACTGAAATTGACTATAGAGCCCTTGGCTTTGCAATATCCTAATGTGGGGAGGTAGGGCTGGACTGAGACACGTGGGCACCCTGGGCAGACTGATAATGTGATGCCTCTTCAACAAAATATTCTTTAAATATTTGTTCAACATTTAGTAAGAGAAGAAGCCGAGAGAAGCCTTGAGGAAAAGAAGAGTTGGAAAATGCTGGACCAGGTGCAGTTTTTCCTCTGTTGTTTCAAGCAATTCAGCTCTGGCCCAAACTTCATAACATACTCAGCAAAACAAGACTATAGTTATAGGCCCACCACTCCTTAGAAATCAGGTTTGCTACCACCTCTGAGGATGACTGGAAATGCCCCTGGGAGGTCCTGCCTTCTATTCCAAGTTGTTCTCTGAAAGATTCTTTTTGAGAGCTCATTCAACAAATAAATTTCTTTTTTTTTGTATCTTGTTACATTTCTAGAGACGTTTAGCTTCACTTTTCAAATGGCACCACGGACAACTGCTCAGATGAAAGTATCATTGTTTGCATCTGGGGGATGGTGCTGGGATGGGTTAGTCTCCTTAGCACTCAACCAGAGCAGAAGTTAGTGGGAAGAGTTCGTTCACTTCTTTATGTATAAAAACCTACCCTGGGCCGGCCGAATGGCGTGTTGGTTAAGAGCTGGCTTGGGACACCAGAGGGCCCCGGCTCCGGTCCCACATATGAGGGCCGGTGACACTGCCCTCTACAGCTAAGATGCTGAACAACAGCTCAACCTGGAGCTGGGCTGCCCCAAGTCGCCTGCGACAGCATAGGTTGCAGCCCCTGCTGCAGTGGGTTGCCATGGGCTACCGTGTGTAGCCAGCAGCCAGCGTGAGCCGCCAGCAGCCGCTGTGAGCCGCCGTCCAGAAGCGAGTCCAGAAGTGAGTGACTGATCTGCCTCGCCCGGGAAGAGCGCAATGATGGTGCCAACTTGGGCCAGTGAAACAACGTCCTCCACAACTAGAATGAAGAACAAAGGACAGCAACTTGTCTGTTCCCCTTCCCCCAATTCCCCAGTGCTGTTCCCATCCCCCAATTCCCAAATAAAAATATTTAAAAAAAAATTTAAAAATTAAAAAAATATAAAAACCTACCCTGGCTATGGTTAGGTTACTTAACTTCTCTGAACCTCATGGATCAAAAGACTTAATATTGTTAAGATGGCAATATTCTGAAGTTGGTCTACAGATTCGACATGATCCCTATAATTCCAGCTGCCTTCTTTGCAGAAACTGAAAAGCTGATCTTAAAATCATATGGAAATTCAAGGAATTATTAACAGCTAAAACAATCTTGAAAAAGAAAAAAAGTTGGAGGACTCATTTTCCTTATTTCACAACTTACTACAAAGATACAGACAGTGTGGTATTGGCATAAGGATAGACTTACAGATAAATGGAATAGAATTGAGAGTCCATAAATAAACACTCATGACATTTATGATCAATAGATTTTTTTTTTTTTTAGCTGAGCCATCCTGCCACCTGTTAGCAGCTCAGTGGCAGCTCAGCTTGGGCCGTGAATCAAACCAGGGACCCTGTTGCTCAGAGCTCAAACTCTTGAGTGAGCTCTTAATCAACTGAGCCACTCAGCTGGCCTGATCAATAGATTTTTGACAAGGGCCCAAAACAATTCAATGGGGAAAGAATTGTCTTTTCATCAAATAACTCTGGGACAACTAGATATCCAGATGCAAAAGAATGAAGTTGGGGCCCTACCTCACACCGTATACAAAACTAATTCAAAATAGATCAAAGACTGAAATATAAGCTAAAACTATAAACTCTTAGAAGAAAATATAAAGGTATTTGCCCCTATGTTTAACGATCTTGGGTTAGGCAATGGATTCTTAGCACAGGCAACAAAAGAAAGCCAACTTTACATTTAGGGGTGCAAACCAAAAGCATATGGTGTTTACCAGGATCCTTTTCTCTTTGGAAGAAAGTGTCAACTAGAAGTAGATGAGCCCTCACAAGACCTGAAGCTCAACTTCCAGTCATCTAATATCTGATTATAATTAAAGGCAATCTGCCAGAAACAAAAGTAAATCCTCTCTGGAGTAAAATATCAGAACCATAAATGATCTCTACAATTTGTCACGCAATAAAAAATAATCAGGCATGCAAGAAGACAAGATTTGTGAAAAAATACAAAAGAAAAAAAAACCAGACAAAAAGACATATTCATGAAAGATCCTGACATTAGAGACATCCACACAGATATTAAAATAATTTTATTAATAATTTAAAGATTAAATATCAAGGTGGAGAAAATTTGGCAGAGAACTAGAAACTATCAAAAAGAATTAAATTGAAATTCTGGAACTGAAAACTCTCTCCCTCTTGAAAGACCACGCACTCTATTATTTTTTTGTCACTCAAGTTGTGTGATTTCTAAAAACTTTCTCAGCCTGTCAATCACTGCTTTTGGAATTGTCCCTTGCCTCTAGAAAAACACCAAATGCAAGGTTAAACTCTCTTGTTTATTTTACTCTTTCCATGCTCTAAGTTTTTTATAACCTTATAGCTTTCCCATGCCTTCAAATTTTCAAAATATTTGGGTTAGATCGTATAATTATTTTTAGAGAGACACTTGGGCTGAAACAATCTAGTCTGCCACTGCCAGAAACAGAACCCATTACAGAGTTTTCCAAGATGTTCTTCTGGGCTTGATTTTATGTTGCAAAATAAGACCATAGTCTCAGAATTTAAATAAGACATTTCTGTTTTCTACAGAAGAAAGAAGATAAGCGCTTACCAACCAGAACATGGATGACCACCACACCCTAGTTTTTAGTCCCTGAAAATCACAGGCTTTCTTTTATACACAAATGTAATCTAAGATCACCTTTGAGAATTGTCTTATGGTCAACAAGGGAAGAGCTAATCTTTTGATACCCTTGTGGGGAAGATCTCATGCTACTCAGGGGAAGTGCAGGGAATCTAGTAGTCCTATGTTAGGGAATTTCAAAAAGTGTTTGTAAGAGATACTGACATCATATGTTGACACAAGAAACATCCAAACCTGTAGAGAATTTTTATAAGGGTTTATTTGAGCCAAACTGATGACATGCGCTGGGGAGCAAGATCTCAGATTCCACGGAAAATAAGTTTTGCAGCTTCTTTTATGTATTTGAAATTCAGGAGGGAACATAAGGAAGGTTACATGAAGGTGAGAGAAAGCAAGGTGGGGATCAGCTTACAGGACCGTAAACAAGATTATGTGTTCTCTTGAGCATTAATACCCCCTTCGAAGGGTATTATTTCTGGTATTTCAAAGATGTGTTAACCTAGATGCACAAGGCTGGCACTGAACAATAGACAAGGCTGACTTAAAACCTTTCACTAAAGAAGTTGGGGGGGGGGCATGGTTAGCTCAGTTGGTTAGAGCGCAGTGCTCATAACACCAAGGTTGCCAGTTTGATCCCCACATGGGCCACTGAGTTGTGCCCTCTACAACTTGATTGGCACAACTACTTCACTTGGAGTTGATGGGTCCTGGAAAAATACCCTACACAGCTAGATTGGAACAACTACTTGACTTGGAGCTGATGGGTCCTGGAAAACCACACTGTTCCCCAATAAAATTAAAAAACAAAAAGAAGTTATAGGCCTGGGGCATGAT
Source organism: Hipposideros armiger (assembly GCF_001890085.2). Lineage (NCBI taxonomy): Eukaryota > Metazoa > Chordata > Mammalia > Chiroptera > Hipposideridae > Hipposideros > Hipposideros armiger. The sequence goes on along the minus strand of NW_017731606.1, from coordinate 478,848 downwards.
GACCCACCATGACCTGCCCAGTTAGGAATTTATGATCAGATCACCCTATGAGATTACTTTCCATAACCGCCCCCCCTGCTTTTTTCACCCATACGTGCATTTTATGGATGTCCTTCGTTATGCTGAGGGTTTAACTTTCTTTGACTAACAATTTCCCTGTTATGCATCTCTCTCTGTGCTGTAGAGTGCAGGGATGATTTTTGCATCCCTTGGTTCTGGCTAGTATGGTTTTAGATGAGGAAAAAGCCTGGGAAAAGAGTATGCTTTCCAATACTTGATAGAAGGAAGACATTTACCACTTTGCTCTAATCACCTTTCAAAAAAGACTGTAGAAATTCGGGGAAAGAGCTGATCTCATTTCTGGGAAGCTCCCCTATCCAAACAGTTACTTTGGCTGAAACCTATGCTTTCCTTGGAGCCTGCTGATAATTTTCTAAATTGTGTACTAATGTGTGGAGAACTTCCAAAGTGGCTGTCACCTTGAGTGGCATGATTATAGGCTGTGTACAAACCCTTGATAAGAAAATGGAGAAGAAAATTGTGGAGAGAGTCTTATGAAGACTCTTCATAAATGTTAATAGAGATTTTTATCAACTTATTTTGGCTGCAGTTTCCCATTTTTAAAAATGTTTAAGTAATTCTTCCCCACCTTCCCCAAATCCTAATTCTATAGATTCATTAGTGTTGAACCAATGCTTTCTCATGCCTTAATTCTTTGTATATGCATTCTTTTCAGATGTATTAAGCAAACAAAAACCTTTAAAAAAAAAAAAAGGAAAATGGAGGAGAAAAAAAAATCAGGATTTTTTTTTAAAAAGCACCTGAGGATAATGAAGGTGGTAATGAACTCCAAGGGCACAGGGCTGCTTTGTTTCCCAGTGGTGAGAAAAAGAGGAACAGAGAGAAAATGGGCATATTGAACCCAGTTTGCTGTCATCTGGTTGCCCTGATGACCAGGAGAGCAAGGATTAGCACGAGAAGAGGTTGCGTGGAAAAGCCTGGGATTCAGAGAAGGAAGGACACTCTGATTCTGGCTCTGCCACTCACAAGGTGCATGACCTGAGAATATTACTTCTTCAGCCTCATCTATAAAACAGTGGTGATCATTTTTACTTCACTGGGTTGTTGTGAGGATGAAATGTGGAAACTATGGTGAAAGTGTAACATTTAGCACTATTAGATAGAAACAAAACAAAACCACCCAAAAGCCTGGTATGGTTAGTTTAGTGTTGTAGTTAAATATTTGGAGGTAAACAGGCCTAGGTTTGAATCCCATTTTCTACTTCCTCATCTGTCAGGATTAAATGAAATGATGCAGGTGAAGTGCTTAGTGTGGTTTCTGCCATCTGGCAAATGCTCAGTAAAGGTTATCTGCTATTGTTGTTTTGTGATAATGTTGATAATGACATAGGGGACCTTCTTCTTCTTCTCTCTTTTTTTTTTCCCCATTCTGGAATCAAGACAATGTTTGTTATATTCAGATTAGGTCTCCCAAGTCCAAACACTGGATAGCATTTTAATGTAAGACCTAAAGAGATAGATAGAGGAAACTTGCGAGCGACCATCTTGCTCCTGCCCCTGACAGGCTCTCCTGTCCAGGTCACTGGGACGCCCAGACAGCCAAGTGGCCCCTCGCTGACCATGTTGTCCAGGGTGGTATTTTCTGCCACCGCCACAGCGGCCCCCAGTCTGAAGAACGCAGCCCTTCTTGGTCCAGGGGTACTGCAGGCAACAAGGATCTTTCACACTGGGCAGCCAAGTCTCGCCCCTGTACCACCTCTTCCTGAATATGGAGGAAAAGTTCGTCATGGGCTGATTCCTGAGGAATTTTTCCAGTTCCTTTATCCTAAAACTGGTGTAACAGGACCCTATGTGCTCGGAACTGGGCTTACCTTATATTTTCTATCCAAAGAAATGTATGTGGTTACACCAGAGACCATCTCTGCTGTATCAACAATAGGGTTGCTTGTCTATGTAATTAAAAAATATGGTGCCTCTATTGGGGAATTTGCTGATAAACTCAATGAGCAAAAAATTGCCCAACTAGAAGAGGCGAAGCAGGCTTCCATCAAATCTATCCAGGATGCAATTAATCTGGAGAAGTCACAACAGACACTGGTTCAAAAGTGCCATTATCTTTTTGATGTCCAGAGGAATAACATTGCTATGGCCTTGGAGGTTACTTACCGGGAACGGCTGCTTAGAGTATACAGGGAGGTAAACAATCGCCTGGATTATCAGATCTCTGTGCAGAATATGATGCGTCGAAAGGAACAAGAGCACATGATAAACTGGGTGGAGAAGCACGTGGTACAGAGCATCTCTGCACAGCAGGAAAAGGAGACAATTGCCAAGTGCATTTCAGATCTAAAGCTGCTTGCAAAGAAGGCCCAAGCACAGCCAGTTATGTAAATGCAGCCATCCCGATTGAGACAGCTAGAAACAGTTGACTGACTAAATGGAAACTACTCGATGTGACAAAATCTGTCTGTATTGCAGCCTCTGAAGTTCCAGTTTACCCTACTTAAAAATCAAATGCTTGAGTTTCATATAGTGAGAGAATTAAAACAAACAATCTTTTGGCCAGTGAGATGTTTCTTGTCCTTCTTACTCTGCATTTTGAGATGTTACATTAATCACTTTTGAATAAGCAATTAGCTTTTAATAAAAATTGATGTCTGGCTAAAGATTACCAAGTTATGGTTTAAATTTGTAATTAATTTTACCATCTTGCAATAAATGGACAGTTGAAACAAACAAACAAAAAGAGATAGATAGACAAAAGGATTTCTGGAGAATTTCTGAACTCATGCTCTAGAATGAGAATTATATGTAGTTTATTCTATCTTGACCTGAGCATAAATATATGTAGCTAATTATAAGTGAACTAGGAAGCTTCTGTAGAAATATCTACAGGCTCCTCTGAAGGAACTAATGAGCATCTTTATTAGAGAAGCTAGGGGGTATGTTTGTTCTGGCCTGGTGTGGGAGCCTCTGACTAGATTCTAAAGATTCCCTTCTATACATTTCGATGCTCTCTTCCTACAGCATTTGAGCTGGAATCTTTTGCCATGTATCCTCCCTGCTTTGGAAGGAGAGACCAAATCTGAAGCTGAGCTCAAGGGGTGGTAAGGATGCCGAGAAGGAGCAAATGTTCTCGTGTAAAGGAAATGGTAGGCTCAGATGCAGTGTTTGGTTGGGAACATAGAAAACACTGAATTTCTTTCTGAATTAATCATGTTCTCCTACCTTCCTGAGCATTATATTGCTTTCCTTTTCTCTAACTTCTTGATTTCAATTCTCAAAATATTTGAGGCAGAATATGTGTGTTGGAAATTAAAGAGATGAAAGGAAATGACTTTCTCTGAATAATGTTTTGGCTTTATCCTATAGATTTTAATATGCAGTGTTTTTATTTTCATTATTTCCCCGATATTTTCTACGTTAGGTAGGGTTCTTTCAGCAGCAAATAACAGAAAGCCTTGACTCAAATACCTTAAAGAGTCAGTATTTCCCATAACGAGAAGTTTGAGGTAAGAGTTTCAGGGCTGGTTTATTCAGCAGTTCGAGTAACTTCAAGCACCCCTCTTCTTGGCTGATCTGATTTTGCCATCATCAGAATATAGGGCTTGTCCTTAGGCTACAAGGTCAGATAATTAAATTCCTGAACTCATTCTAGAAAAAGTACTACATACCTCATTGCTGAATATCACTATGGTCACCCTCAAAGTACTCCCCTTGGGAAGTTATGCACTAATGCCAGTGCCTAGTCCACCCTTCCAAGCAATTTTGAAACTCTTTTTCTGGAATGGCCATCAGAGCTGTTGTTGTATCACCTTTGATATCCTGAATGTTACCAAAATGTCTTCCTTTCAATATTTACTTTATCTTCTGGTAAAGAAAGAAGTCACTGGGGCCAGATCAGTGAGTAGGGCGCTTGTTCCAATACATTTATTTGTTTACTGGTTCAAAAATCCCTCACAGACAGTGCTGTGTGAACTGGTGCAGTGTTGTGACGCAAGAGCCATGAATTGCTGGTGAAAAGTTCAGGTCATCTAACATTTTCTCACAGCCTTTTCAGCACTTCCAAATAGTAAACTTGGTTAACTGTTTGTCCAGTTGGTACAAATTCATAATGAATAACCCCTCTGATATCAATAGAAGGTTAGCAATATCATTGCAACAAGTTTGCAAACTTAATTGTCAGACCATGTGTGTGGTGTGGTGTGTGTGTGTGTGTGTGTGTGTGTGTGTGTGTGTCATAAAGAGGTTTTAATTTCAAGAATTATAAATTTCACCTTCTGCTTTGTAATTGTGATTGCTTTAGTTGCTGAGACTTAAAAACTTATATGGATTCATTGCTCTGGAGTACTGTGCTGATTTGGGGCCAGATTCTGTCCCAGGGCTGTGTTCTTTAGCTCTTAGTTTGTTCGCTCTGCTTTGTGGTGAGCTGCCCATGCTTGCATAAAATCCTAGAGGTTCCTGGCTTTTGATTTGAAATGGCCTTGTTATTTTTTCTATTGCCCAACTGGGCCATTTGTCAGTTATCCTTAAGGGTATATTTTCTTGTTTCTCTCCTATATTGTGCTCAGGAAATTATGTACATTGGGGAAAGGGAGCTCTAGATGGAGCATTGTATATTCCCTCTGGCCACTTTTAGCCCTCGTTCCCATTATTCCAAATGGGATGTGGAAAAGATATTAGTAAGATCTTTATTTATTTATTTATTTATTTATTTATTTATTTATTTATTTATTTAAATTTATTGGGGTGACAATGGTTGGTAAAATTATATAGGTTTCAAGTCTTCATTTCTATACTACATCACCTATATATCACCTGTGTTCTCACCACCCAGTCAGTTCTCCTTCTATCACCATATATTTGATCCCCTTTCCCGTTTTCTCTCCCCTCCCTGGCACTTGCCCTTTGGTATCCACTAAACTGTTGTCTATGTCTATTAGTTCTTGTTTTTTTGTTTATTGTCTTGTTCCTTTGTTGTTTTCAGCTCTATATCCCACATATGAAAGAAGTCATATGGTTCTTGACTTTTACTGTCTCACTTATTTTGTTTAGCATGATAATCTCAAGATCCATCGCAGCATTATTTATGGTGGCCAAGACGTGGAAACCACCAAAGTGTCCTTTGATAAATGATTGGATAAAGAAGTGTGTTATATACACACAATGGAGTATTACTCAGCCGTAAGAAAAGATGAAATGCTGCCATTTGCGACAACATGGATGGATCTTGAGATTATTGGTAAGATTTTTAAGAATGCTTTCCTTTTAGTCTCCATGACTTTGTTTTGCACTCCCTCTGACATATCTTCTAGTCAAATACCTTTTATTTCAGTTCTAAGATATTTCTTGAAATTTGTGATGTGAGATACATATTCTGCTATAGTTTCAATGCCTTTGGTACATGTGCTATTCACTTCTTTTTGTTCACTCGTATAGGTTTTGGATACTTATCTTTCTATATGGTAGAAGGTGGAGACCTGACTTCGTTTTGGCCCAATGGTTAGTGTTTTATATCAAATAATTTATTGAATAATCATGGTTTGAAAAACTACCTGTACTGTAAACTAACTTCTCATATATACTGGGATCTATTTTTAGCTTTCTATTGTTTCACTGATCTTACTGGTTTTTGTCAATGCTCTACCTCTGTGCCCTCCACCACCCCAAGCCCAATTCATCGTGTTTGGAGAGTGAAAACCAGAGCCAATAATCAGTCTTGAATCCAGTGTTTTCTTTGTTTTTTCTGCTCCTTGAAAGCAAGGAATATGCTCTCCTCCCTATTTGGCCTCATTGTGTCCCTCACTCAGAGATTCTTCTGAGTCTTTAGAGGTTCCTGATGAAATATCCTGTTAAACTTTTACCCAGTTTGTATTTCTAAGAGGACAGGGATGGCTTCCAGGACCTGAGAAGTCTGTTACCATCCACAGTCCTGAGGAAGGAGTGGGTAAGCTTTTCAGGGTACAGATTTTCAGCCATCTCCAGCCCACAGGCCCATCCATTCCTTCTTCAGACCTCCAGCAGAGCCACCTGGGGACCCCACCCCTTCACCACAATCTCATCTCATCACCGGCAACGTCTTTTGTGTAGAAACCACTTTGTAGAGCTCTAGATGACATATATTGAGCATATAAATTATTTAAAATTTGGGCGTGGACCTGTCTTCTCCAACTTCATGAATATATGAACAACTCTCCTAACCCCCCCCCCCCCCCCGAAAAGTACAGAACTGAAGACATACTTTGATATGTATGACTGTTCAGAGCTGCACAGGCCCCTCAATCTTGGAGCAATTTTGACTTTTCAGGAATTCTGAACCTGCTATAGGGGAAACATTGACAGAAATATATATTTTTTCCTGGTTCATTTAAAAAAGGCAATTTTAGGGAAAATTGAAATTTATGATATAGTCATTTTTTTAGCACTCTGTAAATCTGAAGCCATCTTGATAGCTGTAGAACATAAAAATATGCTATGGATAACTTGGTTTGCTCATAAAATGATCATGTTTGGCATATTAAATGTCAAAGTATGGTTTATGGAGACAACAATTATACACTTACTAATTGAATTGACATTCAGATGCATCCTGGTTTGTAGTAGACAGAATGACAATACAGTGGAGCTTAAGGAATAGAGAACTTCAGAGTACTCACAAAAACAGCACTTTTATTTCTGCTCCTTTGTGGACTTTATGGTCACTGAACCAAGTGGAGTGTAGTCAAGAATTTCAGCTTCCAGAACTGGTACTGTTTTCTTCCTTTGTATCTTGAGAGGCAGGATTGTGTAGAGCCAGGCTGCTGGTGTCTGAATCCCAGCTCTGCTACTTACTAGCTGAGTGAACATGGTCAAGTTTCTTAAATCTCTCAGTGCTTCAGTTTCCTCCTCTATAAAATAAGGATGATGAGGGATTACTTTGTAATATTATTGTAAGGATTAAATTAATATATGTAAAGTTTTTAGAGGAATTCTCAGAATATAATGTGGATTATATAAATATTAGCTACTGTTACTGTCAAGACTTCACAATAATTCTTCATGTTCTATCTCTCAGTGCAAATAAATGGATGCAACTACCTGAAATTTTCTTAAGGGAAGGACTATACCAGTCCTGGTGTATTCCCAGGGAAGACTCTAGTTTAGGGACCACAAGTTTGTGGCACTGGGAAAGCAAATTGAGTTCACAGATGTGTTTTGTTTGACTTGAAAGTATTTACAGTTTTTGAACTTGAAGGCCTTTTGTTGGGAAATGCATTCCCCGGTTAGCCAGTCCCCATCCTTCCCTATTACTTTTTACTGGGCTCAATTTATTAATTTGTGTTACCTACCTGGCCCCTGTAGGCATTTTGTTTAAGCAAACAAGACTGCATCTATACACAAAGAGCCAACAGAGTCCTTTATTCTTTTTCCTTGGCAGCAGAAATGCAATTGCAGAAATAACTAATAACAGGAATAATCTCTCAGGGGATTCAGATATTGAAGTTATCAGATAAACCTAAAATAACTATGGTTACTGTGTGCAAGAGAATAATAGAGAAGATTGAGAACCATGGTAGGTATCTGGAAACTATAAAAAGAAGCCAAATGGGAATCTAGCAGTTAAAAATACAGTCACTATAAAGAATCAAAATCCTTCCCTACACCCAGGTCATAGAGGAATTTACTCATGTTTTCTTTTAGTACTTATATAGTTTCATTTTATATACTTAGGTACTTGATTCAATTTGAGTTTGTTCTTATATATGGTATAAGAAAATAATATAATTTATTTATTTATTTTACAAATGGCTATCTCATTTTTCCACACCATTTATTAAAAGTAATTCTTTGCCCCATGATTTGAGGTACCACCTATATTATATGCATGATTTCCATATGTACTTGGATCTGTTTCTCGAATTTCTGCTCCATTTCAATAGTCTTTCTGTCAGCTTATGTGTCAGCACCATACTATTTTAGTTATAGAGGATTTGTAATATGTTTTAATAACTGGTAAAGCTAGTTCCATCTCAGACTTCTTGCTTTTCAGTATTTTTCCTAGTTTTTCTTGTGTGTTCATTTTTCTGTAAACTTTAGTATCAACTTGTTCAGCTCCAGAAAAACGAGTTTCTATCCAACAAATTAAAACTGCACGTTTGTCTCTTCAAGTATACATGGAACATTCTTATGCTGGGTCACAAAACAAGTTTCAACAAATTCCAAAGAACTGAATACACAATTAAACCTGAAATCAATGACAAAGGCATAATAATACATTTTCCATATGTTTAAAATTTCATAAATACATTTTGAAATAGCTTGTAGGTCAAAGAAGTCATAAAGGACATTAGAAAATTTTTTGAACGGAATGATAATAAAAATATCAGAATTTTTGTGTGTATTTATGTGAAGTAGAAAATATCTTTATACTATGATAGTACAAAGTAACAAATCAAGTTTCTTTGTCAAGAAGTTAGAAAAAGAAGAATACATTAGTAGCTAAGAAAGTAGAAGTAAATTTAATAATAAATGTAAGCAAAAATTAATGAAACAAAAAATACAATGGAGAGGATCAACAAAATCCAAATTTGGTCCTTTGAAAAGACTAATATTCTTGATACACCTCTACTGAGTAGATCAAGAAGAAAAGAGAGAAGGTGCATATCCATGTTAGGGATGAAAAAGGCAACATTGCTAGAGACTCTGCTGATACTAAAAATAATAAGATAATATCAATGCATATTATTAATAACATAGCCTAGGTTTCAGTTATAGGGGTAATTTTCTAGAAAAATGAAACTTAGCAAAAGTGAAGATCTTCATAACTTTGGTGTATGAAAGATTTCTTAGACTGAATATAAATAAAGTGCTAGCTATAAATGAAAATATTAACGACATCTACTACATTGAAATTCAGAACTTGTCTGGTTATCAAGTAGCACCATTAAAAAAGTGAAAATTCAATGAACAGTGGGAGAAAATATTTGCCATACATATAATAGACAAAGGGCCGATACTGGGAATATAAAAAGAACTATAAACCTACAAGGAAAAGTCAACAGTCACATAGAAAACTACACAGAAGATTTGAATAGGCACAAATGAAGCTGTCTAAATGACCAACAAACACATGAAAAGGTGTTGGACCCCATTGCTAATCAGGGAACATAAATTAAAACCATGAGATATCACAACACTCAACCAGAATGGATACGTTTTAAGTCTGGTAATACCAAGTGCTGGAGTGGATGTGGAATGATTGGAACTCTTAACATACATTGCTGATAGAAGCGTAAATTCACACAATTTCTACGGAAAAGAGTTGTCATTATATTCTAAAGTTGATCATATACATATGACTCAACAATTCCATTCCTGATGATTTATACCCAACAGAAATTCATGCACATGTGTACTAACAGGTTTATATAAGAATATTCATAGTTCCATTTTTCACCATGGTCCCGAACTGGGAACAGCCTAAATATGCACCAATAGTAAAGTTGAATGACCTAGAGCCTTATGCCAGTAATGTTAGGTGAAAAAGTTTGACTCAAAGGAATAAATACTGTGTGATTTCATTTATATTAAGTGAAAAAAGCAAGCAAAACATTAGTATTTAGCAATGCATGTTTAGGTAGTAAAGCTATAAAATATTAAAGTAATTGCCATAAAAATCAAGATAATGTTGCCCTTGTTAAGGAGATATGGCATCTGGAGTGTTCATGACCATCTAAATCAGAGGTCATCAAGTTAGTCTCATGCTTACTTTTGTAAATAAATTTTTATTGGAACAAGTCAGGTCCACCCATTTACTATTGTCCATAGATGCTTTCCCGATACTATTGTAGAGTTAAGTATTTGCTAAAGGGACCAAACCAGCTACGTAAAATATTTGTTATCTGGATATTTAATAGAAAAAGTCTGCTGACCCCTGACCTAAATCTTCACCTGGAAATTGATTTCACAGGTGTTCCTTTGTGACAAATGCTGCCCTCCACATTTTTCTTTTTTTTTTCTGTACTATTTTGTTTTGTGTATATTTTTCTGTATATATGCTATATTTTACGATAAAATTCTATTTAAAATCTATACTTGAGTTCAAGCAGAGACCCCCATAACCATAGCTGTGTGGGGATGTGGTGTGTGATCCACTTCTTTAGAAACACCTAACATAGAACTTATGATAAATCTCAGCAAATTTACACTTCATGGGTTTTCAGGGTTACTCAAGAATAGTCAAAACAGGAATGTCCCTGAAGCTAAGGCTCAGAGAGATGAAGTGTCTTGCTAGGATCTCAGAGCTTGGGTGGGGAGATGGGATTTGTACCCATTCTGTCCCACTGTAACGTCCGTGGTATTTCCACTACACCATAGAGGCTGTCTCCTAGTTACTTTTAGAAACAAATCGGAAGAGAAGGAAAAACAGCCTGATCTTCAAGCATTTTAAAGGCCTATATTAAACCCTTAAATTTAGTCAGTATGCTTTTCTCCAGAACACAGAAAACTAATGCTTACTGGATCATGGTTTCAGTCTCCTGAATAAATAGCTTCACCAAAAGGCTTGTGGGGCAAGGAGGAGAAAAGAATGAGGCTCTGGAAACTCTAGTTCTAGTAACTTACAGGTAACTTACACTCTAGTTACACAGGCGAGCCCACCTTTGATTGCGGAGGCCTGAGGTGATAGATTGCTTTAATTACTACCAGCCTTCCAAACCTTTCTGCAAGCCATTAAGAAATGGCAGGACTGGCCCAGCCACTCATAACCTATGGCAGCTTGTTTTCTCTGCAATATGCCGAGTCACAAATGAAATAATCACCTTTTCCAAGTAACAATTAAGGCAGAGAAGCCTTCTCAGGATCTGCTCTGCTTTGGCAAAACCCTAATGTCTCTGCTCAACAGTTCACAAAGTGTAAATAATGGAGCAGATTAACCTGCCTATTATTACAATTGTTCACTCAACTCTTTACACCAAGAGCAGTTATGTGGAAATTAGTCCGCCGGGAATGCTATTTACAGCTGCTGGCCAATCACCTAGTGGATGCTCCTAAATTCATTTACAAGTTTCCCCCTTGGACATTTTCAATGGATTTACGTTACTCAATCAGATTCTTCAATCTTTAAGTGACCTTAAATTGTCCAGGTCATCGTAGTGGCATTTTCTTTGCCATCATACTTGAGATTATTTATGTAACAGGCAGGGTTATGCCCAGTATGCTTGTTAGCCCTCAAAGATATTAGGGGGTCTGTGGGTTAATGTAGTTGATTTTGGCACCCGACAGATGTGGGTTCAAATCCCAGCTCTTCCCTTGCTAGACTGGAGATGTTAGATGAGTTATTTAACCTCTCCGAACTTCAGGTTCTTTACATATAAAATGCACAGTTGTTAAGATTCAAAGAGATGACAGATACAAAATATTGAATATGGTATCAGGCCTGTAGGAGATCATGGTAGTCTCATTATGGTTGTTTAATTCCTGGTATCTATTACTGTTGTGTAATAAAACACTAATTTTATTTATAGACTGGTCAGACTAGGAGGGGCCAGGAGCAATAGGGTGGGTTTATGGAGCCCGTTGGAAATGCTAGTGTCTGGATGGCCTGAGGACACTCAGTTAGTAAATGGCTCTGGGATAGAAAATCTGCACCCCCCGCCCACTGCCACCCACATTCCCTGGACTGGGGCCTCTGCTGCTCTACCCACCAGACCTCATGTAGTCCCACAGCCCAGGGCTGGGCACAGTCTCTTGATGATTCATAGATTTCTGCCTGCAGTTTTGTGCTCTTCCTGGCACTGTCTTCATAGCAGCAGAATTTTTACAAACCTCTGCTTTTGTTTTGTTTTGTTTTTTAATTAGAATATAGTAAGTTAACTAGGATATAGTAAGTTATCATTTCCTCACCATTCCAGATCTTGCGTATTTCTGAAGTTACCTTATTCTCCTTCTCCTAGTGGCAGGGGTGGGCCTCTGAGCTGCTGCAGTTTTGCTATTTAACATTTTCAAGCTCACTTACAAATGAACCACTTACTGTAGATGTCACAGAACTTTCACCCCTGTTTTCTCACTTGATCCTCAGAACATGCCTGTGAGGTTTGCTGGAAGCTAGTATCACCCCACTTTACTAAAGAGGGAACAGGAACTCATAGACTAAGTTATGTCAGGGGTGAGGTGCCAGACCTCCTGGGTCTGTGCCAGAACACTGTTTCTCTAAAGATGCTCCTGATACCCTCCCTAGAGACTAGCCATGGCTGCAGAGGGCGTGGCAGCTCGTGGGAAGCCAGCCCCTTTAAAGACTTGTCACTGTTCTGGGGCAGGCCCCAGGTCCATGTAAAATCAACCTTCCACACGTGCAGACTTAGCTTCTGAACACCCATGTCTCGAACTGGTGCCTTCCTCCATATTCCAACCTGCTTAGCATCAGCCCTCACCTGTCCTTTGTTCCCTCCTCTGCCTGTTCTCTCCCTTGGCTGCTTCCTTCCATCAGTTCCTTCCCGCTTCCAACCTCTGGCTTCCTTTCCTGGCTACTGACACCCAGGTTGTATCTCCTTGGGAGAACCCTGTTTGACCTGGTCCCAGCCATCACAGCTGTGTGCTACCCTCTCCGGCAGCCTTCATTTTGAATTAGGCTCTTGGACCAGCTCAGGGAGCCCCTGCTGGCCCCTAATGCTCAGTAATATCATCCCAGGGCTCATTATGTGCTGGGCCTTGTATACCTGGTGCCACTCAGTCTTATCTGCAGAACTGAATTGGTCCAGAAATCTAGAACTGCCAGGTACCTGGGCAAAATTTCTAAAATGAGGATAATGTACCTTAAAATGCTGCTGAGTTAATACCTGGTCACCCTCTGCCCCTAGCACAGGCCGCCCTTCGTCTGGCAAGAGTCCAGAGGTTCAGCAGCCAGGACTGCATCTGTAAGTCATCCTAAGCCAGCCCTTTTCCTACCACCTCTCGCCCTGTCTGCTCAAAGTCTCTCCCCTGTTTGCCATCTCAGCCAGTTTGCTTCGGGTCTGTCCCCACTTTTGGACCCAAGTTTACCTGCATCTCTCTACTTCATTCCTCCATTTCAGCTCCTGGCTTACGTCACGTCTATTCTCTCTTTAGATGTGGCACAGTACTATCAACCATCTAATACAGGGGATGGTTAAGAGAATGGGTTCCAGTGCCTAACTTTTTTTTCCCCTATCAATTCATGAATTTTAATGGTCAATGTACAAGTTATATATTTTTCACTTTTGTACTGTGATAAAATATACATAACATAAAATTTACCATTTTAACCATTTTTAACTATATGGTTTGGTGGCATTATGTACGTTCACATTTTTGTGCAACCATTATGACCGCTATCCATCTCCAGAACTTTTTCCCAAACTGAAATTCTGTGCCCATTAAACAATAACTCCCCATTCTGCCCTTCCCTGTGCCCTGGTAACCACCATTCTGCTTCTTGTCTCTGTGAATGTTAATATGAGGCACCCTAGACACCTCATATAAGTGGAATCACACAGTACATGTCCTTTTGTAACTGGCTCATCTCACTCAGCACAGTGTCCTTGAGGTTCACCCATGTAACCTGTGTCAGAACAGAGCCCGACTATTAAGCTAGGCATCCTTGAGCCATTTCCTGAACTGCTTGAGTTTTCTCATCTGTAAAGTGGGAACTACAATAGCATCAACCTTATGGAATGAATCAGAATAAAGTACAGTGTAAAACGCTTAACAGCAGCTGGCTCACAGGGAGAGCTCAGTAAATGCAGTCTACCGCTGTGATGCTGTTTTCTGGTCTGGTTTCAAGGGTTCTTTTTCCAGATATCCTGCCCCGTTGAGCATGGTGTTCTCTAGCCCATCATGCAGGTAGCACCTTGTACGTAGTTGGTACTCAATAAACATTTGTGGGGCCTGCCGAGTGGCGCGTTGGTTAAGAACTGGCTTGGGATGCCAGAGGGCCCCGGTTCGGATCCCACATATGAGGGCCAGTGACACTGCCCTCTACAACTGAGATGCTGAACAACAGCTCAACCTGGAGCTGGGCTGCCATGAGTCGCTGGAGACTGCGTAGGCTGCAGCCCCTGCTGCAGTGGGTTGCCATGGGCTACCGTGTGTAGCCAGCAGCCAGTGTGAGCGGCCAGCAGCCGCAGTGAGCGGCCGTCCAGAAGCCAGTGACTGATCTGCCTCGTCCGGGAAGAGCGCAATGATGGTGCCAACTTGGGCCAGTGAAGCAACGTCCTCCACAGTTAGACTGAAGAACAAAAGGACAGCAACTTGTCTGTCCCCCTTCCCCCAATTCCCCAGTACTGTTCCCATCCCCCCAATTCCCCAATTAAAAATAAATAAATAAATAAATAAATAAATAAATAAATAAACATTTGTGGCATGAGGGTACGAATGAAATTTTTTCTCTCTCCAGTTCTGGCTCCAGAGGGTCAGATGAGAGACCAATTCTCTAAGATGTGACAGGGAAAAATACAGGGCTCTCTCGAGGACCACAGTTACTTAAACTCCAATAGTTTTGTTTTTGTTTTTGGTTTTTTTTAGTTAAAGTTTAGTTGACATACAATATTATATTCAATAGTTTTTAATATGGTAAACCCCAGTAGGAATGAGTTGATAATGTCAGGTCAGGATGAAACAGGAAGCCACACTGTCCACATCTTGGACTCAACAGGCCCAGTGCAGAGCTTAAGATCTCGCTTTGCTAATTTAGGAACACAACCTTGGCCCAGCCTCAGTTTCCTCATCTGTCAATGAGGACAATAATCCCTACTTCCCAGGGCTGCTGTTAGAAGTGCATGAGATCATGACAGGAACACATCCTGTGTACTCTCTATTTCTGCACCTGCAGAGGCGGACCCCTTCCTTGAGGAGCAGACTTGCTCAAGGGTCTCAGCTACCTGGTGAGCAGCACATTATTCGCAGTTTGGATTCAATTTCCTCCCAACTCTTCTTTTTGTTACAAACATAATAGAAGTGGAAGAGACAGATGGCAAGACTTGATTCGCTTTTACCAAATGTTGTTAGTGTGTGACTATAAAACTGGAAACGAGGGGAAAGAGAAGGAGGTTTGGCCTCTGGGAGAAGGCAAAGCCAGGCTGTGGAGGCCCATGGCTTGGGCAGTGCCATCCAGCCTCCACCACCCTGGCCAGCCTGGGGACTCTGCTATTAGTGAGGAGAGATAGAGCAGAGAGACTTCTGCCTGGACACGACACCATCCCCAAGGTACATGAGAAAGCAGAACATAGGTCTCTCCCTCGCTGATGGCTCTGGGGTCAGACCTAATGATGCTACCTTTTCCAGAAGGGTGAGGGCAATGTTGTCTGGCCCACGCAAGGGCAGGGCAATGCCTTCCCTGAGCCTGGGTTTTTCTGGAACGTTCTGTTAGGCTAGGGGTTCTCAACCTCAGCACTACTGATATCTTGGGCATGATAATTCTTTGTTATGGGGGCTGTCTTGTACATTTTCATATATTTGTAGCATCTCTAGCCTCTACCCACAAAAGCCAGTAGCACCCTCCTCCCCAAATTGTAAAAACCATACTGTCTGCAGACAGTGTCAAATGTTCCTTAGGGGGCAATATTTCCCCCTGTTTATGACCACTGGGGTCAGGGCATCAGCCTGCTCTGTCCAGGTTAGCTTGTCTCATGGGGTGGGTAAGTAAAAAATGTCCTAGGCAGTTATCTGATAGTCCCACACTGGATACCTTTGACTCTCTCTCCACCCTTCTCCATCCTGAATCAAAGGGCTCTCCTGCCCTCTGGCTTCTACTTGGCTTTGGTCAATGGAGAAGGATGGAGGAGATTTGAGGCAGGGAGGAGAGTAGGGTCAGGGTTCCCATTCCCCCACTTTCTCTCTGTAGGTGGTGAGGGGCTTGCTGCCTCTGTTGTGAAAGACCACAGCTCCTGTCAGGTGGCGCTCTCCAGGTTTGGCTCACTGCTTCTCCCTTAGCCCTACCAGGCCTAGAGTGACCTCAGTTCTGTCTCCTTTCACTATTACCAGCCCCAGCGTGCTGCGTGCCTTGGCCAGTTCCCCACTCTGTCTTCACCTTCTCAACCCCTCTCATGACCCGATCTGAATGTGCCTTCTGTTTGATGTTGAAATTTGGTCACAAATACACATGTGGCCTTTAACAAACATTTTCACAAACAAGTATTTATTTTTTTTCTTGTGTTAGTTATTTGACCACTCATTGATTCAATGCATTATATTTTTATATCTGTCTATTCTGGAATGATGCCAGGTGCTGTGGCCACAGATATGGATCAGACATGGTCTCTGCCCACAGGGAACTTACAGTCTGACAGGGGACTCAGATGTGTGGATAGTAACTGTCAGGGACAGGTGCTCAGGTGCTCTGAGAGAGGTGTGATGCAGCCTCACACCACCCATGGAAGGGCATGGGGAGAGTGTGGACCCAGGGAGAAGATGCTAGATCTCCCCCAAAGGTGTTGCATCATCCGGTGGCTCTATGAAGGTCTCCAGATCACAGCAGTGTGTCCTTGAAAGGGGCACGAAGTCTGCAGGCTCCTCTTTCCAGGCCCTGAGGACTCGGTCCTGAAAGGACCAAGCTCCACATCTCCCAGCTGAGAGCCTCCTCGCCCCATCCCCAGAGGACATTTACCTTGAGGCCCTCCACCCCTTGTCTGCCTGACATCCTGACTGATGCTGTGAAGAAAGAGAACATTCCAGAACAGAGAAGTCCTTCCCTGCAGCTTCTGCCAAACAGGCTTGCATCCAAGTGCCTCCCTGCCACCTGCCAGCCAGCCATATTGCAAGGTCACTCTTTCCGCCCAGCCGTTTTCCTCAGAGCTGGAGTCGCCAGGACCCCGAAATAAATTAAAATATTGATTGATCCTTAATATTCTCTGAAATCTCTCAAAATCTCTGGGTCTTATATAAATCAATGTGCCAGTTACAGGGACTTACTCAATACTCTGCGAAGTATCCTGGTAATTACTTTTGGGTTCACCCCATGGCAGAAGTAGGCCGCCTTTCCATCATTTTTAGGGCTCTGGGTGCAATAACCTATCAGGGGACTCTCATTTCTTATTTTAATTACTGAGTCTCTTTGGCACAGTGCCTGTACAGCAGAAAGAAGCCCACATACTGGAATCAATCTGTTGGACGGACCCGGATCAGGAACTTGCAAACTCTGCCACCTCTTTCCTGCCTTGTCTGCCTCCCCCGCTTTCCCTTCACCTGTTACTCCAGTGTCCTTAGCTTTCTGTCAATGACAGTTCGGGAATTAATCTAACAGCTCCTCATTTCCCCAGATTAAATAAAGAGCTTGTCATTACAGAAAAGCTGTCAAAGCCTCAAGCACATAGGCATTTCTGAGGCTGACCAAGGCAGCTGCCTGGATTTGGGGAGCAGAGGTGGGAGGGGGAAGAGGAGCAGGAGATGGGCCATATGCCTCCCGAAGAAGCACTTGTTTACTCTGTGGTAAATTCAAAGGGACGAACGCGCTTCTCCAAGAAAGGAGTGTGCTCCTAACAAGATGCCGCTTTCTGCCAGGTCCTAGATCTATCTGGCCCCTGCTCCTTCTGAGCCTTGCATTGTGCTCTGAAATCCTCCCGTGCTAAACTCCAGCCAGATGGATGGCCAGCCATCCCTGGAACGTGTTTTGTGATTTTGCCATTCATCGCCTGGCAATTTGTTCTTCTGTCTCCATCTGGGATGCTTTTTTCTTATTTTTTCCACCTGACAAACTCCTGGTCACTCTGCAAAGCCTAGTTCTAATGTGAATGCTTATGGGAAGCTCTGTGTCCCCCCCCACCCCCCACACACACCCTACATTTTCCTCTGTAACTGGGGATCCAGATAAAGCTCAAAGGTATTTTCATGTCTGAAGGAGTCTGACTTCCATCACCTTAGAATAAAGCCCTCAAGGTGACCTACAAGGTGCTTTCACTGCCTCTGAGTGCATCTCCTACTCTCTCCACTGCTTCACCAGGCTCCAATCACACTGGCTGCCTTACTGTTCATCCAAATGGGGGCCTTGCATTTGCAGTTCCCTCTGCTTGGGATGCAGTCAGTCCAGGGGTGGGCACACAGTCCTTCAGGGCAAATTAGTCCCTCCCTCCCATCAAGAGTCTGTTCTTCCCTTTGGAGAGTCAGCTCTGAGTATGATGAGTTGAGTCTGCCAGAAGCCATTTTCCTACCACATGGAGAATGTCAGCTTGCAGAATAAAGTCATCACCTAGGTGGAAGTCAAGCTGAGAGAAAGAGGGAGCAGGAGAGCCTTGCTGACTCCATTTGAACCTTGGTTCTGGTCAAGCCTGTCAATTCCAGTCTGGGTTTGTGAGGTCAGAATATCCAATAAATCCCCCTTTTGCTGTGGCTGTTTTGAGCTAGATATCTGTCACTTGCAATCAAAATGTCCTGACCAACACTGTTGGTCAGTTCCCTCTCCTCTGCAAACCGTAGGGCCTGAGAGCTCAGTCCAGGAGAAATCTGGGAGCATTGGTGGAATCCTCTCCCCAGAGCTCTCCCCTTCCCACCTTCTCCTCTCCTCGCAGGCTCCTGTGCAGTGGCAGGAGCAGTGAGCTGGTACTTTCATTGAGCCAGTAACGCCATGCACGTTTAGCCCCAGCTGCCCTGCCCTTTCTTCAGCCAGTTCTATGGCTTTTCTTTTTTGTCCCAGTTCCAAATCCCCAAGAGATGGGAGGTGGAGAGTAGTTATAATCTCATTCCCCACCTCCAGGTGGACACTTAAGGTTCAAGACAAAATGTTGAAATTCCTTTTTACTTGAGAGGACCGGGGCCTAGCCTAGCATATGGGCCTCCGTGGGACTGTAGCGAGAGCAGAGAGTCTCTCAGTAGGACAGCAGGAGATGATAAAATAAGATGGAACTTAGAACCATACAGAAAGCTGAGGTCCAAGAGGAGGGTTAAGTGATTAATCTGAAGAGGCCAGAAGAAATGTCAAAACTGGGGAGCAGACTCAGACATCTGAGAACCAGGGAGATATGAGCAGGCATAGGTGGCACAGAGGAAGTGAGGAGGCACTAGGACAGTCACCTGGAACAGGCAGAGTGTTTGTTGTTGACTTCCATGGCTCCTCAAAAGTCTGATCAACGGGAGGGGCAGGCAGTTCCTCTGGATAGTTGATTTCTATGGGGATCAACTGCTTCTTTTTTCAGTCTTGCCTTTACATAATCATATTAGGACAACCTTTGTCTTTGCTTTCTCTAAGTTAACGAGGGATAGTAATCATTAGATTTTTTTTTTCTGAAGAGATACCAGATCTGAACTTATCCATCTTTGTTCATTTTCCCCTTGTTTCCTGCATGGCAACCACATTCCTTTTACTCTATACTTTCTTCAAGGAGACACTTTCAAGGATCTTCATTTTTACTCACCTTAGGAAATGCTGTA
Organism: Hipposideros armiger; assembly: GCF_001890085.2. Lineage (NCBI taxonomy): Eukaryota > Metazoa > Chordata > Mammalia > Chiroptera > Hipposideridae > Hipposideros > Hipposideros armiger. The sequence goes on along the minus strand of NW_017731606.1, from coordinate 459,474 downwards.
GTTCTGAGTAGGGACTTGGGACTATGGAACTCTGGCCCCTTTCCTATCACTTACCAGCTGTGTGACTTTGAGAATGTCACTCATCCTCTGTGGGCAAGTTTACATCATGTTTAAGGACCTTCCAGCTCTGCTATTCTGGGATTCTCTAAATCTGTCTCCTCTACTGATCAATCTCTATCCCACAGGGACCCGATTCAGAAATGCCATTCCGAATTCTCACTGGTGAGCAGGTGTCTGCCCACAGACCCTTTCCCCCAGATGCTACAGGCAATTTGGGAACTATATTTTTAAAGTCACCACAGATGGGAAGAATGAAATGAGACTTGTTTGAAAATGCTGCTTTTAGCATTTTAGCCCCATCTCTTCATCCCTCATTACATTCAGCTTTTCAGATGGCCGCCCGAATAGCTCATGATCTTCCTGATTGCTCAACAGTCTCCTGGAGAAGACCCTCAGATCACTGCCGGCTGTGGCCCCTCCTCCCTGCCGCCTTACAATTCTCATTCTAGTCCATTGCATGTCTATTGAGATTCCATGTGATCAATGTCATGGCCTCTTTAACAGCCTCTGTTATCTGCATAAACATGGGCAGATTTGCTTTTTCATTGTGCCCTGGAGGTCTATAACAGCTTGTATTATCTTCCCTACCAGATCTGTCTGTAACGTTAATCCAAGTTCTTGGCTCTGTGGGTTCATTTGCATATGCCATCTTTTTATCTACACAGTAATGTTCTTCCTGCCTCTGTATTGCTATTTTCCTTGCCTGGAAACAATCTGTCTTCAGATAATATCCCCAGACTTGGAACCATTTCCAACCCTAACAAGCTGGGCCCTAGCTTGTTGAGTGACATGGCTTCTGGGTGCGGGGCTTGTCCCAGGAGCTGGCCTTGTCTTTGGGGAAGCATGGCAGTGGGCAGAGCCTCAGGTTGGCTGGATGGTGAGTGAGTTGGGAGCCAGGCCAGGAAGCAAGCATGAGCCAGGGTGTAGGCCTGAGTAGCATGAGAGTCAAGGAAGGGAACGGGGAGCCAGGAATTGCTTAAGGGAAGTCACAGGTGAGGGGTGAATCAGCAGAAGCTGGGGGCCTGTAACCCACGCCAGCTAAGGTTGATCAGTAAAGGAGACAGACTTATTGTCTGGGAGCCTAGGCAATGTGACAGCCCAGGGCCCACAAAGAGTTCTGCTGGGGACCTTGCATAAAACGCTGGAGCTAGACCATTGGGTTTACATTCTGGATATCCCCTCATGGCTGAGTGGCTTGGAAAAAATTATTTGACTTCTCTGTGTCTCAGTTTCTCCATCTGTAATTGGATGACTATAATAGTACCTTCCTCATAGGGTTGTTTAAGTGAGTTAAAATGTATAAGTTCTTACAAGTGGGACTTGGCCCATAGTGGCATCAGATTCAGATGTATTTAATTTTTAAAGGAAATTAAAGAAACTAGGTCACTTTGCATATGGAGAATTCTGCACCAAGAGTATGTTATAGGCTTCGAGCAGCTTCTGATCCTGTTGTGGGAATAGATCTCTCTCCCAGGGAAGGTTTGGCTTTGGTTAGTGTGGCATCCCAGTCCCAGTTCTTGCTTTTTTCATGTGTTTATTGATTGGATTATTGGAGAACTACCCATTTTTATTTCTAAGTTGTATTGGACACATGGAAAATAAACACAGTATATTTCTGAAATAACCAGGGTGTGGTCTTCAGCATTAGTCAGTCCTAGGTTCAAATCCCCAGTCTTCTATTCACTGTCACATGACATATGATAAGTTTTAACCTATATGAGTCTCAGTCTCCTCATCTACACAGTGGAGGTACCAACATCTACCTCACGGAATGAATTCAAGCTTCAAGATAAAATGTGTAAAGCATACACTCAATGCTCTTTTTCTCTTCTTTTCCTCCAAAGAGCCCCCATGTCAGCAGGGACTGCAGTCTCATCTGGCGGCTCTACAGGCGGGCGATTCACTTCCCAGCCCACTTCTATGCATGTTGGCAGGGCTCAGCTCCTCACAGGCTGATGGCTGAAGGCCACCCTCAGTTCCTCATCATGTGGGTCTGTCCCTAGGGTAGCTTACAACATGGCATCGGGCTTCCCTCAGAGCAGGCAAGCGAGAGAGCAACAGAGAGTGAGCAAGATGGAAGCCAGAGTCTTTTTGTAACCTAATATCAGAAGTGATGTCTCACCACTATTCATTAGTAACCCATACCCAATAGCAGGGGTTCCATGAGGGTGTGAATACCAGGAGGTAAGGATCACTGCAGCTGTCTTGGAGGCTGCTTACCACACTCTGAAACTGCCTCTTCTTGACACATGTCCCCACATTTCTCTCTCTAAAGGCACCATTAGCCACAACCTCTGAGTCATTTTTTATTTTACCCCTTCCCCATCCTCAACCAGAGCCAAACCTCACATGCATCAAGGCTGTCAATCTTTGAGCAAGAGATTTACCTTAATAGAGACTCTTAATATAGTAATTCCTATTTTTCACTTGAAATTTCTCTTGTTAGCCCCCATAGTTCTCTAAAGTTTCCTTTTTTTTTTTTAATAGTCAAGGGGAAGCTTTTCCCTCTACCCATCCCCCAAAAAGTTGAAGTAGCCAGAATCTCCCTTAAGTGTGTGTTTTACTATAGGATATTTGAACTCTTCCTTTATTGTGTATTCAGAAAACTTCTAACTTCAGTGCTGTTTAAAAATCGCCTTGGACATGGCTCGGATGGCAAAGTATGTTTGCTTCTGTGGGGATGGATTAGCCCTGCCATTCACTCCAAAGCTGAGACATCTGTTTAGGGTTTACCGATTTCTTCTGCCAGGACGCACATTAGTCTCCAGTAACAGCCAGGTTGAAAAGGAAAGAGTGAGTGATGCTGAGATGGGAAAGCTGATAGCAAAGTGGGGCCAGCCTAGAGAGGAGGTGGAGAACTGTGGGATGGAGGAAGTCATAGGAGGTCTGTGAGCAACTAGTCTTGGGACTCAGCAAGGAATCCCGGAGCTAAATATCTGTGCCACAACCTGAAGTCCCAGCCAGGGGTCAGAGTTTAAAAGAGGTTAGAAGCAGCAGTAAAATCAGCATCTGGAATAATCCTGGAGACTGAATAAAGTACTGAGAGGTAGGCATTGGTATTAATGGGAATGTGAGACTCAGAGAGGTATATTAATGGGAACGTGAGACTCAGAGAGGTTTGCTCAGGGTCACACAGCCTTGAAGTAGCACCATATCTCCCATACCCCTTCCTTCAGGCTGGGTCCAGAGCCCTAGCCCTGGGAGGGGGCATCAGGCAAGTTCAAGCCCTTCATTGCACAGATGTGAAAACAAACCCAGCAAGGAAAGGGACTTGCCCGAGGTCACATAGCAAGGCAATGGCCCAGAGTTCTCCTCTTATGTATGCTACACTGTTTCTACTATGACGTATGGCCTTTCACTTTAACAGACTACATCTAATTCAGCCACCTTTCCTGTGCCCCTGCCTCTGCCCCTATGTTCTTATTTCAGTGCTCCCAGCCTTCCTATCACCATGGATACATTTTATGTTGTTTTCTCCCTTAAACTCCATGCTTTGGAAAATCCTATCTACCATATACTCTTCACTTGCAGATGGTAAATTTACTTTCACAATTTTATTCATTAAAACCAGATATAACTGCCAATCAGAGCTTTTGATCTATCAGTGATCTCACAGTTGGTATAAATATTGAGTTGATATAAATTGAAGCTTGTAGTTTCATTTAGTTTGGGTGGGGGGAGGGGGTTGATTACTGAGAAAAATGTGCAGTTTTCATGAGGAGCTTAAAATTTTTGAAAATAGCACATAGACATCTATGATTGCTCCTACTGTGGAAGTAAAACAGGGCCCAGAAGCCCCACCCTACAACATGAAGCTTCCTGTGAGAAGGGGCCTAACGGCAACCACTCTTCCAGTCAGGCACTGGTCCCCTATTCCTGGGCTCTGGGTACCCATGAGAGCCTTGTGAGCAGGACCAGATGCCTTCTCATTTAAGGGGAAACCAGGCAGGGCTCTCTGCCCTGTGACCCCACTTCCATCGCTCACCTTTCCACCATTAGTACTCCATTCTTTTGATTCTTGAAGCAAATACACTTGGGAAGGTGGGCAAGTGGGCACAGTTTGAACTGTGATTAACAATTTGCTCCTAGCTATCAGTTAAGCCCTCCGTAGAGTTTCCTGACACCTCCTTAAATCAGATGATCTGAGATCTTGGCAAAGCCTATGGGAGGTAGTGAGGGCCCAAAGGTGGCTTGGGAACGGTTCCCAGTTGTCCAAGCCCTGTGGGCATGACGTATCCAGGCCTAACAAAGGGGTGGGTGACCAGATCAGCTGTTGGCACCTCCGCTCAGCACACCACCTGCAGCCCAGACATGCTGACACTACAGAGCTGCCTCAGCTGGAGGGTCAGGGCCTCAGTATGAGGTGGAGACACGGGGCTTTCTTCCCAGTGTCTAACCATATCCGGTTATTCTTCATGTACTGGTCATGGGGCATACAGCTTCCAGACCTCATGGCAGCCTAAGGGTTCATTCAGCTTGACTTCAAGATGCTGTTGGCAGGAGTGTAGGCCTGGGGCTGTGCCCAAACAAGAGGCAGCAAAATGATCTCCATAGAGATGGGGGAGACAGAGATGCCAGGGGGCCCAACTCTGTCTCCCCTGCAATCCTGTGTGCCGAGGCCCTCTTCCAGCCCAACTCTCTGCAGACTTTCTACTGCTCTCCCCACCGCCAGCCACAGTTATGTATGATACTCTCAATAAAGTTTAAAACACTTGAAGTGTTTTAATGATAGGGATGGGGAACCTAACTGATGATTCAGGTTAAGAAAGTCAAGTCATTGAATGTACATAAAAAGGTAAATAATGAGTTAAAAAAATTCCTTGCCTTTTAACAAATGCCACAGAAAAGTGCCAGTTTATTTCTAGATAGTCTGATCTGGGCTGCCCATCTGTTTAATAAAAGGTAGCCTATTATAAGAGGAAAGCATAAATAACTAAAAGAATAACAGTAATAAATAAAACAAAGCCTATAGGAAAAAGGCTGGTCCAAACTGAATCATCAAAGAGCCTTCAGAGTGAGCTTATTACATGCATTTTTCAGCAATTTTAAATGAGGTCAGGCTCCAGTGGGTCCAGAGACCTGGTTTTAGGGATATATCAACACCTATCAAGCTGTGAATTTTGTGCCTTTACACCTCTAATTGTCTGGGTTTCTTCCAGTCCCAAAGGCAGTAATTCAAAGGTCTCTTTGACTTCATAAGCCATCCTGATTTTCAGAAGCTCAAGCAACACATCTCTTTTCATGCCTAGAACTGGAAATTGGCTTCAACAGATTCTTTTTTCTTCAAAACTCCTGAAAACACTGCTCCTGGGCAAGCAGCAAGCATGTGCTGTCCTTCAAACCAATCAGCAGGGCCAAAGGCAAGGTGGGAGATGCAGGAGGAACGGTCCCCTTTGACCTGTGGAGGCCTGCCTTTAGTGCTGGCGTTAGGAGACAGTGGGGCTGTGATCAAAAGACGCGGAACAGAGGAATCTCAGCTCTTCATTTAGCTCTAAAGTGCTGACAATTCAAGCTGCTGCATTAAAGTTGGGAAACTAGGTCAGAAAGGGCCTTTCTTCTCTTAAAACCTCAAAATTGTTTTCTAACCTTCTCCATGTTACACCGTACTGGCTATAAGAGGTGTCCTCAGGTGACGCCCGCAAATAGCTCAAACCCATTCTTTCCTTAATAACGTGTTCTCTGTGTGAGACTTTGTGCTGATTGACAGCAATCTTGCTGCCCTGGACACAGCTGACGGCACCAGAGCCCTTTGTGTTGGACAAGAGGGAAGCCACTGCCCACTACAGGTATTGGCATGAAACCCCTCAAGGGTGCGCTATTCTCATGACCATCTGTTCAACAGGAATACTGCATATTAGATAGTGATGAGCCAACCCAATCAAACCTTCAGTTTTGGAAAGAGTGAATGCAAGGTTTACACCATGGAGTGGCATTTACTTGAATTCAAGTTGTACCCTGAAAGGTAATGAGCCACAGTTCTGGTTCTCTAGGACAAGCCCTGGACCCAGAGTGTATGTGCAGATAGGATGATGGTATCCCATAGTTCCTGGCTGTATTAGTTTCCTGTGGCTGCTGTAACAAATTAACACAAACTTAATGGCTTAAAACAACACCAATTGATTCTCTTACTATTTGGGCTCCAATTTCTGCCCTGCTCACATACCCTGGAAGGGACAGAGCAAGCATCACGTGACTCCACCCTCTTGGGCATGGCAATAGTTGGTGAATAGCTAATCTATTTTCTGGTTAGTGACCTATTGTCCCATTTACCAACCTGTGATTGAGTTCTAAAGAATTTGAAAGAAATTGCACAGTGGGTTGATGGTAGTTTCTTCAAACTAAAAATGACCTAGAATTAGGATTGAGAGCTACCATGGAGGGCCATGCACAGTAGGTATGAGCAAAGGAAGCCGGCTGATCAAGAATCAAGAAGAAACAGAGTTAGACAGGCCCTGTGGCCTTAGAGAGACTGAGATATTCCCAGGTCTAGACCTTGTAGGGCCTTGCTGTGTTTCCTACCCTGTCCATTTCATCTAAGTTCTCTCTGTGTCACTGCAATAAACCACATCCCTGTGCTTGAGCCAGTTGGAGTGATGTTTGATTCCTTGCAACAGAAACAGCTCCAAATAGACTAGAATAGTCTTTTTTCTCCTTTCTTCTTTAAAACGGTGACTTACACAACCCTTTAAAGATCGCGTGTTCAGGAGGGGTCTTCGAAAATGTCAAGAGCAGTGAGGAGGAGGTGGGATGGTTCTGCCTGTGGTCTCCTGATAGCCAAGGTGCCCCTGCACCTGGTGGTCCTCACTTCCCACAGCTAGAACTATGGAAGCCCTAAGGGCAGACCCAGGTTCTCTAACCCTGATCAGGATGGTGGGTTATCTGACAATTTTCTCAGGGCTGACTTGCTGAGAAAACAGCCCTACTCCCACATTCTTACCCTCGCCGCATTATCTCAGGCCATAGATCTGGACTTCTGCCTCAGTTTCCCTGTGCTGAGTTTCCCTGGTCCCTCGCTCTCAGCTTCCCCTGTCCTACTCTTTCCAGGTTTGGCTGCCACTTCTTTACTCCTAGACATTGGTTGGGGCCGTGCTGTGGCTGAGCCATCACTCAGAACCTTATTACTGAAGTGCCTTCTGCTGTCTAGACGGCTGTTGCAGCCCACCCACCAGGCACAGTCACCCGCGCCCCCCCATGCCTGAGTTGGCCCCGTCCTTTGGACATCATGACTTGCATCTTTCAATTTCCTGGCAGGTTCCTCATGCTGATGCCCCTGTTGCACCAGATCAGGGGTTCCTCTTGTTCTGTGCCAACAGGTGTGAGTGAGAACCCCACCACCCCACTCTCCTTGCCACTCCCTAGCTGCCCGAAGTTGGGACTCTTCAGGAAGCACCTGGAAATCCCAGAGCTCAGGACTAATGACTTGAATTTTGCTCAGCAGCATGCATTTTGTGATACAAAGTGTTAATGGGGTCTCTGCTGCCTCCAGTGCCGTAGTTGTCAGGGAGAAAAATGAAAAAGGCCTTCAACTGCTGAGGAGCCAGCTGGGGATTTAATTTCCCCTAATTTTTCTACCTCTGGGGAAATGGCCAAATTAATGGAAAGCCAGACTTCAACTCTGCTGCAACATGCGAGTGGTTGCCCCAGCAGTGCAGGTTCATGGACCGGGCTGGGAGGTCTCAGATGCTGAGTCCTGTGGTGCAGGGCCACCTGGGGATCCAGTGACAGTTGTTTCTGCCCCCCTGCTGCTCTGCCACAGGATCCAGGGCACATTCCAGGGAAATCCTGCCTCGGTATTGCTGCTGAGAGCTCTCAGGTCACCCTGTCGGAAGCTGCCTTTTAGTGTTATTTATTCCCCTCTTCCTGGTGGCTCTTTCTACTGTGGAGTTGGTACTGTTTTCCCTTAAATTCTTGGGGATGCCAGACAAGATCTGGGTGTGTAGACAACACCCCGAGGTGCAATACGTTGGTTTCCTAAGCCCTGAGCGTAGTGCAAAGAGCCCTGCAGTAGGCGCTATATAGCCTAAGATGGGGTTCTGTCTGCAGCCTGCAGCATTTCCCATTTATTTGGTCTTGGAACACTGGTTTTAGAGCACTGATTAACATCTCTCTCTCTAATAGTGTTCTGTGGAACACATTTAGGGAAATATTATTCTAAGATTTATCACTCTGTATTGCAGTGATTTATTTGCATGTCTGATTTTCTCACCAGGCAGTGATTTCCTAAAGGGCAAGAAATGTATCTTATTCATCTTATCTCCAGCACCTAACACAGGTGCTGCTTTGTAGAGTTGGTCCCCTCAATAGCTCTTGCCAAAGTCACCGCCAACTTCCATCTCCATTCTCATTTTATTCAAATTCCTGGTAACATTTTACTCCATTTGCCACTCCTTTGTACTTCAAACACCTTTTTCTCTTGACTCCTGTGACACCATATCCTCCTGGGTTTCTTCCACAATACCAGCAACTCCTGTGCAGTCCCCCCTGAACCCTCCTCCCTGCCTATCATCTAATTGCGGAAGTGCCCAGAGCTCCACCCTTGGACAATTCCTCTGCTCCAGCTACATTCTTTCTCCAGGTGACCTCAAGCAGATCCACAGAATAAAACACTTTCTATAAGGTGATGATTACCTGTAGAGGTAACCTTTCTCTTGAGCCCTAGACCCATATCTAGCTGCCTATTTGACATCTCCTTTTAGATGTCAATAGTTAGCAAGTCCATACTCTTGATTTTACCCAGCAAACCTGTTCGTCTTCCAGTCCTTCCCATTTTAGTAAATAGCATCAGCATCTACTCAGCTGCTCATATCCAAACTCTAAATGTCATCCCCTTTCTTTCCCTTCCCTTTCAATCCATCAGGATGTCCTACTAGTACTGCCTCTGTGATCGTTTGGAATATGTTTGGCAAGTATTCACTCTCCTTCCCCTCTCTCTGTTGAGTAATTCCCTCACCCCCATTGATATTGGACTTGGTCCAATTGGGATGTTAGCAAGTATGTCCAGAGCTGAGACCCTGAGTTTGGGAAGTGTGGTTTGGCACTTATATCCTGTATCTGTTATCAATGTCACCTGTCAGCTCCAAACTCAGTTTGTTACCTGAACTATGGAAAGGAATAAGAGCCCTTTACATATTTTTTCTTTGCCAGCTGGCTTGATATTAAGCTTTGTCTGTAGAGGGCACTGGATATGTCCAACTCCTTCTGTGCACCCATCTCCCAGCCTGCAGTGTCCTGCTCCCAGCGGGGGTTTCTGCTTGCCTGATGACTGTGGATCAGCTCTGGTTTAGGAACCCAGGGAACTTCTCTGCCATCATATTTCTCTTGGACTATTTCTATAGCCTCTTAACTGATCTTTTTTCTTCCATTCTTGTTACTCTGGAGCATATCTTGATCCCAACTGATTAATGATTCTTCAATTATCATATGTGAAGTTTTAATATATATGAGGTTGTGTTTTGGACTAATTTATCCTATTCTATCATATAGATCCATCTATTTATTTGATTTGGGGCCCTTAACACAATATCATAATTACGATATCTTTCTAAAGTATCCTCATATATGGTAGGGCAGATCCTCATTGCTCTTCAACACATTGTTTTTTCCAGCCAGTCTTTCCTGTTCACTCTTCCAGATGAATTTTAGAATAATTTTCTCATGTTCCAAAAAACCCTCCAATATTATAAATTCATCTGGAAAAATGAACATCTTTAGACTGTTGAGTTTTTCCATCTAAGAGACGGACACGTCTATATTAGTTATCTTCTTTTATGTCCTCAGTAAAACTTTCTGATTTTCATTATATAGGCTCTGCACTTCCTTTGTTAAGATTATTTGTAGACATTTATGTCTTTTGTTGCCATTGTGCACAGGATTCTTTATTTTTCTGTTACATCATTTAAATGATTACTGCTGCTATATAGAGAAGTTATTGACTTTTGCATGTTTATTCTGTAATGAATCATTTTATGAATTCTCCTTATTAATTCTATGCATTTCAATGGATTCTCTTGAGGTTTGGGGGGTATGAAATCACATTTACTGTAAATAATGATGGTTTTTCTCCTCCTTTCCAATCATTATATCTCTTATGTTTTGTATCTGATTATTCCAACCAGAGCGTCTAGAACAATGTTACCTAACAATAGTATTCTGGAAAATTTTTACATTCAAATGCAAAAAAACGAACCCTTTTTTACTCCATATACAAAATTTAACTCAAAATGAGTCTTAGACTCAAGCGTAAGAGCTAAAACTATACAACTTTAAGAAGAAAGCTTAGGAGAAAAATAATCTTTGTGTCTTTGGGTTAGGCATTAATTTTTTAGATAGGACACAGAAAGCATGAATCATAAAAGAAAAAAATGGTAAATTGGACTTTATCAAAATCAAACTTTTGCTTTTTGAAAGACATTCTTAAGAAAATGCAAAGATAAGCTACAGGGAGAAAATACTTGCAAAACACAAATCTGCTAAAGGGCTTATATTCAGAATATATAAAGAAATCTCACAGCTCAATCATTAGAAGATAAACAACTCAATAAACAAATAGATGCACAGTTTCAACAGATACCTCACCAAAAAAGATACTGGTGGCAAACTGACACATGAAAAGATGCTCAGCATCATCAGTTATTGGAGAAATAAAAATTAAAACCAAACCAGGATACAACTGTACATCTACCAGACAGCTCAAATTAAAAGACTGATAATACCAAGTGCTGGTGAGGATGCAGAGTAACTGCAACTCTAATGCAGCATCAGTGGGAAAACAGGGCAGCATTTGGAAAACACTTTGGCAGTTTCTTATAAAGTTAAATATTTACTTACTATGACCCAGCATTTCTGCTCTTAGATATTTACCCAATAAAAGTAAGCATATATATATTTATGCAAAAACCTTTACACAAGTGTTTATAGAAGCTTTATTCATAATAGTCTGAAGCTGAAAACAACCCACATGTCATTGAATGGATAAACAAACTTTGGTGCATTTATACAATGGAATACCATTCATGCAACAATATGGATGCATCTCAAAAGCTGTATGAAAGAAGAAAGACACTAAGGCCTGATTTTATTATATGATATTCCAGAGGAGGTCAAACTATTGGAACAGAAATCAAATCACTGGTTGCCAGGGCTGGGGTTGAGGAGTGAATTAACTTTAAAAAAGCTTGAGGAAAATTTTTGGGGTGATGGAAATAGTTAATTCATATATTGAATGCCGTGGTGCTTAAATGACTGTACATATTTGCTAAAACCCATCAAACTGTACACTTTAAAGGGGTAAATTTTAGCGTATTCAAATTGTACCTCAACAAAACTTTTTAAAAAAGACATGGATACATCGGCAAAAAGAATAATAGTGTTCTTAGCTGTAATGCTTGTTTTGCTCTTTGTTTTAATGGGAATGTCATTATTCATGGATATTTTTTTGGCCACAGTTGTGAAAAGAAGACATATTTTTTTTTATGTTAAGGAAATAACCTCTGTATCATTAAGATTTCTTAGCTCCAAAACCAGACATTGATTCTGGATGATTTAAGCAGAAAAAGAATTTATTGACAGGATGCTGGCTATCTCAGATAATCAACAGAAGGTCAGGAACAAAGGGAGCCTGGGTAGCTTGCCCTAAGCTCAGCTCATGACATAGGACAGAGAGGAACAGCTGCTGCCATCTTGAAATGTGGGATGCCACAGCTTGAAACACCAGCACTGCTGGCCCCTGGAGCCTGGATGCCGTGACTTGTGCTTTTGTCACTGCTGTCCTTGCAAACTGATGTTGCTGCTCTTACTGGAACCACGATAAAAAATTCTCGGCACTCAATAAAGATGAAATGAAAAAAGAAAAAAATGTTCTGCTGCCTGTCTTCTTTGCGCCACCATCTGAGCTTAGGCCAAATGCCTCACTGTTGCTGCAAGAGTGGGACCAGTGCCCAGAACAGTGAGCATCTGTTTTCTCCACTTCCATAGTTGTTCTGCCTCCCACCAAAACTCAGACAGTGGGGAATGTGCTAAACATAGGGAGGGGATTCAGATGTGGGGTGTCCTTCCACTAAAAAACCCCAAAACCCCCCACAAATATCCACTTGCACCATCTATTCTTAGTATTTGAGAAAGTGTTCCTTTTTAGGAATCAATGTTGAATCTTCATAAATGATTTTTCTGCTCTTATGGAGATAATCAGATAGCTTCTTTTATTTGACTCATTGATGCATTCTATAAACAGACTTACTCATATTAAAACAGCTTTGCATTCTTTCGGTAAACCCTACTTGGTTGTGGTAAATTATTTTTTGAATATACTGATGAATTCAATTTGCCGATGTTTAGTCTAGAATTTCCACATCTGTGTTCGTGAGTGAGATTGGTATTGTTTTCTTTTATTTTATGCTGTCCCTTTGTCCACTTCCATGGTATTCTGGACTCTTTCTCTTGGGGATTCCATGCTCCCTGGTTGGGAGCGGAACCCTGCAATCTTTTTCATAAACCACAAACTTTACTACAGCCCACATGGCTCATCAAGTGTTAGGAAATGATAGGGATGGACACAAATATGATGGAAAAAATCCAGATGCCTGAGGCACCCCTTAAATGACTTCGAGGGCTGACCATGTGCCAGCTGCTCAATTATTTAAGCTTCAACTTAAATAGCTTCTTCTCTGTGGGTGGAATTCAGATGATCCATGAGGATCATTTGGAAATGGAAACTGTAAGAGGAAACCTGAAAGGCTATCTCATCTATCTCTGTTTTTTGTTGTTGTTGTTGTTGTTGTTGTTGTTTTTAATTGGAGATTATTGGGGAACAGTGTGTTTTTCCAGAACCAAGCAACCCCAAGTCAAGTCAATCTAGTTGTGGAGGGTTCAGCTCAGTGGCCCATATGGGGATCAAACTGGCAACCTTGGTAGTATGAGCACTGCACTCTAAACACCTGAGCTAACAGGCCTCCCCCTACCTGCGTTTTATGGTCAGGAAAAGGAAGCCCAAAGAAGGGAAAAGACCTGTCCAAGGAAACCCTGTACATACCTGGATTTCTCTGACTCTCTGAGCCTTGCTCTTTTAAGCATTCTACTTTTTCATAGACAGAGCAGCCCGCAAAACAGGCTCAGCCCCTGGTGTAACATTTTCATCAGCAAAGGTGGACAAGCTAGAACTGTTAACACAGTTGGTATTGATATGCTACCTAGTTAGGCCCCAAGCCCCTCTCTAGACCCCTGAGCCCTGGGATATTATACAGACCCCTGCCAGCCTGCCCACCCCATGGCCGTCCTGTCTAAAGATAAGTTCAAGAGGTATCAAATATAGCTCATAGATTAAGTCAAGGGTGTGGGGTCAAGCTGCCTGGATTCAAACCCGGCCTCTACCACACAGTAACCATGTGACCTGGGATTCTGAGGCCTCAGTTCTTCATCTGTGAAATGGGACAATGAGTGTGCTTAAAGTTCAGCCTGTTCCAGGCTCAGAGCAAGCACTCGCTATTTCTATAAGGACTGGGCCCTGTGCCACACCTGTGCCTGACAGAGAGACTACAGAGGTAACTAAGCCTCAAAATGATGTACTATTGTCGTGCAAACATCTGTTTGTGCTCTGTGATGAAGAAATGGAAATCAAAATGGCGTACCTCTGTGGCTAGGCTAGACATGTTGGGTGCACCTTACTAAGGCTGGGAAGTTAATGAGGGTGGGAAAGGCTGCCCTCCATGGCGGAGCTCCTGAAACAGTGCTGTGGGCTGCACTCTGAAGTCTTCAGGCTGGTGGGGAGGCACCAAGTGGAGCTGCACGGTGTTCCCGGGGACCCTGGGGCTGATTTACTGTCTCTTCTCAGAGCTCACTAGGCATGGGCAGACCATTCATTCAATGTCAGTCACTAGAAGGCCTCCCCAGGATGGTCTAGGCCTCTTCTCTCATCTCCCAGCTCTCCAACTACATGCATGGTGGCAGAAAGCCCATTTCATACCCCATACCCACACCTCCACACTGTACCAGAAAAGGGAACATTTATTTTGAGAAAGCTTCCTAGGCTCTGGAGATATTATAGTGAGCAAGCAGGCTAAGTTTCTACCCTGAGGAACCTTATGGCCTAGAGCAGAAGGCAGGCACATCCACTTTGTGTCATGAAAGGAAGGCAGGAACAGGGATTATGAGAGCACATTGGAGAGCACCTGACCTTGAGGGAAAGGTTCGGGGGAGGTTGAGGCACACTAGGGATGACCTTCCTGAGGAAGGGTGCTGGGGCTGAGGCCTGAAAGACGAGTTATGATGGCAGCTAACGTTTCTGAGCGCCCACAATGACCTGGCACTGTTATGTGTTTGCTGTCTCCTTTACTCCTGCAGCTAGAGGTATGATTATTGTCTCCTTTGACAGATGAGGAGACTGAGATGTGGAGGGCTTTTGTAAATTGCTCAAAGTCACACAGTTACAAAGAAAAAAACGCTGGAGCTGGGATTTGATGCCTGACCATCTGCCTGCAGGCCTTGCATGCTGTAACCACTAACCATAGCAGATGTTAAGTAGGCAAAGGTCGCGGGATAACATCAGGGATGCCTGGGGAACACACTGGGAGGAGGCCAGGCTGACTGGAGCACAGCGAGTGAGGTACAGCTGGGTGCAAACTGAGACCTGAGGTCCTGGAGGGGCTTGTAGGCTGTACTAGGACTTTTATTCTTTATCTGGAGCACAATAACTAAGAAGACACCGAAGGAATTTAAGGACAGGAAATACATGATCAGAACTGTGTTTTTAAAAGACCATTTTGTTTGCAGATTGGAGAACAGATTGGAAAGGAACAGGAGTAGACGTGAGGAGATAATTTAGAGGCCACTGCAGGGCCCCAGAGAAGAGACGGTGGCAGGTTGAGGGAGGGGGCAGTGAAGAAAGAGAGGCGTGGAAGGGAGGACTGAAAAGTTCTCTAACAGGGAAAATTGACAGTGTTTAGTGAAAAGGGGCTGCAGGAGAGGGAGGTGTCGAGGAGACTCCCCATATTCTGGCTTGTGCAACTCGGCAGAGAGCGAGGCCATTCACTGAGATGGAAGACGCTGGATATTTTCTGCATTTGTCCACATTTTTATGTCTGTGTGACTCAAATTCCAAGGATGATTTCACTTTGAGAAAGTTTAAGAATAGCTGTGTGTGAGGGGGTGGTTGATGCTTCCGGGAAATGATGAAATGGCACCTGGTCTTCCCCGCCACATATGGACCCTGCACTGGCACTTAAACAATGACGTGGAGGATGGCCCCGGAGCCCACCCCCAGCAAAGTAAAGGGAACGAGGTTCTTGGCAGCCTTTCTGGAGGCAAAGCCTCAGCCCGGCTTTCCAAGCTCTCTTTGCGGGAATTCATACTACTTCCTAGCTAGCATTCCTCATCCCCCAGAGCCCAGGTTCTCCCAGGGAGGCCTCAGGATGGGGACATCCATGTAACCATATGCAGTAGGCGTGAAGCAGTTACACAGAAAATCTCAAGGAAGCCTTGTGAAGTTCTACCTCCAGCCACTGGAGCAAAAGCCAGGCGGATTCTAGGCCCCAGTCCTCGAGGGTCCTGGGTTCCAGGCATCAAGGTTACCTGATTTGTGGAATTCTGAAACATGAAACTGTGGGGCCTCTTGTTCAAATTATTAAGAATTTCAAGAGTACAATGGCAGAACATTAAACCAAGCCCTGAGCCTTTCTGAGCATAGGTGGTATATTAATGAAACCAGCTCTGCTAGCTTTGGGGCAGTGAGGAATGAAGGATAAAGTCCAGCCCTGTTACCTGGACCAGGCCAGGCTGAAAAGGGCAGAGACCTGATGAGTCCTAGGCAGTGCTGCTCAACTCTGCTGTGACTGGGAGTCACCAGAGGCTTGTTAATAGGCAGATTCTGACGCAGGAAGCCTGGCTGCCATGGGACCTGAGAGTCTGTGTTTTTCTCTAGGTCCGTGGGGGTGCCTAATGCTGACTGTCCTTAGCCCACACTTTGAGTAGCAAGGTTCCAAGAGACCCCTAGGTCAAGCAAGCACACACAGGTGATGGGGACCTGAGCACTGGTTTTTCTTTTCATCCCAGTTTCTCAGGCTACCAGTCCTATCTTTAGGAACCTGGCACATCTGATGGGAGAACACCTGAATGTTTTACTTACCTGTTATGATAGAAGTCAGCCTGGGTTTAAGGCAAAGATAGGAAATTTGGATCTGCTAAAGGTGGGTTGTCTGTGTCAAGCCTATTACTAATAACAATAGCAGCAACAATAAAATCACATTACCTAGCAGCTTACATTTATCGAGTACAAACCATGTGCTAGAAACAGAACTAAACGCTTTACAGGCATTGTCTTTTATTATGGTTTATAACTGTATTTAGTTGAAAATTATTAATAATAATAGCTAATGCACATGTGCAAGGACCTCATATCAGTGATTATATTATATATTAACTTATTTAAAGTTATACAAAATTTTTTACTATTAATTTTCATGAATTATCTGGTATAGGCCTTCTAACATCCCTGTAGTAGGCAGTACTGTTATGCCCATTTTACAGATGTGAAGACTGAGAAATGTTCAGCAACTTGCCCATACATGGCTCCAAAGTCTGTGCTCTCAAACACTCTCAAGTATTTCATCCTAGTTGTGAATGACCTGGGATGGGTTGCGTGTTGGCTAACACAGGACAACATGCTCCCACAGGTGAGAATTCATTTAATCCTCACAGCTACCCTGTGAAGCAGTGTTGGATAAAGAGATTGAGGCCTGCAGATGTTCAGTGACTTGTTCAAGTTCATAGTCAGTAAATGGGGGATGTGAGGAGCAGGGAACTTGGGCTCTGTGGGCACCACACCCTGTCCCTTCTCCATTGGGAGGACGATGGAACGGGGGTGTTTGAGGACGCAGGCATCCAGCTGCAAGTCTGACGAGTTCAGGCGATGGCTCCAGGGAAGGGAGAAGGCCAGGGACAGAGCTGGGGAGCCAGGTGCTCCCAGGGTGGCCTTTCCAGCAGCTGGTGCTGGTCTTCTGCTTCCAGGGGAAGGGGGTGAGAAGTTGTCCCTTCCTAAGGACTTTCCTCTGCCTTTCCCAGGGCCAGACAGGCTCAGGCTCTCAGGTAGAAACCTGACTCCACCTCTGACTGGCAAATTGTCCTGTGTCAGTTCAGTGGAATTAATAACAATGCCCCCCTAACTGGCTTGTTAGGGTGAAATGAGTTAATCCATGGAGAACTTTGAGTGTCTGGCTTTTCCTCTTATCAATAGGTGCTATCTCCTTGCAAAAAGCTGTCACCTTGGGATGTTTGGCAGGGCCAACAGCAGGTCCTCCTGAGCTGAGGGGCTGGGTGCAGCACCCAGACCTCCATCCTCCTCCACACCTCAGTTCCACTAAGATTTTGGGAAGCAGCTCATTGTTGAGATTCCTTCCCATCCATACGGGGCATTTATTACCTTCAAAGAAAAAGACACCAATTTTCTCTCAGAGTGCGATAGAATAGAAATAGCTCACATTGGAGTCGGAAGGTCTTGGTTCTGGTCCCAGCTTTGCCATCGGGTAACTGTGTGATTTTGGGAAGACCACCAAAACTCTCTGGGCCATGGTATCCCCATCTAAAGAATGAAGGAGTTGGATTGAATTTATTTTTTTTAAAAGGTGCCCTGGGCTCCCACTCCATGCTGGGCAAAGTTTGGGGCACTAGGGATGTAAAATCAAAGTAGCCAAGGCCCCTCCCTTCAAGGAGCTCCATGCTGAGGCAGAGGAACACTCCAGAGATGGGATGCATCATCTACTAGCTGTGTTTGGCTTTGGCATTCTAGAATTATGCCCATTCTCACCCTTGACTCCTACCATCAATGTTGGGCTGAACAGTGAACAAATAAGTATGCCCATTACTAGTCCTTGCTCTTTCCCCCATTCTGGTTAAAGGAAAAGTCCTTTAGATGACAATCTTAAATTCGGAACCCCTGGCTTAGTGTAGCGTCTGTCCCCAACAAGGTCCTCTCGCTAGTCAAAGTCCAGTGGCTTCCAAAGTTTAGATCCAGTGATATTAGCAGTGACCTTGCATTTCTTTGGGTTGGTGAAGACAGACATTGTGAGGTCACCTCCAACATTCTCCTAGCTCACCTATAACCTTTTCCAGGAGGCCTCCGGATGACGGTGCTGCAAATCAGCTGGCCTGGAGGCTTATGTCTTAGTAATTCAACAACTATAGCAGCTGGTTCCTTTCCCTTAAGATTTAGTACTTGTCATTTATCTGTGTCAGAATTGCAAAGGAGCAAGTTCTCAAAGACAGATTTATTATGTGTGCTGAGTGTCTCAGGTGCAGCCGTGCATAGAGATGGGCTGAATCCCATATTTTCCCTGGGTTTTTGTTCTATAAAAATAGCCGTTTTTACTTTGCATTCAGACAAGTGAGAAATATACAATCTTGAGCTGTGAGTCACCACAGGGCACTCACAGAAGTAACATTATTATGAAACTGGGTCCTAGCTATTGGTTTCAGGGTCAGCTGCCAGGCTTGCACAAGTGTTGGCTTATGCAAGGAGCAAGTTGTCACCAGAACTGGCTACATAATTTGTGAGGCTCAGTGCAAAAATGAAAATGTGGGTCCCAAAGGTTAAAAAGCAAGAAAAAAAATGCTGTTATAGATAAAGCTTTTTTCTTTCTTCTGCAGTCTCTCTCTCTCTCACTTGTCATAGTGTTTTTCATTTGCTATTTAATGCTATTCTAAGAAAAATGAAAGTTTTCAGTTATTAGCATGAATTTTACTGTTCATCTTTATATTGCACAATGCAAATTTAAATGCAAATATAAGAGCATATCGTTTTTATTTTGCAGTTCCTCCCTAGAGGGTGCCTTGAGCTGGCCAAAGTGACAAACCCAAACCAGGCTCAGGAAGGCAGAAGAAGGACGAGAGATCTCCCCCAGGCATGGAGGTGGCTGAGGGGGTGCTCAAGGCATGGGGGACTCTTGCAGGAGAGTGTGGATTCTCACTGGTGTCCTGGGGCCCCTTTCCATGTTGCAAGGTGCATGCTCTTCCTGGCCTGAGAACTGCCGGTTTCCCCCTTCTGGTCCCCTCTTGCCAGCCTCAGGATTGAGGTTCCCTAGAGACACTGGGGGTGTGAGTGTGGAGAAATAAAGCCAGGCAGCTCCCCTTAACCATGAGCTCACCACCCCAAAGCACATAAGATGGGTTCCTCCACAGGCTTTTAAATGTCTACGCTGGGATGGCTTGGTACCTGGATTTAGGGCGGGAGAAAGGCTCAGTCCCCTGGAGGCTTGGCCTCTGGCCGACCATTCACCAGAAGCATTGTGGCGCTGCCAAACCCCATCCCAAGATGTTGCATGTAGGGTGTGTGCTGAACCCCAATCCTCCCTGTGCCTTGCCTGGGGTGGAGGGCAGTGGCGGTTGTGGGATGGAGGCTGGGGAGAGAGAAACACTACAGGACCCCAAGAATGGTTTTAGAGAGGTGGTAGGAGGAAGGGGCATGAGTGATCTGAGGCCCTGAGCCCCTGTGATGCCTCATTGTCCCATCAGACCTCACTTAGAAAACACAAATTCACAGATAACATTATCAAGAATTTCAAGATGGTGACCACAGAGCATTAGAGCCCTAGCACAGGGCCCTTCTGAGGATGCAGCCTTATGTGACTGCACTGCCCACACGGCTCATCCTGGTTGTAACCCTAGATCCACAGCATAGCTTGGGACTGACAGGTAAGATGGTCTGAGTTCACTCACCATCAGACTGTGGTGTCCAGTATCGGACACAACATACCTGATATGCTCTGACTGATCGGTTTCTTCCCAAATAGAGCCCGATGGGCTCCACTGAGTATGGTCACCCATCTCCCATCTGTTTGAAGAGTTGCACTATAAGAGGCTGTGGAATAGGGGCTGGCTCCTCCTCAGTATCTCAGGGCTTGAATCACCTCACCTCTTCCCTTGAGGTACTTCTGACCGGGCAGCAATAACCTCTCACCTCCAGGTGTCAGCTTCTGCTGGTGTGGGCCTGCTCATTCCTGCTGCCCCATGAGCACAGAGCCATGCTAAAGAAGCAAATAGCTCATACTGTACAAGCAGGTGCTCAGTGATACAGTGGGAATGACCTTGGCACCTCCCAATTGATGAACAGTCAAGCTCTAAAGCCAGGCATCTCCTGTAGGTTACCTAGTGGTTCAGCCTCCAATTTAAACTCCTTGATTCTCCTATATTAGGTAAGGCCGTCTGTCCCTCTGCTGGGAGGGTAACTTCAGGCCTCCATGTTTCCTCATGTTGATCTTTTGGTCTGGAATGTTCTTCCTGCCTTCCCTGCCTCAACCTTCAAGATTTAGCTTGCAAGTTACTAATGTTGAAAAACATTCTTAGCTTGCAGGCCACATAAAAACAGGCTGCAGACCAGGTTTGGCCCACGGGCTATGGTTTACTGGCCCCTGATTTAGGAACTACCCAATAAGAATATTGTTTGATGAATCAGATGGCATTTCCCATTTATTCTGGCCTGAGTTCTACTTAATTAATACCTCAAAGACTTGCTACTCCTCTTCGGTGATTAAGGTATCAGGATATTACCCCCTTGTTCAAAATCTTCATTTATTCATAGATACCATCGGTCTGTTTCATGAGCCAATGCTGACCTTAATAGATAACTTACCTACTATCTAATTAATGTTGTAAAGAAAGACTAAAGATCACACGCTTCTAAAAACAAAGTCATCATTTTGGGTAGACAGCCTCCAACATTAAACTGACTTATGGTCAATAACCCTAAGGAACAAGTTAACTAATTCAGTCACATCGTCATATATTTTGCAAACAATTTAACTTTGAGAGGGTACCAGGAAACTATATTTCTCAAGGTTAAATGTTCCATGGGTTTTTGCAGAGATGTTTTATGAATGAGATAGGTATTTGGTCCACCGGCTTTAAATTTTTTCCAAGCAGAAATTATTGCTGTTTGTGCTCACATGGAGAACTTTTGGAGCTCCATTGCCCTTTTGTCTGTGCAATGGAGTGTATCCCAAATGCTTCCTGAAGAGGATCTTAGCCCACCAAGGACTCCTTGGGGCTGTCTCTTTGCCTTCTATTCCTGCTCGTGTCCTTGCCAGGCTCCTCAGCTCTCCAAAGGGGTCATTGGTCTTGACTATAAGGAGATTTGCCTCAAGCTCAAGTCAGCAACGTGGCAAGCCATAGCACATGCCAGGTGCCTATAAAGGTGTCCTCCTGGAAACCAGTCGGGCAGTTGAGAGAGTCCTGTGTGGTTAGAGAACTGCCAAAAAATATAGTCAGCCCATGAACTCTTCTCTTCCAGTGGTTCTGATATGTTGGGGAGCTCAAGGTTACTACTCATAGCCTGATTAAAAACTGTAGACCCTCCCCTCAGTGGGAAAAATAGTTGCTTTAAATTTCAGGAGTCCTTGTGTAAATAGTTGTTCTAAATGCTCTAAACCCATTCCAAGATGAAGCCAGGCATCAGAGATGCTTTGTCCCACCTTGTAGAAGTGTTTTCCAGGATGGTGCTTTTGGATTACTCATCAACTCACCTTCAGGGACACTTCCATATTGAAAGATATTGTTGAGGACATTGTTTAGTGCATCACACATGTCCTGCAAATGAGGACCCATGGGGGGAATTTCTCTCTGTGGCTTCAGCACCATTCCTGTACTTTTCTTGAGGAACTGTTTTTCATTTGCTTTACTATTTATTTTTATTTGTACATATTGTGAATAATGTAACTCTACATATTGTGTATAATGAGGCTATCCATCCTAACCTCACTTTAGAATCACAAGGGAGCTTTTGCAACATAAAGATGCCAGCCCAGACCAATTAAATCATGGTCGCTGGGGCAGGGCCTGGGAGTGTATTTCAGAAGCTCCCCAGTGTCCCTACTGTGCAGCCAGGGTTGAGATGACTGATACCTGATGACCCATCCTTGGCATTTGCTGGCTGCTAGACACAAATGCATAGGGTCTTGTGGTGGCCGTGGGTATCCTCTCCTTTCTCCTGACATCATATTAACCTTTAGGTCTCATTTTCCATTTTGGACACATTTTAATTGTGAATTTATCTTGTTGTAACATGTTTTATTTTAATTGGAGACTGTTTGTGGATAACCTATTTGAGCTAGCTTGAGCTAAAAAGTATAGGAGGGAGTTATTATATTACAGGGTTAGCTCATGGGCACAGGGGAGGAAGTGTGGTTGGGCCATTGGAGGGACAAGAACCAGGACTGAGAGAAATATCAGAAACTAAGGCATTCCCTCTCCCATTCTCTCTCCTTTCTCTTCTCCAAATACCCCATTTCTACTTCCTCCTACACATCTGTTTCATTCTATCTGCCTCTGTAGACCAGTTTTCATTTCTTCTCTGTGCAAAAGGTGTGTTGATGTGGTCTCATTCAGCCAGTCAGTGGAAAGTGACTGCTGTCTCTAAGTACCAATTTCAAACTCTCAGGAGAAAGATTGCAATTGGCCCAGCTTGGGTCAGTTGTCTCCACCAGGTTTATTCACCCTAGGACCATGGGATAGGGGTAATGAAGTACAAACATGGCTTCCAGAACCACCACTATCACTGAGAGAAAGTTCTTAGGAGAGGGAGGTTACACGCTAGGAAGTTACCCCTAAAGATGACTCCAAGAGCAGTATTTGTGTAAGCCACTTTGAGCCTTTCTGGAATCGGGAGGAGGAGCATAAGCAAAGAAATGAATGGGGGTGCTCAACAGAAGTTATGTCTGATCTATCTGAGAATTTGTCGTAAGACCCTTGTAACATAGGGAGACAATAAAAAGCTTCATACGGATGGGACCAGGAAGTGCTGAGGAGACAGGAAACAATGGACATTTTGGCATCTCGAATGCTCCTCCTACATGCTGTGAAAGTCCCAAGTGAAGCCATTTCTGAATCTTGCCTAGATAATGCACCTGCATGTGAAATTCACATCAGACACAATTCTAGAAAACCTTAGTCATTGCCCTTTCACAGATCTTGACCTCACTTGCCAGAACTGCTTTAGAAAAATGTTAAAAGTGTTAGAGCAATAATTCCATGTTAACAGACATTACTGTTCACACATCTGATGATGCTTAACACTGGTGCACACATTTTGACAAATTTCACAGTCACTCCAGCAGAGTCAGGACTGGACAGGACCTCATTTGTCGGGCTAATATCAAGCAAGATAAAATGAAGCGGGTAGTATTAGCTGTAGCTGATGATAATCAGGAAATAATTTATAATATGTAGCAATAACAAAAATAGCTGTGATTTTTAAAAATCACTACTATGTGCCAGGACCTGGGCTAAGAAATTACTGTCCTTTATCCTTGACATGACACTATAGTATAAGGGAAGATTTCATGAACTTTGTATTGAAGCATAATATAGTTTTGTACTGCACATAGTATAAACGTGGAGCTCAGTGAATTTTCACGAACTAAACACACACAAGTAGCCAACACCAAGATCAAGAAACAGAACATGACCAGTACAACAAAGTCCCTCTTTGTGGTCCCTTCCAGTTACTGCACTAACCCAAGGGTGACCATTGTCCTAATGTCTAACAGTATAGGTTAGTTTTGTCTGTCTCTGTACTCTTTTTTTTTTTTAAAGATTTTTATTGGGGAATTGGAACAGCGCTGGGGAATTGGGGGAAGGGATCAGATGTTGTTTTGTTCTTTAGTCTAGTTGTGGAGGACGTTGCTTCACTGGCCCAAGTTGGCACCATCATTGCGCTCTTCCCGGGAGAGGCAGATCAGTCGCCGGCTTCTGGACGGCCGCTCACTGTGGCTGCGGCTACACACGGTAGCCCATGGCAACCCACTGCCACAGGGGCTGCAGCCTACGCCATGCAGGCGACTCATGGCAGCCCAGCTCCAGGTTGAGCTGTTGTTCAGCATCTTAGCTGCAGAGGGCAGTGTCACTGGCCCTCATATGTGGGATCCGAACCGGGGCCCTCTGGTGTCCCAAGCAAGCTCTTAACCAATGCGCCACTCGGCCGGCCCTGTCTCTGTACTCTTGATAAATGGAATAGTAAATAGATACTCATTGGGGTCTGGCTTTTTTTTCACTCAATATGATGTTTTCTGAGTTTCTTACATACTGTTGCATGAATGTAGACCATTTGTTGTCTTTTCACTATATTCCTTTATGTGGAGTATATTGTATAGTGTTCCATTACGTCTCAATTTATTTATTCGGTCTACTGCTGATGCCCATTTGGGTACTATCCAGTTTTTTTACTGTTATAAATAGTGCTGCTATGATCATTCTAGTACCTATTATTTGGTGAATACATGAATGCATTTCTACTGGGTCTATAACTAAAAGTGAAATAGCTAGGTAATAAGGCATGCATACGTTCAGTTTTATTAGATACTGTAAAACTGTTTACCAAAATAATTGCGCCCATTTACATTTGCACCAATGGTGGAGAAGAATTCACTTTGCTCCACATTCTCACCAGCCTTGATTTGGAACTTTCTGACTTTCTTTTTAGCAGTTCTGGTGGGTGTATGGTGGTATATTGTGCTTTATTTGCATTTCCTTGATGATTAATGAAAGTTAGTACCTCTTCATATGGTTGGTTTGGGGTTTTTTGAAAAAAAAAACAAAATTAGAAGATTTTATGACATGTAAAAATGATACGATATTCAATTCTCAGTGTTCATAAATAAAATTTTACTGGAACCCCACCATGCTTATTTGTTTATGTATTGTCTGTGTCTGCTTTCCTGCTACAATGGCAAAACTGAGTAGTTGCAACACAGACTCTATGGCTCAGAGAGCCTAAAATATCTACTATCTGCCCCACTACAGTGAAAGCCTGTAGACTCCCATTCTAGATGAACATAAGCAGCATTTGCATTGAACCCATGTAGCCCCTGTCCACAGATCAAAGACCAAAGAAATGTCAAATCCCACTAGTGATCTTATACTGTTCTTAGATTTTTTTCCCTCATAAGAAATAGTACAACAATCAATAGTGGAGTAACTAGTATAGAACACTGGCTTAAATGACTCAGGCTTAGCTTTTGATTAGAAAACAACAAGGCAATGATATACATTTAAATGAAATAGGTAAAACTAGTGGGGCATAAAGGAAATGCTCTTAAAAATGGGAGATAATACTTTTGAGCTGTTTACTTAATTATTCCAACAAATATTTATTAATAAGTTACTATGTGACCAAAACATCATGCACAGTGTATTCATTAACAGAACCAAAGACCAAAATCAGACCATTGAGACCCTCCTTGAGCAGTTCTGGGCACAGGAAATTTTGATCAGATGTTTTATTTAGCTTGAGAACTTTGTTTTAATTAACTGTATGAAATGAGCAATTATTACCAAGCTTCACTCAGAAAGTGGCCTGGGATCTACAAGGTTTGAATAATGGACCTTGCTTTGTAAAGTTATGAAAATTGAATGGCCCTTCCCTCAATCACCAAACACATGCCTCCTGTAATTATTTTCTAGACTCTGGTCCCACTGCTAGTTGTTATGGCATGAATCAATTACACCTGTGGAAACTTGGAATATGATCAAGAGCCGTCTGTGAGGTTTCTATCTTCCCCAAGGTTATTGTATAACCACAAACTAGTTGAGTAAGCACCTTATTTCTTAAGATACAACATGGGTAGAAGTGTATTTAAGTAATCAGCATTCTGCTTGGTAGAAAGTCAGGCAGAAGACATCACCCATGAAGCAATGAAAGCAAAGTTGAATAACCCCCTAGATAGAAACTGGTCCCAGTGACTTGGAGGTGAAGAATTTAAAAACAGGGGGTGTCTCCTATAATACTGGAGGGTTTGAAATGGTAGACAGCAACACAATTCCCACCATTAAGTTTGTCAGATGTACAAAGAGAATCATAATTTTGGGGAGTGCTAATGGGTGGGTCGTCTGGATTTTCAGGGGGTGAGGTAAAGACCCTAGAATAGGAAGGGATGGCCTCTGGAAGGAAGAGGGTATAGTTTTTAGGACAAATGCAAGAAAGAAGGGCCCCAATCTTCTTTATTTGTGAGCTTTTCTTCTGCTACAGCTGTGGCAATGCATTCTGACTGGCCATTGTAAAAATAAATGCAAATTATAACAGACATATAAGAAAAGGAAAAATGAACAAGATGATTTCAATAATGAGAGAGAGTATGGGAGATTAGAAGGATATTCAAACAACTATAAAAAAGCAATTCACATTTTTAGAAGAATATAAATTATAATAAAGGCAAAAGGTTAGCAACAAAAATAACTGGAATAAAATGGATGAGATTTAAAAGAAAATGTAAAATGCTATAAACCAACAAAATAAAAGGTTAAAAACATAAAAGTAAATGAGACGAAATATTAAGACAAAAGGGTAAAAACATAAGGTAAAAAGCTTAAAAAGAAGTACAAATAGATGAAATTTAAGAATTAAAAATTAAAACTATGAAGGTAAAACTATATAAAATCACAAGGAAAATAAGATTAGAGGAATATCTGTAAATAATTTTTAAATGTTTAGAATGTGAGAAAGAGAAACAAACAAACAAATAGCAGTGTGGCAGGAACCAGCTAGAAGAAATAGTCCTGGGGTAGCTGCAGCAGGTTGATCAAACATTAGAGATGGGAACTAAGAGGGACAAACGGTGTCTTACATCTTAAGAATCACCCTGGACGCAGAAATGAGCACTGTAGAAAACCAGCCCAGGGCTCTGCTCATGCCTACAATGAGAAGAAGCATGACTCCTTAACACAAACAGCTAGGGTGTCAGGGTTGGCCCACGTCTGCCTCCTGGCAAATTTCCAGTAAGAGTAATCATTTCAGGTAGATATCAACATCTCCCCATGGTCCAGGTAAATATAATTGCTTAAAATCAGACAGCAACGCTGAGAATTAAACTCAAGACTAGCCTTAATTCTACAGCTTTGTTCGTCCTAAAGGCTCTGAAGACTAGTCCTCAATTGGCAGACTTGGGGCTGCCTATTCAGTTAGTTTTAAATGGCAAGTACTATGAAGAATGAAGTAATACATTCATGTATTTTCATTCCACCACGTTCTACCCTTCCCCTCTCATTTCTAAATTGTCAAAGTATTTACATTCCACTATGCCACTTTTACCTCCACCCTTGCTTTTATTTTGGCTCTGCAGTTAAATATAATATATTTAATACTCATGGACAGTCTTTTTGCCTGGTGTTCCCCAATCATGTCTTGTTTGATGAGAGTTTCTCTACTGTAGTAGTCAGGGTTCTCCACAGACACAGAACCAACAGGATGTATGATGTATACATGATATATATATGGAGAGAGAGGGAGAGGGAGAGGGAGAGGGGGAGAGAGAGAGAGAGAGAGAGAGAGAGAGAGAGAGAGAGAGAGAGAGAGAGCGCGCACGAGATTGACTTATTATTGGCTCATACAGTTATGGACACTGAGAAATCCCAAATCTTCAGCTGGCAAGCTGTAGACCCATGAAAACCATGGTGTAAGTTCCAGTTCAAAAGTCAGCAGCCTTGAGACCTAGAAAGAGTCGATGTTTCAGTACAAGTCTGAAGGCAGGAGAAATTCCCGCTTGCTTGCAGGAGGGTCAGCCCTTTTGCTCTCTTCAGGCCTCCAACTGATTGGACAATGCCCACCCACATTATGGAGGGAAATCTGCTTTACTCAGCCTACTGAATCTTCTTGTTAAAAAAATCCCTGCTACGGCGTCTCTAGCTGGGCTTTGAAACAAAAAGGACTGTCGGTTAGTAACATTCCCACACAGCATTAATTGTTGTTTAGCTGGAGTCAGGAGAGCCAGAAAATGTAGACAGAAAATGTCAGGAAGGATGGACAATGGTTATCATGGCAAAGGGGGCATTGGTGTTAAGATAGAGGAAAGGAGTCTCATTTCCTATTTGATTAATTGAAAACATATATGGTGGGTTTATACATGACTTTAATTTTATTGTTTTAAATATATTTTTCTAAGGAAAATAAAAATAAAAACCCACCTCTTCTTGTGGCAGCCAGCATCCTGAGCTGGGACATTGCCTGCAGCTCCTGCCTTGAGGTAAGCTGCCTGCTCCATCCCCCAAGGGGCTGAGACAGCCCTTGTCCCCTCTTCTGTGGGGAGTCCAAGGGCTCCACAGTGAAGATCACAGCTCCCACTCCCATTTCTCCAGGACATCCTGGTGGCCTCTCCGGATAACTCAAGGTTCTAGTCTCAGGTTGAAAGCTAGCCTCCCTTCCCCACTTTAGGTTTTCATTTTAAAAAAATGACCAAGCAGATATGTTAAACATAAACAGTTCAAAACCAAGTGGCTATGACGACAGCTACTTTTCTCTGTCTCTGGAAGCCCTGATTTGGGCTATGAGCTGGATTTGTGACCAAGGGTCTTGCCTTGGGGTTGCTAATCCCAGCACCCTGTGGTTTTCATCTGGGCCAATGTCCATATGTGTTACCAGAAGAGGAAAGAGATGCCTTGGTCACCATCTTCAGCGGGAAGCTGAGGCTTTGCTTGCCCCCCAG
Organism: Hipposideros armiger; assembly: GCF_001890085.2. Classification (NCBI taxonomy): domain Eukaryota; kingdom Metazoa; phylum Chordata; class Mammalia; order Chiroptera; family Hipposideridae; genus Hipposideros; species Hipposideros armiger. Next base: position 430,966 of record NW_017731606.1, on the reverse strand, counting down.
GCACTAAATGCAGCTCACAGGGATGGGAAACACGAATCTGGAGGGTGATGTCATGTGTTGGCCCAAACTAGAAATCCAACCATGACTGATTAACAGCAGGATGTGAGATTATGGTGGGGGGTTTCCTACGGACTCATAGACATTTCTCATCATTTCCAAAAAGTTTCTCCAAAATCTCAAAGTTGGTACTTTATCAGAAAAGAAAAGAAATAGTTTTTTTTATTTATAGCAAAACTCCAGAGATGCCACCTCGTCAGATGAGACTCTATTGCTCCTACAAATAGAGCTCATTATTTTGTCAAAGTGAGTTAAAATAGAATGTCACTTACGGAATGTCACATTTCTGGATTTGACATTGCATGGAAAAGGCCCCTTTAAAAAAAAGGAGAGAAAAATCTGAAGATTTGGTTGGAGGCCCACCTGAAGGAGAAGAAATATAGACATTAAAAAATCCCATTTGGGTTTTATAAAATTCCTTTCAAATGTGACAGTCTGGTAGAAATCAAGTAGTTTTTAGTTTCTAAAATACAATTTTGATTAAAAATTTATAAAGCTATTTGGAGGAAAGATACTACATAAATTGAGAATAAGTCTTATGGGTCCCTTAGAGAGAGAAGCTGGGAAATTTCCACATCCAAGTGGTAATAAACAGTATTCACTCCCTACAAACAAATACCCCTTTTAGTGTTTGGAGTGACTCTCCACATTCCAGTGGTTTATGCCTGTGGCAGCCAATGGTGACCCGAGACACTTGAGGGTGACAGAGCCATGAGGACTGGGCTCAACCCAGGTGGCCCCCTGTAGTACCTCTAGTACTCAGGGGTCCATGTCTTCCTCACCTCAGATCATTTTCTGAAAGATTGAAAACTACCACCTCCATCTTCTGGAGGCAGGTAGAAGTGGGCAGATAAAGTGAAGAATGTTTTGTCTTCTCTTCTGCTCACATAAATCTTCCCCAAAGCATAAAGCTCATGATTACCTGAGATAAGTGTGAATTAGAAATTATGGGAGCCATGGGCCCATTTCCACAGGTTGTATTTAGGGCTCTCTCCTGTCCCACCCCTCTCCTTCTTTGCTCGATGAACTCTCACTCAAGAATTCCTGTCAAGAGACCTCCTCACTTCCAAGCAAGGATAATCAATTCTGGACTCCCAAAATACATTGTATATTTCTCTACTGTGGAACCTAAAACATTGTAATGTAATTATGTATGTAAATGGCTAATCTAATCCATTAGACTGAAATTTTGTCTTATTGAATTCTATACTCCTAACATATAGTGTGATACTTAGCACATAGTAGGTATTCAGGAAAGGTTTGTTGAATAAATGATTAGATGGATCAATGAATGTGTTAATGAATGAGTGAATGAATGAATGAGTGACTGAATAAATGAAAATATAAGTGAATAAATAAATTCAGAAATGAAAAAATATACAAATATGAATGAATGGACCAATGACTAAATCAAATGTCTATTCTCCATATATACATGTATATATACATATATACATACATACTTCTCTCACATTAAAATTCATTTCTACATCCTCAGGGAAGGTATCAGTAGGGTGTGATATCATTCATTTTGGGAGAGTCAGGAATCAGAGTATCCTGTCCCCTGTTGTGGGTTGCAGAGGGGAGGTTCCTTCTTAGGGATTGGTCTTGATGGTTTTATGGCTGAGAGTCTCCCCATTCAAGGACCTACTTCCTATTTGCCACTTCGACTATCTCCTTGGCTCATTGGCTCTGTTCCTTGTGAAACGACCACTGAATTCCAACAAGATCATGTGGAACATGACCATGACTATCAGTACCTGCACTCAGTCCCTGGCACCCGCCCTCCCTCCAACGAGAAGTGAAGCAAGAGGTCTAAGACCTGAAGTCTGCAGACACTTCAGCTGAAATGAGGCCCAAACTTACACCCCATAGTATGGTAATCCAGGGAAGTGTCTAGGTACACAGAGTACAGCATATCTTGCTCCAAATCCTCTCTCTCCTCCTCACTTGCTACATGACTAGTGTAACCTCTTTGTGCCTCAGTTTAACCTGTTGTTGAGTAAGGAGAATAATATCTATGAAGAAGCAACACATGATAAATACATAATAAAGGCCAGTTTTCTTTCTGCTTGATAAACATTTGAAAATAGCAGCAGCTGAAGGAGAGAAGCTGTTCCTTGATGTGAGGCACTTGGCATTGACCATCCAAGACAAGGCTCCAGAAAGGCATTGATTCCACTGAATCCCCACAATCCCCGATCCCCTCATCTTCAGTGATGCTAAGGTTCTTGGCTCATCTCCCAAGACAGCCCACGACTCCCAGTGGCCACAAGGAGCAGCTCTGCTGAGCTATTAAATGAGCAACTGGAGAGTGTCACGTGACTAAGGACTAAAGACAAAGGGTTGGGGGACAGATGGGCTCTTATTGCAAGAAAACTTGTTCTGCCATTTTTGTCTACCATAGATTAAGAATCTTGCTACAGTTCCGATGAGAATGGTGGGGGCTCAGCACCGCTGACACTATTGTCCTCTATTGTGTCTGTGGGAAAGAGGCAGAGGAGAAAGTGGGCACAGTTTCTGCAGAGTGGGCCCAGTCATCAAGTAAGTGTTGGCCCAGAAAAGCCCCCCAATCCTTTGGGGGTCTTTTTTCAGAGCAATGTTGTCAAAGCTAGGAAGGAGAGCTAAGAGGAAAGGGTATCTCAGTGAGAGCAGAGGGAGTCTGGAGTCATCCGGGTCTGGACCCAGGCTGAGCAGATGTGGACAGATCACACTGGCAGACACTGGAGTCAGGCAGTGACGCTGAGACGGAGCGTCTCCTTAAATTTAACACACCAGGTGTCTGCCTCACTTGTCTCATCCTGGTACTGACCTGCGTTGCAGAATCTTAGCTACCTCATCTATAAAGTGGGATGCTGAAAGTGTGTAATAATAATAGTTAATGTTCTTGAGCATTATTTGTATTCACTTTACCCATTTTCATTGATTTTGTCCTCACAACAAGCTTGCAAGGTAAGTAGAAATTATTATCCCCAGTTTATAAATGGTCAAAATGAGGCACTGTGCTCTTAAGCAGCAATTTGTCCATGTTCCCACATCTAGTAGCTGGCAGAGCTGGGACTTGAACCCTGGATATCTGGCCCCAGTGTCCAGCCTCATCACCACCGTGCCAACAGTGCAGGGTGGGTGTGAGGAGGACCACAAGGCATGGCATAGCCAGGAAATCGGTGTTGAAGAGAGACTTTTGTTAATAAGCTGAGAGGACACCCAGTCACCCTCATCTTAGCCCCTCTATGCTTCTTGGTGCATATTTGGGCAGGTCCAAGGGGACATACACTCTGAAGACCCAACACGGGCAATAGTAGCATTGGGACACTCTTGCTCCAGCAGATTCTGGACTTGGGGTTTCCTGGAGCACTTCAAGATCAGGGTTCTGGGTGATTGACTCTTTTCCAGGGCCGCCATCTTGACCTCCTTAACCCAGCCCCTGTGAGGCTGTCACAAGGTTCATTCACATTCACATTAGATAATACCCATTAGTGATGCCCATTAATTAAGCAGAGCAATTTGTTTATAATTAACTTGAGAAATTTATGGCTTTAGAAAACAATTGCAGGAGCTGATATAAACACATTAGGTAGCGATAGCAATGCCAAATTTAATTGCTTTCAAGAAGAACCATGGATATGAATGCCACAGCCATCACTAGTCATGTTTGACAGCAGCTTGTAAATTTATCAGTTGTCTAGGAGCCAACACCTCAGGCGATTTGAGATGGGGAACTTCAGCCCTCAGAAACTGCTTTACGATACAGTGCTAAGTTAAAAAATCAGGCTTGAAAACTGCTTTTTTGGCACACTCCCAACTTGGTAAAAACAATTCTTTGCATATGCATTTCTTCTTTGTGTATATATACATTGTATATTCATGTGATGCATTTATTTATGAATATATATGTACAAGTATAAATAAATAAATTTCTTTCTAGTGAAATGAATCCATAAAGATGAAAAAAATATACATGAAGTACATATAAAAGAAAGAAGTGTTGGTGGTTTTCCCCTGGTGATGGAATTACTATTTTTATTTTTTTCTTTATGATTTTTTGTATTTTTCACAAATTTTACAGGAAGAAATTACTATTTTTATACCAAGGAAAAAATTAAGGGTTATTGAAAGGGAGGACATAGAAAAGAATAAAAACGCAGATATGCTTTCTTTTTCAAGTCAATTACTTTTAGAGAGTAAGCAGACCCTTCTGTAATAATTGTGCCTACTACTTGGTTGGCACTTTAAGATTATTTTTATCTTTGTAAGAGAGAATGACAAGATAAACTCACCATGCTCCCAAACGTGATCTTCATCACAGGCTATTCCCACTCTGGTTCCACAATTGGGGCAGAAAAGCAGCACCCTTCAACTTTTAAAAATAACAGCTCATAAAAATACCGCACGAGGCTGTTGGCCCAACTCCCACACTGCAGGTACCTGCAGATTTGTGATAAAACAAACCAACCAGTCATTCTGGACAAGGACAAATTCTCAAAAGAATCTTTGAATAAACCTCCTGCTGACAAGTGTGTGTACTTAGAAGAGGGGTGAGGACCCATCCTTGCCATTATGATTTGTCTTCCCAAAATGTCACAAGTGAAGAAAAGGGGGCATTCAGCTAAAAGCTGTGAATGCCTTTTCAGAAAATGTGCTCCCAAAATGGCAGAGGTCATCTGACCTCACCTGCTCCTTCCCCAGCTGAGGGGCGATACTGTGACCTGTGGGGTCACTTGCCAGCTAGAGACAGTGCTCATTATAAACACAGATTGGATCCCCTTTCTGTTAACATTTAATGAACACCGACTGTGTGTTAGAGGATGGCCTCTTATCTTTCATATTGCAGCACAGTTATAATTACAATTCAGCCTCTGTTTAATAAAGATTTTTTTAAGTCCATGACCTCATGCTTCCCAAAGTGTAGTTACTGAAAGATTCATTTGGCTAGGTGTTATCTGAAAAAGATTTTGTAGCCCAGAAAGTTTGGGAAATCCTGATTATTCTTCTCTTTCTTAGAGATTCCCAAGACATCAGCTTATTAAAGTCTTGGAGGAGTCCTACGATAAGAAGCTTGTCTATCCTTGTTTAATGCAGTGTTTTCCAAACTTTAGGGGGCACAGAACATACTTGGCCCTATAACGTCTTTTCACAGCTGAAATTAGTGTTCCTTGAAAGACACGGCAGAAAAAGTCAAGTTTATTTTGTTTGAAGATGCAGAACCATTGAATTGAGGACTGTACCAGCCAGGCAAGTTATTTCCCCCACACCTCACTGGATTGTTCACTGAATATCACAGAGGACACCCTCAACAAACAGTGGAATCAGAGGGGACTTTGAAGACCAGACCAGTGAAGCAATGGGCTCAATTGCAAAGTCACAATTAAGGCTCTGTTTTATTTTTATGACACATGTGGAGAGACATTCCAATATCAAATAAAGCAGGAAAGTTGTCTGTCAAACTTTATTCATTCGACTGAGCATTCTTGTGCTTGGCTTGGAAACAAAGAACTGTGGGCCTGGAGAATCCAATACATCTTGTCATTTTAGAGGTGACATTGATGTTCATGAAGCCACGTGATTGGTTTGAGGTCACAGAGGTATTAAGCACTTCAACTCAAGTTTCCCTACCTCAACTTTGGGTACTTCTCAGGCTCCTATCCATGCTCTCATCCCCCCAACACTGCCACTCTGAGGTGGCACAATGTGATAGAATAAACAAGGTCTTCTACAATAAAAGAGGCTGGTTTGGATTTTAACCCTAGACCTACAAATTCGCAGTTGTGTGACATTGGGCAAGTGGCCTAAATGCTTTGTGCCTCAGTTTCCCCATCTGTTAAACAGTTATCATACACTCACCTCACAGAACCACTGAGAAGGTGCCATGAGATAGTGCACCCAAAAATCACTGTTGTAAGCTCAGTAGGTACGGGGTCAATTTTATCCCCCTGTTTTCATTACCATTTAGAAGAGATCTAGGTCACTTTTTGCCTTGGGTTAGGAATTCAAGTTTTTCTTCTCTGTGACTGTTTGTCATTCTGAAGTTGTCTTTTATATTTGAGTAAGAAGAATCTTTCAATATCAATACAAGAAAATGGAATTAAGGGCCGATTGATGAAGAACTGATGTCAAATTCTGAGAGTGAAATTGAGAAAACAGAAAAGAGCATGGGATTTATCACACCCTAGCCTCTGTCTTCCAATAGGACTTGTAGATAGGAAAACAAGGTCACCTCAGATGGAGAGACCGAGGGCCCTGTTCCAACTGCTGCCTCACCCTTAGCTCTAGTCCAGTGGGACAGTCTCCTTGACTGGGGAACTGATGTTGTCAAAGGCAAGCCATTGGTGCAGACAGCAGTACATTCCCCTAGGAGAGTCCTTAACTTCAGACTTGCTTCTACTGGTTTCCAGGCAAGACTTGGAGCATTTGACAGATAGGTGAGCCCTGAGCAGGTCTTACCAAGGTCTTTGGCTGCAGCATAAGAAGCATTTATTTATTCTGACTCCTTTGAGACAGGCGTCTTTCTTTCAACATCTAAAGAGACATCCTCCCTCATCATCTCCTCTTCTCATTTCACCCTCTCCATGCCTAGCTCCAGGCCTCATTTTCTCATTGGGTCCATTGTACCAACCTCCTGACTGACTTTCCAGCCTCCCCTCTAGCCCCCTTTCTATTGATCCTCAGAAACCAGAACCATTTTTCCAATCTCTGCGCTCCAGCGGCTTCCTATGGTTTCCAGAAAATTTAGTCTGACATTTGGGATCCTCCAAATCTGGCTAGTCTATCTTTAACCTTATTTTATATTTCTTTCATCTCTGCCTCCTTTGCTCCAATCATACTGAGCTTCTTGACATTTGTTTTTTTGTATTCATATCCTGTTATTTTAATCCTCTAAGTCATTGAAGTGGCTGTTTCCTCTGAATGGCATTCTCCCGCCTCTTCTTTACCTTCAAAACTCAGCTCAAATGTCAGCTTTTTGATGTCATCTTCCCATACTTAGAATTAATCATCTTCTTCTCCCTTGGATTCTCACACTACTCTCTTCATATTCTGCATAAACATTTGTAAAAATTTCCATTCCTCCCCCCACCAGATTATGTGCTCTTTTAGTGCTGGGGCTGTGATTATTCAGTGGCTGGTACATAGTATCTGCTCAATAAATGGATTGATGAATGGATGGATGAATGGATGAATAGATGGATGAATAGATGGAAAGAAGGAAGGAAATATTGGTGAGTGGCTGTGTAGATGCGGTAGGGAGAATGTAACCCAAATGGATTTAAAAGCTTGAAGTCCAGCTAAGGGCAACAGTTTTGCCTGCAGTGGGAGGTTGCCATTGATTTTGTGATAAAACAAAAGGAGGTTGAAATATAAACTAGTCAGAAAATGAAACTTGTTTTTTTCCCTGGAGATGCTTGGGCTTCAGAGAAATTGTAGGAATCACAGAGAAATAGGGGAAAAAGAAGTTATGCCGTCCCTGCCAAGACTCAAGAGACAGAAGGCAAGGAGAGAACCAGCCTGGGAGAAAACCATTATAGAAGAAAGGGTGAGTAAAAGTCCAAACCATGGAGAGAGGTTTTGCTACTCTTCTCTGAATTGCCCAGAGTCCAGCACAGTGGCTGGAACACAGTAGGTACTCAATAAATGCTTACTGAATGAATGAGAAAGCATATGAGCCAAGCACGTATGGAACCCAAAGCAGATCTAGTCTCTCTTAGGATCAAGGAGTGATCTGGAGAACTCCTTGTCTCTAGGCATCAATGAGAGAGAATTCTGTGATTTCTATGGATGCCAAGTTATACCTAGGGGCTTCGGTAACATTGGTTCATTTTTCTCTTACTCATTTTTTTGTGTTACTATTATTCTCAAACACTGAGTGTTTGCAAGTGGCTGTCTCTGGGCTGTTGAGTAGAAGCTCTTTCTCGTTCTGAGCATAGAGACATGTGTTAAGAGAAAAAATCTGTTACCTGTGATGGTGGGCCCAGAAGAACTGTACACAGCCCTACAGCTGTGTTTCATGTGTTTCACCTCCCCACAAGGAATATTAGATATTGAGACTCTGAAATGGAGATACTACTCTAATTCTAAAGAATTAGAACAACAAAATTGGATGTGACATAAGGACAATTCCTTACAAAAGTTTTCCCAGCTATTGAGAGAGGGACATGTTTGGGCTGGATGGATTTAGTTACTAAAAGGTTAAGTCTGGCTTAGATATTTTGGGTCTGTGATTAGAAAGATACTGACACAAAATCCAATTTCCATATCCTTTGGAAGACCCTTGTCCACTTTATTATAGGATTCATTAGGTCAACAAAAACACTTATGAAGTATTTATTGTTTGCCAAGAACTGAATTAGACACTGGGGGCCCAATGATGGAGAAAACATGGCCCCTGCTCTCAAGGACCCCTGTGAGGAGAAGGATGTGCCAATGATCAGTGGCAGCACCACACGATCAGGGCTCAAAAGGAAATACGAGGGCCAGGGTCTGGGGGCCCACAGTGGAAGGTGTTGTGTCTCATGACATGGAGAAATCAAGAAAGACTTCACAGAAGAGGAAGGCTTATGAAGAGAGAGAGAGAGAGTTTCCCAGATGGACAAAAGAAAGAGGGTGTTCCAGGCAGATGGACTCAATGTTGGGGCAAGATCAGTGCAAAAAGACCAGTAGGTGGTGTGAAAATAATCCAGATGTGAGAAGCTGAGAGCAAGTTTGAACTTGAATGATTATGGCAGGGGTGACAAGATGCACACAGATTTGCCAAATATACAGGAGATGGACCTGGCTGGGCTAGATGAGTGATTGGGAATGTGGGGCGGAGAAGGAGGCATCAAGAATGCACTGATGTTTCCACCTTGCAGGACACCGCTCACAGGGATGAGAAACAAATGGAGAGCATCAGGCTTGAGGGCAGCATGTAGAGGACAGATCTGAGTGTGTGAGTCTGCAGTTTTGGAGGACACGCAGAAATATCTGGATAAATGGGTCTGGAGCTCAGGACAAAGGACAAAAGGGAGACACAGGTTTGGGAAGCATCAGGGGGCTACACTTTGAAGTCAACAACTGTGCATGGCGAGGTTGTAAGGCCTGGCACACAGAAGCCCTCACTCCCAAGGGCCCATTTGTTCAGCTATGGGTTTTCTGGGCTGCCCCTGCTGGCATCACTTCTGCCATCGCTCGCCTCCTCGCCTCTTAGTCCCTTGGCTTCTCCCTACTCCGAGTGGCAGCAGCATAATCAGAGCTGCAAAATTAAAAGACAGCAAACCAAGCGCAAGTGGCCAGAGTCAAATTCCAACAGCAACGCAGAGGAGCACAGGCATCAGGAAACAGTGGGGCCATTGTGTCACAGGCTTCCTGCTTAAGGGGTCTGGAGTGGAGCCCTTCGCCAGCTGTTGTGTGGGGGAAGCTCTTCTGTGCTCAGGGAGAGGCTCCGCTTGGCCGGATTTCTGAACTGGAGAAAGAGTGAGCCCTTTATAATGTGGTCTGACAGCATAGGTGGTTTTTCCCACATGTTTTAAAATCCACAGTCCATGAAGTGTGGCAGGGGAGAAGCCGGCCCTTCCATGTGTACTCTCTTCAAGGATTTTCACTGCAGTCTCCTCAGGAAGAGCCATTGGCAGGAAGGGCTGGGGGCTGCTCTGTGAGGAGCTGTGGGCTCAAGGAGGGGGAGGGGGAGAGGGGGCGTAACCTGAGGGCATCAGCACTGAATCCCCACGGCTGCGCTTTAAGATTTAGGATGTTCTTATCTTCAGGGTGTCCAAAGCCAAGAGGGGCGACCACAGGTGGCAGGAAGAAGGCCTGAGCTGTGTGGGGTGGGAGCTGTGGCTCTCACCCTCCCACAGGGGGCGCACTACCGCCAGCACTCCGGAGGCCCTGATTTCCGTCCAGCCCCTGTCTCTCCGTGTGGTAGAACAGATTGCTCCATGGGATTTCAGGCTTCTGTTACTTAGGCTGAGTCAGGGCTCCTCCCTCGACATCAGATGTGTCGCCTGTCACTCTTCAGAAGGGGTTGTTGGGTGGGAAAAAAAAAATTCTCTCAGGAGCAAGCGCTTCCCTACCCCCTACGCCCCACCACACCCCTTAAAGACCCAGACACTCCATGTATCCCATACAGAATACAATGTCCTGGCCTGATGATTGGCCGGGCTGGCATGGGCCTCTAGGGACTGGACCGGGTGGTAGGGAAGGTGAGGGGTGATTAAGAGCATTCAATGGCCTGCTCTGAAAATCACCAGCTGCATGACTGGAGGCATGATTCTTCAGTTCCTTCTGTCTTAGTGTCTTTACCTGTCTGGGAAAAGGCAGAGTTAGAAAATCAGTTGCTGTACATAGCTAATTTTTTATGTTTTTGTGTTTGTTTTAGGGTAGCTACTCCCGAAGAAACTGAGCTAGAGTGGGTGGCTCTACTTTCTGTCCAGGCATATCCTCTACTCCCTTCTACACGTTCACACATGCATGTGCACACATGTGCGTGCACGCGCGCGCACACACACACACACACACACACAACCAGAAGCTGCCACTACTGGATTTCCTGAGGGTGTGGGTCCCCAGAGTGTTATACAGGTAATAGTCTAAGATAAAGGCAGGGCAGAAACCAACTTCTACAGGCTCCCACCATGGGGCAGACTATGGGGAAAGACTCTATGCTGTGCATTTTTTTCTATATTACCTTATTTGTCCCTGATAGGTTTCTATGCAGAGATTCAGAGAGGCTAAGCCACTTGCCCAAGGTCACTCAGCCACTAAGCGGTAGAGCCAGGACTTGAACCCCAGAAGGTCTGGCTCCCAATGCTAAGTTCTTCCTGTCCCACCATGCTCCCACTGACAAAGGACGTGTACTACTATGCACTTTGACATCTTCCAGTTTGGGCTGCAATCCAGCTTATCCTTATCTGGCTGATTGGCTTACAGCTCCCTGACACAGGTTTCTAATGCCCCATCCCCCTTCCTGAAGCCTACTTCTTTGGTTCCCATCACCCTGAGTTTTCCAACCTAGTTTAGGATCCGGAGTCTCACCTTCAGAATCTCCCCTTGAGCTGATTCTTTATCCCATGTAACTTCTGATTGGCGACTTCTCAGGCTCTGTCTTAGACAATATGCCACTCCCCATTTTCCAGCTACCAGTATTCCCATTTAGTACAGGGTTAAATTGACAACTATCCTCTCCATCTTCAACTGGAGGAAGATGGCACTCCCCACCCAGCTCTGCACAGGACAGACACTGGTCAGGGCTCCAGCGCTGAAAGTTCCCTTTGGGGTGAACCAGCTAAAATGACCTCTAGAACTGTACCCCATTCTCATTTCCAGGCCCTTGACTGTGCTTTTCCTGTTTCCACACATGTGCCTGATTTTGGGTCAGAGAGTCTGACACTTCTCCTTCTGCTCTTAGGCTTTTCTGAGACTTTCAAGTGAGGATGCTGAATGCCAATCCATGATCTGGAAAGAACTTACAAATAAGTCAGTGATTGATACTCTCCCTGCATGCCTTCTTGTCTTTTTCTGCAATTGCGAGGATAGGGCTGTGTGTATACAGCAGATGGTCCTGATGCCCTGTTCATCTCCTCTCGCCACTCACCACTCGCCGCTGATGGCTTCCCGCTGCAACTCTCTGCCCCAGGCAGAGGCTGGAAGAACAAGGGAACTGACACCACTGGGAGCAGCCCTTAGCCAATGATGGATGGAAATTGGAGCAGAAACACCCCAGCTTCCTAGCCCCTCAGCTAGAACAGCCCTGAGGTGTATTCTACACTATCAGGTGTCCCAGTGAGGCTACCCTCAGTTCCTTACAGCAGTAACCTGCTCACTGCTTACCCAAGGTGACCTCTTCCTATCCTTGTCTCATTCCTCACTCTCCTAAAAGTACTTCCTGTACAAGTTGCTTGTATTCAAATCCTTTTTTATGGTCTGCTTCTGGGGGAACCAAACCCAAGACAGGTCCTAAAGCTGATGTTCTTGGGCTCTGGCTTCTACCCAGATCCTTTTCAATGGGGTACAGTCACCAAACTCCCACAGTGGTTTTAGGACTCAGTCAGTAGCACATGCCAACGCTTCAGAGAGTGTGGGAGTAAAAACATAATTGTGCAACCTACTCATCTTTAATGGAAGCAAGTTATGGAGCTAATAATACTGATATTTTCAATGGATTGAATTAAATTATACTTCCCATCTTGTAGCTTAATTAAAGGGATAAAAACTGTGTCATATTTTAATTAGCAAGTATGTCTCAAAAAGACTTAAATTAATATGGGAGTCATCACCACAGGAGAGCAGCCCTCTGCCAAGATTCACGAGGCCAGAGAAAGCACGGAGAGTAGCATGGAGTTTTTGTCATATATGAGCGCAGCCATAACTGGGACAAGGAAACCTTGGCTCTTCAAATTTTCTACACGTATCAAAGTAAGAACTTGGTGTGTAGCTGGTAGGCATGGCCATTTTCTTTCCTTGGAGGGTCCACTAGCTACATGTGAATCTTCTGTAAGACATTTGTACACCGGATCAGAAAATGTGAAAGTAACGGGGACCTTTATAATGATGACTCTGCCGTGGCTGTCCTCTCAGATGAGTATTCCTTGGGGTTCTGGAAGCCTTGCTGGCAGAGCCTGAAAACAAAATGGGCTCTGCCCATGGGGCCAGCCCAGCAAGTGCCTCAAATAAATGTCCCGTGCAGGTTTCAGACAGGAGCTAAGCGCCAATGGCTATGTGTTTTGAAAAAAAAATGATCTGTGGCAATGCTTGCTGGCTCCCACTCTGTGTAAGTCCTGTTGGTGAACTTTTTTTTTCTTAGTTGTACTTTTAAAAACTCCAAAAGTAATACATACTTGTTGTTTAAAATTTTTGAAAATACATGTAAACAAAGAAGAAAATTCAAAACAAAAAGTGTAATCCCATCACCCAGAGAGACTCACTGGTAACACTTTGATGTGGTTTCTTCTAGATTTGCTTGGCAGCGTCTGCTTCCTGGCATCCTCCTGGCTAATGTCTCTGAGGACCCTGGGCAATGAGGGAGGGGTGGAGTCTAGTGCCCACGACTGTTTGCTGCTTCTGGTTCTAAACTCTTGCTCCAATCACCTTTTGTCGTCCCCTCTCACTATCTCCCATCACTCCTGTTAGCTGGTCCAGCTTTTTTTTGTTCACTTCCTTTCAACTATGAGCTGGCTCCTCCTCCTTCATTTCCTCCAGAATAGCTAATGCAAGTCTGTGGTATAATGACCTGAATTGTATGGTTTGGGTAAAATGGGATTTGAACATGGGAAAAGGAATATTAGACATCATTCTTCCTTCCTTGAGGGCTTTTTGCTGCCTCTCTCTGCTTGGTCCAAGACCCTGCCACCGGATTGCTCAGCAATGCTCTCTTTCCTTCCCTAAGCGTTTTTCTCATCTTCTCTCGTCTTGGTTGCCTCACATTTCCAGAAATTCCTTTCTCTGGAGTTACCAAGGGACCACTTTAGAGTTCCTATTACTTTGTTGTGCTAGGTAATTTAGTTCCTTTTTTGACTGTATCTCTCACATATAGACTAGCCCATGGTCTCTCCTTTCATAGCCCAAAGGCCAGGAATTTTCTCAATCAGAAAGCCAAATACTCTTGAGATGAATTTGCCATCCCTCCAGAAGGCAAGTATTTGGAGTTTCATTTTATTTATTTTATTTTATTTCACTTCACTTTATTTTATTTTCTCTTTCCCCTGACATAAAGCTTTAGTGAATATTCTTTCAGCTAAATTAGAGTGGGTTGGGGTGTGTGTACAAACCCTCAACCATATTTTTAGACTCACTTCTAAGAAGTGAAAGACTAGGTCAAGAACTATGAACGATTTCAAGGCTTTTGGTGCTTTCTGTTGAATTGCCATGCAGAAAGGAGATGCCATTTCATACTCCTCCCTGCGTTTCTGTGTGAGGGTCTGCTTCTGCCTACCCTGGCCAGCTTTGGATAGTATACTTTAGAGGGGAAAAGAATTAGCCATTTGATGGGTAAAAGTCACACCCACCTGTTGCCGTAATTTTGAAAGCGGGTTCTGAGCCCTGTGTGGGCAGTGCCTGAGAAGCCGGAGCCCTCTGTGGAAACCCCACATGTCACCTCTTTGACATCAAGCTTTCAAATGGAATCCTAAGTTCTGCCCAGCCATTTATCAAAGAGTTTTCAAATGTCACTTTCCGATTTGCATTGGGCCTTTTCTACATATTAATGCGATGTATATATTTTTGCTGTTCTACCTAAATTTGCATTGGAAACTCTAATGAGGCTATGGCGTGAGCCAAGTCCCTGGGGAAAAATGATTCCATTGCTTCTCTTTGTGGTCAGTCCATGAGGATGTCCTCAAAGGGGTCACAGAAAAGCCAGAGTCCATTCAAGCAGCCCACTCTCAGTCTCCACCATCTCTGGTGCTCTGCTCGGCTCCAGCCCAATTCTTGACTGCTACACATGTGCTCACGATCAGGGCAAGGCCTCATCCGATTCTTTGCTTTTTCTCATTCAAGATGATGAACCTGCATTAGAGGGGTTTGGCCCCTTGCTTTGCCCAGGGGTTGTGTCTGTGGGGGCTTCAGGGTTCTGAACTAGGTTAGGAGTTTCTGCAGAGGTGACACACAGGGTAGGGAGAGCCAGATGGCCAAACCAAATCTGAGCTCTTAGGAAAAACTTTTCCCACTGTCTGATGCCTTTGTTGCATTGTCCTGAGGCCTGCAATGGGTGCCTTTGAGCATCACTGCACTGGGCAGTGCCTCACACTCTTGAGTCCACAGGGTTTGCACTCTAAAGAAAGCTTCTGGAGTGTTTACTGCTACTCATTCTGTCAGCCTCTGCTCTGCTCCCCCCAACCTCCCCGGCCCCAGGCCTGAACTTGAAGACAGATGTCACTCCCAGTTGGACCTTAGGGGCTTTCTTAGAGGTATTGGAGAAAGAGGAGAATTTGACCCTCTGAAATGAAATGGCCTGACCTTTCTAGGCTGAGCATGGGGCTCTCTGGTTGGTGTCAGCATTACCTTGAGCCCTTCAAACTGGCTTCCCCTCACCCAGTCATGCACTGAAGTACCACCATCCCTTAAAGGGGAGCCACAGCCCCCTGGGATGACGTTGCAGGGGAGGTACCCTGGATTCCTCTTGTTCATCCCTGGCCTGCTTTCTCTCCAAAGCCCATTTCTGCCCCATTCTGAATTCTTGATTCTGCATCTTGAACTTTGGACTTGGTATCTGTGCTTTGTCTTCCAGGCATCTGGACTGTAGCTTTCCCTGGGACTCTCATATGCATCCACTACTCTGCTTTTCAGGCTCCAAGATGGTGCAAGTAGGAATTCCTGTCTAGGTTCAGTCCTGGTTCCTGACCTAAGCCCTTCAGCCAGGGCCCCTGCAGGGCCAGCACCAGGCTCTCCTTCCCTCATGGGCCTGGGTGCTCAGCATGTGCCGTGTGGAAAGGAGGAAATGAAGGGAGCCGTTGAGCTCTGTGGTAGAGAAGCTGAAGCCAACCTGCAGACAGTGAGACAATGGCTAGCTGGCCTTGCATCTGTCTTTTCAAATGTAGAGTCTATTCATGAAGACAGGATCAGATAAGCCTATCTCCCCTCCCCCATACACACCTGTCAGACCACATATCCTACCACAGGATGCCACATAAATCTTCGGGATTGCTTAACCTTGGTTAAGACTGCTCCTACCTGCCCCAGCCTTACTCAGCAGCAGCACCAAACCTCTTCACAATCAAGACCCTGAACCCAGTCTGCCTGAGACCAGACTTTTCTCTCCTAGCTTTTGGCGATGTCGGACGTTCTTGGTGTTCTGTGGCTTGTAGATACGCTGCTCCAATCTCTGCCTCTGTCATCACATTACCTCCTCTGTGTGCCTCATCTCCCCTTCTTGGCTCTTTTAAGGATGATAGTCATTAGATTTAGGACCCACCCAGGTAATTCAACCAACTACAGGACCCTACCATGAACTCCAGCTGACATGGCTGGATTCTCATCCTTATTCAGCTTCCCTGGGACTCTGAGACCCTTGCTGATTCCCTGCTCCAGTCTGAGACCCTGGTCAACCATGTTTAATTCTAAGCATCACTCATGTCTGAGCTCCTCCAGCAATGCTCTCCTTGCTTGTTGACCAAATTCTTCATTCCACTCAGAATATAAGAATTAAGCCAGAGTTCAATGTACCCCATGAGACACAGAGTAATGGACTCTGGACTCTGGCCAAGATAGGACATGGGTAGTGGCTCAGGGGAAAGGGCACGGGCTCTGGTGTGAGACAAATCTTGGTTCTTGCCTCCAAGACTCACTCCCTATATTAGGGATTCACTCAACTTTTCTGAGCTTCAGTTTCCTTAAAATAAAGGAGGAGTTGGACCATGATGTGGTGGTTGTGAGAAATAGCTGAGAGCACCTGGATAAAGTGGCCTAGGGTACTAGGGGTGACACAGGATATTCTTATTCTCTTCTCTCCTACCTACTCACCTTCTAGGGTGAGAGCCTTGTCTTTATAGAGTCAAGAGGTGGCATCTCTACAATGTGGTAATGTTACAATGTGGTACCATAGCAGAGAGATGCTTAAGAGTAAATCTGCCCCCTCAGCCCTCCCCTCCCTCCTTCTAGTATAAAAATAATATAGAATGAAAGGCCTTTGATCCAGCACCCTGGGGATTCAGCAGCAGGATACAAGACCGAGGGGATTGTAGGAAAGAGAAGAGGGAGAGAAGTGACACTCAATGTCCATCTGAGATAGATGCTGTATGAAGCATCTACTCTTATGATAGGCTGTACCTGCATAACTTTCCAGTGGGTTAATCCAGGGCCCTGGGTGCCAACCTCAAAGCCACAGTCATCAGAACTATAACAGGAAAGATGGTTAATATAGCCACGATTCAGAGCTGGGCTGATAATTGCCAGAGGGCTGGAGCTGAGGGTGGCGTGGGAGTGGGGCGTGGAGTGGGGTGTGTTTAAGTGTAATCATTGGTTAGTTTAATTAAGTTGGAGTCTACCTTTGATTATATGTATCACATGGTGCAGATTTTCAGTCTTCTCTACTCCAAAGCAAAATTCAGGACTAAAAAGTCTTATCATTTCCTGACAGTCACTATCGATTTCTGTGATGGGTGAGTTTAGTTTCAACAACTCACAGTTGACAATGAATATGCAAACAGATGTTAATTAAGGACTTTGCTTGTCTTTCTATTCCATTTCACATATTAGGCTAAATTTGGTATTGTTACTATATCTCTCCCACACCCAACCCCGAGCTCCTCCTGGCTTGTATCCAAGTTGTCCTCCTCAACTTCCCAATATTATTCAGGGCTTGAATCACATACAGCTGAGCGCAGGTCAGCCTTTCTCCACCAGTGAGAGAGCACCCACTCGCATAGCCCTCTAAATAGTTAACGGAGTTCTGCTGAGGGCCTTTTTTTAATGGCTGGATGGAGAAGAGCACACGCAGTGCTTTAAACATGCTTAATTAAGCTGCATGAAACACTGGACTTCTTAGCAACGGCTGGGCCTTAACGCCAGCCTTGTGGTATATTTGCACAATGTGCTCTGTTTGCACGTTTGAAATGGCATCGATCTGTCTAGGGGATATATTATAATACATGGATGCATTCTTTTTTGGTACAGTCAGGTTAGGGGAGAGCTCAGAGACGCACACCAGGACTCTCCTTATAGATGAGCTGGGTGGGCTCTTACTGCTCAGGGAGCTTGGCCAGCTGCTGTTCCACAAGCAATACCAGCTGTACATGAAATTGTACTGTTGTTCAGAAATGATATTTGCAATGCTTGATAACAGGGACAGCACAAGCTCCAACCAGTCAGAACAAACAACCACCATAAACAATAGATAAAGCTGTTCTAGAGGGTACTAGCTGAATTTCAGATGGGGAAAACTTATGATTTATAAAAGTTTTACATATATTTTCTCATTTGATCATAGCCACAACCCCATGAGGTGGGTTTGGATACAAGGCTAATTATAGAGATGGGGAAACTGAGATTCAGAGAGGTTATGTGTCTTCCCCAAGGCCACACAGCTAATGTCAAGGCTGGAAGCCAAGCACACTTGTTCTTTCTACCATGTAACTTGGCTTGTGCCTGTATGGATACTGGGGCTCCACGAGGTCCAGGAAGATCAAGAGAAATCCCCCTGGCTTGTGGCTGGGCTGCCAACTGGTAAGCCCAGGGCAAAGGTGAGAGTGAGGGCAGAATGGGGTGTGGCAATGCTCTGGAATTTGCAGTCAATCAGGGTGGAGCCAAGAGCCAAATATGGGCCCTTTGTCCCCTCTGCTCACAAAGCCCTGCTATCCTCTGGGAGGCTCAGAGAAAGAGAGGCTGGTGCAGAGGAAATGCAGAGGAACATTCCTGGAAGACAAGAACATGGGTATTTATTTGGGAGTTGATCTTAGGAAGTGGGGCAAATTAGGTATGGAAGGCCAAAAGCCACTAAAATGAATACTGATGAACAAGTCATCATCACAGGCAGCCAGGCTAAATCCCCTGGGGACCTTGTGAAAACCATGTGACTGGCTCCTGCCTCAGAATTGTGCCAGTGGAGGATGGAGGCTGAGGCACTTATCCACCCGCTGCCATCCCCCAGCCCCAGCCCCCTGAACCTCACAGCTGTGCCTGGTGGCTGAGAGAGGCCAGCAAGACAGAGAAGAGAGACCCGGTGCTGGGGGTGAGGGCTGAAACTGCCTTCATAAGTGAAGTGAACTCAGGTGGGCTGGAGAGGAATGGGATGGGGCACCAACAGCATCTGCTATGCCCATGGATCCCCAAGGATGCTAGAAAACAGGAAACAGGCTTTCTCCACTGGGGGCTGATTTCCTCCACGTGAGGGAGGGAGGCCTAGACGTTTTGGACCTATGTCCCAGCCCAGGACAGTGCTCAATTTTCTGAGACACTCAGGGAATGTGCCCCTCTACTCTCTAGCCACGGAATGTTCATGTCTGGACCTCCTGCTCCCCATCTTCTGAGTTATTTGGGGAGCCTCTGTGGATGGGAGAGACTTGCTTGTGACTCTGGTGGGAAATGCCACCCCTCCAGCCCCCGCCCAAGACTGACAATCTCCCCTCCTCCACGGCCCTTACCCTCACATCAATCTGTAGCTGGCACCTCTGCCCTGCCAGAGGGCCTGATGAGGGACATCTGACAGATATAGAACGTTTTAATTTTGGAAGCCATTGATTTAGAGCACATTAACAAATGGCACCTGTCTGTCCAAATGTTGTTTGCCATCCATCTTGTCTTATCTGAGCACTGACTGCATCTAGATAAGAACTATGTCAGTTTGCAGGTATAGATTGCTGTGCAGGTTCCCCCGCCCCCACCCCAGAGCCAAAAGGAATTGTCCCTCCAGCCTGTTAATAACAAGGGCAGTACCTCTGAAGATGGCTCTGGGGCCAAGGGTAGGAGAAGGTAGCAGAAAATTGCCTGGGAGTGGCTTAGAAAAAGGTCTCTTTGCCTCCACTGTAAAGGGTAGTGTTCTGATGCATTTAAGTGGTACATTAAAGAGAGACTGGGTTGTTACTGCTTACACCCCTCAAAAGGCAGCTTCGTGTACATAAAATGTGCTGGGTCAGGGGTTCATCACAGGGAGCTTGGAGCTTGCCTCTGTCCAATGGTGAGAACCTGGGCACGTATTTGCCCTCTTTTCTTCATCACATCACCTGTAAATTAGCATAGAAGTCTCTGCCCTGCTTCATTTCATTAGGCTACTGAACAGCTGAGGCAGGACAGCACTAAGAAAAGTCAAAGGAACCATGGAGATGCATTTTATTTATAAATCAATGTGGATGTGTCAAAGCCAAGAAAACCTGTGTGGGATGGGTGAGGCTGGGCAGAGTGACTCACCTAGAGCTCTGGGATGGAATTGGTGATGTTATTGCATCTGAATAAAGACAGAAGGTGCCAGCAGAAGGGATGGGGTCCAGCACAGAACTGGGCTTCAGAGGGGAGGTCTGTTAGCCTACCCTCAGCTATGCTCTAGAGATAGGTCTTCTGCTTTGGGGGTGGTGGGAGGGAGATGCATGCATCTCAGTGGAAAGAATCCTCCCACTTCCTAATACTCCTCTCGCCTTATTCTGACACACCAAGCAAGCCTCTGAAGAAAGTTTTGGTGTCCCAGGGCTATAAAGAAGTGTCCTGGTACAGTGGGCTTCGGCTGGATTTGCTGCCTGGCATTGTGCTCCCCAGACAATTTCCTTCTCTTTCACTTACTCTCAGCCCTGTGCTTTGGATGAGGCACCAACTCTTGATTTAAGGATGAAAGATCCCTAGATTCCTAGGTGATCTAGGCCCCAGGCAGTCAGAAGGTAACTGACTGGCCCCAGGGATCAGTTCAGGCTACAATACCTAATCGGAGCCCAGGAGATATGATGAGATGCTCGTTGGGGCTTCCAGAACAGAACCTCTCATTCTTGCCAGCTGGACATGAAGCTGAGAGGATGGGATCCTGGATGGCATCTTGCCACCATACGGAGCCTAAGATGAAGTCAACATGGTAGAAGACAGAACCCAGGAAAGGAAAAAATTCAGTCCCAGTGATACCAGTGGAGCCCTGAGTCCAGCTGTATCTGAAGCTGGACTTACGCCTGGGACTTCCAGTTTTGAAAGCCAATAAATTCCTTATGTGCTTTAAGTCATTTTGAATTAGGCTTTCTGTCTTTTATAACCCAAAGGGTATCAACTGAAACACCTGGACAAGGGAGCACAGCACTGCAGTGATCTTCATAAATAGTTCTGCTGGCATTCTCACTTTGCACCAGTATCTTTGGAGCCAGGATTGGGTGAGTTTGCCCTGAAATACTGATGATTCTTGGGTGCACTGAAAAAGTCCATTTTCTGAACTTGGATGGCTGAGAACTTGGCCAGGGTATAAGCCACTTATGAAAGACCCTGCCTAAGTGATCATCTCTGGCACCTAGTGACATCTCTGTGGTCGCTGTGGATGGCACCTTATTTGTGTATCCTCCAACACACTGACCAGCCCCCACAGACCTTCTTCCTTCACGACGAAGCTGGGAAGATATCAGGTGTTAGGTCATATATCATTCACTCCTTTATTCATTCAGATGTTCTTTAATTCATCCAACAAATAAATGAACAAGGTAATGGTGAATAATAAGTCTAGTAAAGTTGACTAAGGCAGGACTAATATTCAAAATATTGTGTTTAACGATGAGTGTGGTATACGGCCAAAACTGTAGTTCCCAAAAGTGTTCGTGCAGCGGCGTCTCTAGGGGATGCTGGTACATATCATTGGCCTCAGCATATGCCTGCTGGAGAGTCAGTGCCAAATGCCTGCAGAGCCACCTTCCTTCCCACCAGGGCTCTGGCCAGGAGCCATGTGGGCAATGGGGTTGGCTGATGAATGGCAAAGGGTCCTTGGAGGAGCACAGAGGTATTTCAATATTTTAACAACTTTATTGGTGAGTACTGGCTGCATTTCAGGCCTGAAAGGAGACCAGATTTTGGAGGGCTTTGCATGCCATTTGAAGAACCTTTATTCTACCTTGAAGACAATGGGGAGCCTTTGGAGACATTAAGAAGGAGTCTGACATGACCAGATTTGTGATTTAGAAGCACATTTCTAGTGATAGTCAGAAAGATGATTGGATGAAGGACCAGAGACAGGTAACCTGGAAAGGAGGCTGGCAAAATATGGGGTCCATGGTTAGAACAGTCTTTTCCCCTTTAGGGGCTACTGAACTGAGTGGCTTACAAGAATGTGTCTTTGAGATGACATGTGTGGGTTAGTTGAATTTCTTCTATAAAACTTGACATTTTTTTTTTTTTTGGTGGTGTGGGGTAAGAGCTGGCTATTTTATGCACTTCATTTCCCACTGTATTTAGTAAGTTCCCAAACACTCCCAGGAAACCTGCCCTTGCAAGATAATCATCCTCCACTCCTTAACTTGGCTGCTCCACTGGGACTCTGAAAAGCTTCAATTCACTGATATATATCAGGAAGAGCTGCCGAGCTGTTTAAGTTTTGACTATCTCTACTTGAAAGGCTCGAGATAATGTTTTCTGTAGAATGCCCCTTCCTTCACTGCTGGAGGGGAGAGCACTTAAGTGGCTTAGGCCCTCAACCAATCACGTTCCACCAGCAACCCCCCCCCCCAGAGAGTCCCTGAATATTAACTTCATGAATGGAAATGAGTTTATTATTAACCTCTGGGAAATTCACTCATCAAACATTTCCTGAGTCCCTACTGTCACCAGGAACTTCTGGCCCTTTCACACCAGCACATCACCAAACACTTCACCAGCCCATGGATGGAGGTGGTCTCTAGGCAAACTCAACAGCCCTGTTTGGTTTCCCTGTTAGCAAAGCTTGCCCTGCACTTGGGCAGCGTCAGTGGCCAGTGGTCAATGGTCAGCGTCAGTGGTCAATTTAGGAGCTCCAGGAACTACTCCCTTCCTGGTTCTTCCATTTCTCTGGGGGTAATTCTTAGGCATCCAAGCACTATGGTTCTAAGAGGCCACAGGTCAACGTGAGCACCAGTATGGTAGTTCACCTGCTATTCTTGAATGTCAGAGAGTAGCGGTCCTGCCAAGATTCTGTTTATTGAACCATGATGTCTTCTGCAGTGCTTGGTAGTAGCTATGAGGGCCCAAATCTGCCACTCAGCCCAAGCTTTGGCCTTGGGGGCGGTTGGGCAATTAAGTATGCAATGTGGTTCTCTGCTGATAATCCCCATGCTGCTGCTAGGAAGCAGATTCAAAGCTGCTTCTCTCTGGAGAGCCTTTTTCAAATTTCAAAACTGGGCTCTTAAAGGAGACAACTAACTCTTTTTGTATTGAACATTCAAAAACTACTATTGTAAAGGACAACCTTTGAATACAAAGACAGAGCCGGTTCCTCACAGAGACTCTTGGGATCGTCTGTCCTACTAGGCGTGGGTACGGGGAGGGGGACTTGTGGGGAGGAATTGTTGAGGGTAGAAGGGGAAATAGAGGGGGTCCAAGGTAGGAGAAAGACGAGACAGACTCAGGAAGGATCCCATTGTCCTGAGGACCAGCCTTGTGGATGGACAGAGAGAGGATGAACAACTGTCCTGGGGGCGCCCAGGCATGCCCAGTAACCTAATGGGAAGAATCCGCTGGAGTCCTGGGTCAGGGCTAATGCCGATAATAACGAACACTTCCGTTGCACTTATGATGCGCCAGGCACTGTTCTATGTTCTTTGCACATATTAACACATTTAATCCTCGCAACATCTCTATGAGATAAATGCCATTATTATTACGATTATTTTCCAGATGAGGAAATTAAGGCAGAGGGAAAGTTGAGTAATTTGCCCAAGTCATGGAGCTGGTGAGGGCGAAGCAAGGGTTCAGAGCTGGGGAATCAGCTGGACTCTGTGCTGAGCGTGCTCCTCTGTGTTAAGAAGGCATCTTGGGAAAGGGCACCACCCTGCACCAGCAAGAGGACCTGGGATAAGTTACTGGGACCCTCATTTTTTTTTTTCACCTATACAATGGGGGAAGGGTGGATAACAGTGGGTCCTGGTGAAGGGTAAATGAGACAGCATGAGGGAAAAGTTCTTTGTGGGCCAGAGGGCTCTGTACATACATTCAGTGAAGTTGTTTAGTTTGCTCTTGGGGTGAGGGGAGGAAGGGAGGCTGAAAGATTGGCTTTCCCAAGGAGAACCCAGCTGGTGCGCCACAGACTCTGGGATTCTAAGAGTCTAGAGAGGAGATGAAGGAAGCAGGAGAGGACTTCAGAGAGGAAGTGACGTTGGCTGCTAGCCGCCCTCAAGGATCCATCCAGACAGCGAGACAAAGTTAGAGCGCTTACTTCATGCAAGACCCCCTCTGTGGAGACGTCTTGGGTTCTCTGAACATTCCCCTGGGGCTCAGCAGAGGTGCTCCTACAGCTGACCTGGCTGGTGGCCCTGCTCTCCACACCCCGGAAGTTTCCAGATACTGTCATTAGGGCCCTTCCTGTATCCCTCTTCCGTCCCCTCAAAACCTGACTCGTCTCTTCAGGCCCAGCTCAAAAGCTGCCTCCGTCATGAAGCTCCCACGCAGCCTCCTGCATAACTCGCAGCGCTGTGTGTTCTGCTTTCTTCCCTTTGTCAGACTTATTAGCATCTATGTCCTGTGAGCTCACTGAGTACAGGGAACTTGCTTCCTCCCAGAGCAGGCCCCGGGCACGTTTGTTGAAGTGAACTGAAGAGCAGTTTGGGAGGGGCCAGAGCTGTCAGCTGTACCACGGGACTGTGGGTTAAGTCACAAAACCTGCCTGGGTCACAGCGTCCTTGTCTGATGAGTAGAGGGTTGGGCCATATGACTTTGAGGGCCCCTTCAGCTCTGACCTTCCCAGCGTTCTAGGGAGAAAGTGCCACAAAGTGGGCAATCAGTGGGCATACACAGGTGTGTGTGAGAGGTAGGTGCACCCACCTTTGCTGTGGTCTCAGTAGACCAGACTCTGTGCCCTTAATGGCTGTTGAGTCTCACAGGTAGCTCTGAGAAGTCATTGAGAACGCTGAGTGAGTAGAATTAACACTTTATTCATCTGGCAACAAGAATTTGGTGGGCAATAAATTCCTTTGTCAATGAGAGCATAAACACTTCTCATCAGATTATCCCTCATCAGGAGCTGTTATGAAATTCTTTCTGGGGCTGATCGGCTCTGACTCTGAAGAAAAAAAAATTAAAAACAAATTAGATGCAAGGATGTTGAATTTGATGAAGGACAAAGATATCTTGAGGCTTTTCCTCCTATAGAGAGACTCAGGAAGGAAGGAGTGGGTCCCAGACCTCCTGAAGAAGCTGCCAAAGGAATCTGAGGTGATGGGAGCTAGCGGCTCCCCCACAATCTCACTCCCAGGTTGTACCCATCGGAAAAAAAATGGGTTTTCAAATCCAATTCCACCATGCATGCAGATATTCATTCACTGGCCAAGCAGGCAATAGAACAATTCCCACACCTGCGTGTGAGCTCGGTAAAGTCCCAGTTCTCTATCCTTTTACATCCAACCACACTTACATGACACGACGAGGCAGACATATCCAAATTCCAGATATGGGAGTTTGTGCTTCTTGTCAACATCAGATAATCAGAAAGCCTCCTAAACCAATGGCCAGAAATAGAACCCATGCCTTAGGGGTCAAGGGCACAGACCGCCCTGGATTCTTATGTTCTGTTCAGGCTAAATTGGGTATTGTCTCCAAAGTATTTTCAGTCAGTCCACATATCCGAACACCTTTCATTCCACCAACGGAAGCTCATTTCTAATATTCATCTTGCTAGTCAACAGGCCACTGTTTTCACCAATAAAATCCACTTCTGATATACAACACGCTAATTTTCAGAGTCTCAGCTATTGATTGAAATACAAATAACAGAAGTGCTTCTGACATATAAGCTCCCTCTTGAGTATGCATGTTAGCTGATGACCCCTGGTCTGTGGATTCTCGATCAGAGCAACAGCTCTGAAAATTGAGTTCCTCCCTATGCTGAAGCATTTGAAAGTAAATTATGGCCATCATTACAAGGAGCCACAAATGAGAGACTTTGTGACCCTACAAATCAGTGGGTTTGGAGAGAGTACTTTACTAAACCTTATCTCATGTACAGGTTCTATGTCTGGCTAGAGATTCGGTCACTGATTGAGTTTAAATCTCGGCCATGGACCCTGACCCTCATCACTAGCTGACCTCTGACCTTGGCCACAGATGGAGCCACCAAACTCTCCAGAGTCTGGACCCCAGACAACCTTAACCTCAGCTACCGAGGAGCTGTAGAACAGTGCACAGTCATAACTATCCAGGCTGCAAGATGAGCCTTCACGCCTAAGGGTTCCCTTCATAAATTTCGTTTGGTTTGAGTTTTATGTCAGTTGCATTCCTGGGAGAGATGTGGATTTTCACCTCCTTACAATACAAGCCACTAATTCAGCCTCTGGGAGTTATTTTGTGTGAGGGGGTTTCACTTCCTATAAACATACTGCCTAGATTTTTGGCACATTTGGGGACTCAGAGTCAGTTTAGCATTTTAAAAAAGCTAAAGCATATGTAAAGCATCCTAATAAAAATATAGTTAGAGCCCAGGCGGGAGGAATAATCATTACATTAATGCATCGGGCGTATTCCCAAAGGCACCTTTGCTTACGTAAAACCCTTCCCCCAAGTTACTGGTCTCAGGGAATGGCAAAGTATTTACCCTTGTGTTTTTTTTCTGAGAACACTGTAATTTCAGAGTCTGGTTTTCGAAATTTCATCAATCACTGTTTTATTTGTAAAGCAAGGTATAATATAGACGGTACTGTGAACAGGTCCTGAGTTTTGGAATCAGACGCCCTGGCTTCCCCTCGTAGCTTTGATACTGACCAGCTGTGTGACCATTGGCTCTTAGCTTCCATCTCTCTGAGCCTCAGCATCTGCATTGGCAAAATGGGGCTAATAAAACGTATCTTCTTGGAGAGTCATGGGATGACTAAACTGTTTGGTGTTTGTAAAGTACCCGTCACTTAGTAAGGGCCCAGTTAAGATATTTAGCACAAGGCCAACCCAACAAAGAATCCATGTATGGGCATAACATCAGGAATGCTTGCATTAGGTGCTGTGAGTGGTTCTATTATGAAGAATAATGTTTGTGAGCCTCAGTGGACCTAAGACCTGGCTGAGGGTGGTGGCAGGGGCCTCAGGTGAGGGGTACAGTGCACTTAACATCCGGTCATTGGGACCCTTGGCCCTGGGTCCTACTCAAAAAGATCCAGAGCTGCAGTCACAGAGTGCGAGTCAAAAGTGGGCTAGAGCAACTCTCCTTGGGTGAAGGTCAACTTAATTTCCCATGGTGCTTTCCAAACTTCAACATGCCTCTGAATCTCCTGGGGATCTTATAAAGGAGATTTAGGTTCAGTAAGTCTGGGGTAGGGCTTGAGAGTCTATATTTTAAACAAGCTCCCAGGTGATATTAATGTTGCTGGTCCCGAGGACCAAAACTCAAATAGCAAAGCTCTAGGGCTGAGGAGCTGAGCCCCGGCTACACATTATCATCACCTGAACAGCCTTTGAAAATACCATGTCTACAAAACATCTTCAATTGCAACACCTAGGTTAGTATTTGGCTGAATCACTGGGTGATGGAGCCTAGCCAAGCTGATATATAAAATTAATCATAACACTCTCCAATGGGTCCCCGCCTGTGGTTACAGACTGCCAATGCATTAGAGGTTGTGTGTGTTTGCCTGTGTATCTGTACACACAGATGTATACTGGTGTTCAGTGGGGACAGGAATAGGCTCTCCTGCCCAGGTTCAGGTCCCTGTCACCCAATGCCTGAATCATTGCCACTGTCTTAACCACTGCTTCAAGCCTCTTTTTTTCACCATAGTTGTTTTTCTCTGCCACACCACAGCCAAAGAGATCTTCTTAAAAGACAAATCTCATCTGCTCACTCTGTTTCCTGTTTCAAGTGCTTTGGTTGCCTATGTCATAGCACAGCTCACTCCTGCTTGCAAGAACTACTAACATTTCCTGAAACATCCAGGCTGCATCATATCTCTGAGCCTTTGCGCATGTCTAAAATTCCTTCTTGCTCATGCTCTCTCTCCTCTCTGTCCTTCCATCCTATCTGTCACCTACTGCCCGCCCTACACACACACACACACACACACACACACACACACAGACTTCCTCTATGAAGTCTTTCTTTGCCCCTCCCTGCCACCTTAGAACTAATCACTCTCCTTTGTGCCCTCTCTCATCCCCTCACCCCACTCACTTCTCCATCGGGAGCTCTGTATAAACTCCCAGCACCATGCCCGGTACAGCTTATGGCACTTATTTGTATCTGTCTGTCTTCCCAGCAATTGTGTGCTCCACAGGAGCACAGGATCAGACACGTACATAGTATTTTCTCAACAAATGTTTGTTAAACAAAAGAGTGATGGAAGGAGTAATGTAATGAGCACGTGAATGAATAAACACATGCATGAACGCTGTGTCCCCAGACTAGATAAATTATTTTACCCTTTGAAGCTTCCTGGTGCTTTTCTTGTAACGCCCCACAAACAATCTGAAACTTAAAGAGGATGACTGGGTCCCCTTAGGATTGATCAGCATCACATTCCTTCACTCCAGCGATGGGCTGATGGGCCAAGCAGAGGGGATAAGAGTAATCAAAGCAATAGTTTGAAGGTATTGGGTACTTACCACATGCTGAGCTTTATGGATTATTTTATTGGAGCCTGGCCACTCTGAGAGACAAGTACTTTTATTATCCCCACTTTGCAGGTGAGAAAACTGAGGCTCCGAAAAGGTAACACAACTAGTAAATGGAGCAAAGCCAGGGCTTGAGCTCATGCAGCCTGATTTCAGAGTCCACCCTCAACCCCTACACTATACAGCCTCCTGGGAGGCATGCAATTTGATTGAACAATTTGGTGGAAAGCACTTTATTTAAATCAAATTGATTCCGACCACAATTTGATAAAATTAACATTTGTGCTTTTATCTTTTACAGGTGATGTTGATGCATGATAAGGTTTCTTCTTACTTGTTTATTTTTAATTGAGATATAATTCACATAGCATAAATTCATCTGTTTACAGTATACAATTCAGTGGTTTTTAGTATATTCATACAGTTGTGCCACCATCACCAACCACTATCTAATTTCAGAACATTTTTAGTACCCCAAAAAGAAATCACACATTCATTAGCAGTCACTTCCCAGTGCCCCTTTCCTCAAGACAATCGCTGATCTATTTTCCGTCACTATGGATTGATCATGCTAGACATTGCATATAAATGGCATCATACATTATGTGGCTTTTAGTGTCACTTCTTTCACTTAGCGTGATGTTTCAACTTTCATCCAAATTGTAGCATGTATCAGTACATCATTCATTTTTATGGCTGGATAATATTCTATTGTATTGTAGGCTGAATAATGACTCCTAAAGATATCCACATCCTAATCCCTGGAATGTTACCTTATACGGGAGCCTTTCAGATGGGATTGTGTAAGGATCTTGAGATGGGAAGGTTATCCTGGATTACCCAGGCAATGTGATGATGAAAGCAGTAGTGCACTGCAAAGATGGAGGCAGGGGCCACAAGCCGAGGAATACAGATGGCCACTAGAAGCTGAAAAAGGCCAGGGAATAGATTCTCCCTTCAGAGCCTCCAGAAGGAACCAGCCCTGCCAATACTTCGGCTCTAGCCAGTGAAATAGATTAAGTACTTCTGGCTTCCAAAGCTGTAAGAGAATAAATTTGTGTTGTCTTAAGCCATTGAGTTTCTGGTAACTTGTTATAGCAGTAATAGAAAACTAATAATGTGAATATACACTTGGTTTACCCATTCATCAATTGATGAACTTTTGTTTTTTACCCCCCACTTTGGGCTGTTATTAATAATGCTGCTATGAACATTCATGTACAAGTTTTGTGTGGACATAGTTTTTCAATTCTCTTGACTCTATCTAGGAATGGAATTGCTGGGTCATAGGGTAACTCTCTGTTTAACTTGATGAGGTTTGTTTTGCAGACTTCTGCACATCCTTAGAGGCCAGTGAAGTGTTTCAAACAGGGCAAGCTGATGATCATGTGAGAGCTCTGGGGATGGAAGGCATTTTAGAAGTTCCAAAAAGCATTTCCTAAATTCAAGCTGCTATTTCATGCATCTATAGCCCTTTCAGAGTGCTAAAGGAAATGGGACTGCAATTACTTTTTTTTTATTGTGTATTTGTTTGAAAATAGAAGCAGATATGCTGTTTCCTAAAGCTGGTACTGAAACAGTGTAGATACGGCTAATTTGGTAAAAACAAACCAATAAGAATTTCAAAGGACTGTCACAACAGGAACGGATAAGGGCTGTGTTTGTCAAATGAATTCAGACACAAAATATATTGCCTGTGTAACTTATGTGAGGCCCTGGGATGAGCTCTTCTATATTGGCTTTCAGATGTAATTCTCACCAGACCCCTATGGGGGAAGTATTACTTTCCTCTGTGTGTTACAATTGAGGATGGTTGTAACGCATTGAGAGAGGAGGAGTGTTTGCCCAGATCACAGAGCTGTTATGTGATGGAGTCAGAATTAAAACCAGATCTGTCAGCCTTACTTTCATTAAATGGAAAAGGCAGACATTTTCTTCAAGGCATTTGCTTGGGTTTGTAAGAACACACACCAAGAGGCCTCCAGCACTCGATCTAAAACTTCTCTGGGTTATTTACAGTGGGAAGTCCTTCGAGAGAATGAGGGAGAGATAAAAGTCTTCTAACTCCCCATGGGAGCTGGTAGGATGGTGATATTAAGCCATTTGGTGGTGGTTTTGTTTTTGTATTTTTGTTTCTTGAGCACCTTCTGTAAGCCAGACTTCTCACTTCGTCCTTACAACATCCTTTTGAAGTAGTTATTATTATCTCCATTTTACAGTCTGGGGAAGGGTGGAAGGAGAGGTTATATCCCCAAAGTGACCTGGTAGGTAAATATTAAAGCCAGGATCTGAACCTGAGTTTGCTGATTAGAAATCCCTTGTTATTTTCACCACACAGTTTTATCACATTTTGGGTTCAGAACCTGAGCCACGGGAAGAATTGGGATTCTTCTTTCTGGAAAACACGATGAGTGAAGTGAGAGAACAGAGAGTTTCAAGCAAATGCCTCAGAAGTCTATCCTGGCTTCTGAATTGGTGTGAGTTTGGGGTGGAAGATGTAGACACGCCAAGCTGGGATGGACCAGAGAGACTCATCTGGTCCAATATTGAAGTCCAAGCCCAGAAAAGGAGCACAACCTGGCAGGTCATTGTGGGGACGTGGAAAGGGCATGAGTTTGGGGACCAGGCCGGCTCCACCACTCACTCCTGGGCACGCTGGGGAAAGCGACTTCTTGGAGGCCGAATCTTTCCATTTAATGTGGGGCTAAGGGGGGCCCTGTGGAAATTAGAAGGCCAGAAGTGACCTGGCAGTTAGGTATTCAGTAGGCCTGGCTTTCCCAGGACTCACAGCTCTAAAGAGTGAAGCTGACCAACACCTCCTTGCCTGCCCGTTCTGGAGGACCTTCCAAGGCATACGAGGCACCAGAATCTTGAACATTTTCCTTCCTCTGTCACCGCTGAGAGGCTGAGTTCTCACTCAATGGCTCACTGGCTCACCAGCCTCGTAGGTCACTGACAGCAGGGCCTTGGGTGGTCAAGACCTTTGGGCAGGGAGCTTTGCAGAGCCTGGAAATCCAGCTAAGCCTTTCCCCAGCCTGCCTCCCCATGAGACTTGAGTAACAAAGATACTGCAATCCCGATGGCCACAGCCTCCTTGTTGCTAAGCGACCAAATATTTGATATTAAGTTCCTGTTGATGGAGCTAATCACAAAGGTTAATTGTCCTCCAAATGAAAAACGCTCTAGGAATGTATTTAAGAGCTGGTTTCTGTGAACTTCTGAGATAACGTGATTTAAAAAAGAACCAAAAAACCCTGCATTTCAGATGATGGTATCAGCACTTTGTTCTTCCTGCTTTGTTCATCCCTTAAAGCAGAGTCTTCAAACTTAGCAAAAGAATTGTTCAAGGGGACTCTTACATGGAACCTTACTATATGGAAGAGATCATGAATAACTAACTTGGAGCGGGGGTAGGGGGGGGATGGGGGGTGGAGGTTAGAGACCCGCCCATTGGAGGGTCACACCCACTCAGAGCCCCGCCCACTCAGAGCCCCTCCTCACTTCTTCCCCCTCTGGGTAGCTTACCTGTTGTGCTAATTGCTGGTTTCCTGTTTGTCTCTCCATTATCAGACTGTGAGTTCTTGAGCGGTAGAGCTGTGCTCAGTCTACCTCTGTGTCCCGAGTGCCCTGCAGAGAACCGGATATAGTGGAAGTGAATAGCAAATGCATCTCTAACAAATGACACCCTTATCTGTCCTGAACCAGGCTGAGTCAGGTGAATGCAGCTAAAATGGTTGGTTCAAATCCCATATAATTGAGTGCCAACATTGTTTCAGTTGCTGGGTTATAGGTCCCTGGAGAAGCAGGTCAGGGACATAAGAAAAGAGGAAATAGTATAACTTACTGGTTATGTGACCTTGGGCAAGGGTTTCACGTGGCATGGTGCCTGGTGCAGAGCAGCAGCTTAGGTATATTCTTTGTATAGTTGTTGCTGTTTTCCAACAAGATGCCAGAGCAGTCACTGTGGGAAAGCCTGCCTCAGGCAGAAAGGCAAATTCTGATGTAAACGCATAGGAGAGTACAAAGAAAAGCACAGCAGCCAAGCCCCTGGGCAGGAGGCAGTGAGCAGAAAGGAGCGGGGTGTGACTCTCCAAACAATCTCCATTTCACAAGCGAGGATTTAAGACTTCCTTCCAAGAAGATGCTGATTCTCTCATTTGGGGGCTGCGAGTAGTGCTGATGATGTAGAGACCTACTATTGGTTCTGTCTCAGGGTCACCTGTGCGGGCTGCTATGCAGCTGGCAGCATTACAGGGCTGAGGGGCTCCCAGAATCTGGGTGGGTCTCAGACCCTGGGCTCCTGAGGTCATTCTTTCAGCATTGGTATCCATTCACGTCTGCCACAAGTTTACTCATCCCCTCAGTCAGGGAACATTAGAGGCTACCCATCATGAGATGAGGCAGTACAGAGATGGAAGACATGAGTCTTACGTGAAGGAGTTCACAGTCTGATGAAGGGGCTGGCAATTTTTTTCTACAAAAGGGCTATCTCGGAAATATGTTTAACTTTGTGGACCAAATGGTCTCTGTTGCAATTACTTAACTCTGCCCCATTGTAGTGGGAAAGCTGCCATAGACAATGTGAAACCAAATGGGCATGACTGTGTTACAATAAAACTTTACTTAAAAAATGAAGTGTGGCCTAAGGGCTGTAGTTTGCTAACCTCTTAGAGAAAGACAAAGTGGTAAACAGATCCTTGCAGTACAGTGCAGTCAGTGTCATCAGCAGAGGTGTGACAAGGACCCAGATGAGGAAAAAAAAATTCTTTTTGCTGAAGAAACTTCCTGAAGAAATCAGCTGGATGCTTTGGGGAAAGTCACTCTTTACATCTCAGTTTCTTCAATGGGATATTAACATTACAGAGACCACAGGATAAATGCGAGGGTTTGTGCACCTATCTTACTGCCTGGGTCATAGTTATCTGCATAAGCCAGCTCAGTAAATGTTAGCAATAATAATAGCTAAGGTTTTTGAGGGCCTTTTATATGCTAGGCACTTTTTCATGCATTTTACATATAAGGTCGGATGATTAAGTTCATAAACTTGTCACACCAATGTTGCTAACCTTTTTTGATATCAGAAGGATTATTCATCATGAATTTGGACCAACTGGACAAACAGCTAACCAAGTTGACTATTTGGAAGGGCTGAAAAGGCTGCATAAAAAAGTTAGACAGCCTGAACTTTTCACCAACAATTTATGGCTCTTGCATCATGACAATGCACCAGTTAACACAGCACTGTCTGTGAGGGGGTTTTGAGCCAATAAAAAAAATAACTGTATTGGAACACTCTCCCTATTCACTAATCTGGACTCCAACAACTCCTTTCTTTACCTGGAGATAAAGGAAATATTGAAAGGAAGACATTTTGATGACAATCAGGACATCAAGGGTAATACGACAACAACTCTGATGGTCATTTCAGAAAAAGAGTTCCAAAATTGCTTTGAAGGGTGGACTAAGCACTAACATTGATGCATAGCTTCCCAAGGGGAGTACTTCAAAGGTGACCATAGTAATATTCAGCAATGAGGTATGGAGCACTTTTTCTAGGATGAGTTTGCGAACTTAATTGTCTGAACTCATATATTATCTCATTTAAACCTCATAACTACACTATGAGAGCTCTGTAATCATTCATTCTATTTTATATATGAGAAAACAAAGGCATAAAGCGGTTACATAACTTACCTAGTAAGGGCAGAGCCAGGATTCAAAAGTAGATTCCAGAGCCAGACCTCTGACCACTACACCCACAATTATTACTGCATTATATATTTGGCCCCTGTCAAACCAGGAAAGATACATGCTGATCAGCAGGCCTATTTCTGTGGACAGACGGTTATGGGCTTCATTGCTTGCCCTCTGGCAGCAGAGCCTGAGCCTAAGTGTCTGGGTCTGGTTGGAGATGACTCATGCCCACATCCTGTTACCATAACCTCAAAAAGCCATTTCAACTGTGTCTGCCTCAAGGACACAAAGGAACAGGTGTGTGGTGGTGTCTTCCAACCCTCTGTACCTTGCTGTAAAGGATGTAACACACACACACACACACACACACACACACACACACACACATGCAGTTTCTGCTGGGGTCAGAATCGACATGCAAAGTGGGTACTGAGTATCAAGCAAGGTGCTAGACTTTTTAACCGATGCTTTCTCACAGCCAGATCAATATTTCTGCTTAATTTTACAACTGAGGAAACAAAGTCAATGACTCTTCTTAGATCTATAAGAAGAGTAAGGTCACAGGGCAAACTTCTGCCCCCCAAATTTGAGAGACTGAATACAGAGAACCACAATTTGTAGAAACAGAAACCTACAAGTTAAAACCTTCTTGGAAACATGCCAGGGTAGGGAACTGTAATTGATGAACAAAAAAACAAGGGCAACAAATATAGAACACAGTAACAAACATGGTAGCTATTAATATATCAATAATCACTAAGTTCAGAGAGGTGAAGGAACTTGCCCATGGTCACACAGCAAGGAAAAGGCACAGCTAGAAGTTAGACCAAGGTGTTCTCATTTTAAGTCCTGTGCACTTCTCATCATATCAAACTTCACTCCTCTCCTCCCTTGCTCCTCTTATCTCTAATCACCAGCTACCCACCTAAAATAAAGAAAAAAATATTTGGAATCCTGTAAGGGTGGGCAATAATATCCTTATTCACCATTTTGGACCCATCGTTTTAGAGTTAAGTTTTCACACTGTGCCCACAATGGGGGAAAATGAACCAACTCTATCAAGACACAGAGCCATAAGCATGGTGGGCTTAAGGATGCCTTTGCCTGCTTCTTGACTGATGGCTTCCCAGGGATTGGACAATCTGACTTCCCATCGTGCTTTTAGCAGCTAATTGCATTTCTTAACTATGCTGCTTTAGACCAAGTTATACAAAGCATGATTCCTGGAAGCCTGACACAGCTTGTCAGAGTACAGGGCACAGCTCATCTTACCGGAAATCTCCCTTGGTCTCTGGAGGGGGTTCAGTACAGCAACCATCAGGAGCCTCAGCCCCCTTAGTGCTTCCAGCGCTTCCCATTAGAGTTGTCCCTTGAAGTTGGGGGGTGAGTCAGCTCAGCTAAGCCTGTAAAAGACAGCTTTTCTCTGCCTGGGTCCTGTCTAGGTCAGAAAGGTAAGTAAGACCTGTAGAAAGTGATGGAACTTTGGCTCAAGGTCAAAATTCAGAGCACCAGACTCCAGGATAGAGGCCCATCTCCGAGGATGGGTGTCTGTGCCTAGCTCAGAATGATAACAATGACAATAATAATAATAGGCAACATTGATTAACTTCCTATGGATCAAAAGCCACTTTTATAACACGTCTCAGCATCATCTTTCTCTTGTTGCAGCTGCTATTGCAATGGCCAGTTCTTCATGGGCTTTGACCAATTCCTCACAGGTAAAACCTGACAGTGTCTCGCCTCAGATATGTACCACATAACCAATTGCTTTTTACTCTGGGACTTCCCTGTTGATGCCGCTGTAAAACCGTGCTCTGCACCCACGCAGGTGGAACAGAAGTGCAAGAGGGCTGGTGCCCCATGACATGAAGTGTTGGCCAATGGGAGGCAGAAGCCACTGAATACATTCTTCCCTCTCCCTCTCCGCTGATAGATGGTCCTGATGTTACAGGAAAAGAGGGTTCTTGGCTTCACGCAGGAAAGAACTCAAATGTGAGCTGATATGGAGTTTAAAATGAAAGTACGTTTATTCATCAGAGA
>NW_017731606.1:390786-393365 GCF_001890085.2 Hipposideros armiger | reverse complement strand
TTTTGATCATACCTTGTATGTTTGGAGGCGTGCAGCATGCTAACATATGGAGGACAAAGAGGGGATGGTTTAATTAATCTAGGATTGTTTCGGCCCTGCTGACTGTGGGCCCCTCTTCTGCTGGCTTTAACTCGCCATGATTTTACCCAGTAGTTACCGATAGGGTGTGACATAGGCAACGCTGGTGTGGGAACATAGGAGTATTATGTTTCACAATTTCCCTTGTAGTTGTATGTGGCCTCAGAATGGCTTCTAGCCAATGGCGTGTAGGCAGATATATGCCACTTTCAGTCCTGGCCATAAAACTCTGTGTACATTTGCCTCCTCTTTCTCTTTTTTTCCCTGCCACCCAGCTGGAAGCAAAGGACTCCGCTTAGGTAAAGCCTACAATGAAAGGAGCTTGCTCCACCACACTGCTTGGAGATGGAGGCACCGAGGAGAGGCACCTGCCCATGTCAGGCTGGGTTAAGTCACTGAGATCTGGGATTGCTTGTTATTGGAGCTTAACTCACTCATACTAACAAAGCAGGGGGACAATGCCCTTCTAGCCCACTTGCCCCCAAATTCCCACAAGATGGTTGGGGAGCAGTTATGTTTCTTCCCCTGGGACCCCATGGCTCACCAGTCATTGCCAGACTGGATCATGATGGAGGCATGGGAAGGTTTAACTGATGGGCCAGGTAGGTTTTAGAAGAGCAGTGTCCTGTGGGAGCAGAGTTGGTAACTTACCATGACAATTTCCCTGTGTGTACAGGGGAAGGACACTAGAGAAGCAGCCTGCAAAACTCCAGACCTCTTTCTTTGTTCCATCTGGTACCGCCCCTTTCGACTTTATTGGGTTTTGTCCTCATCTTTGGTTCCTCACAAGCAGATGAGGTTGCTCACCTCAAATCCTTTAAGTCTTATAAACTGGATGCCTTAGATTTCCTTTAGACTGATAATGGTGTCGGTTCCACTGTCCCTGGGAGGGAGGGGTCAGGGTGCTTTTGGAATGGTGCCACAATCTCCTTCCATCTTCCCACCACAAGGGGCAAAGGCTGATTTCCTCACGGGCTCATCTGGGAGGCAGGTGCACGTCTCCATTGGGAGTATTACTTTTTCTCAGATACAACCTAGCACAGACTCATTTGAGGAAAGGATATTTTTCTTAGTAAGAAGTTTTGACCTCATCACTTCACTGAAGTGTGACTCCTGTCATTAATGTGTGGGGCATTTTGGCTCTTGTCTGGGCATGGGTTAGCTCATGCCATCAACTGTAAATAGTTTGCTTTTTTGTCACCCAGAAGTAGTGACAGCCCCTCCTTTTGGTAAGGATGGTCCCCAAGTTTTCTAAACATTTTGGGGCATTCCCAAATTGTTTCCATACTCTCCTCAATAATATGTGTGAGTGAGTGTGTGTGTGTGTGTGTGTGTGTGTAATTTATACCTCCCCCCCACACACACACACACACACTTAGAAGGCAGATACTTTTATTCCCAAGCACAGCACTCCAGGCACATTCTCACCTCAGGGCCTTTGTTCTTGCTACTCCCTCTACCTGAAACACTCTTCTCCCAGATCTCTGTCCGCCTTGCTCCCTTCTTTCCTTCAGGTTGTTGCTAAAATGTCATCTTCTCAGGGAGGTAGTCCTTGACCATCCTATAAAATTGCGTCTCCCCTCAGCCCCCAGCATCTTATCTCCTTTCCCTGCTTTATGTGACTATACAATACTGATCACATTCCGACATGCTGTCTGTTCTACTTGTTAGTTTATTGTTCGTTTCCCCTAATCAACATATAAACTCCAAGAACTCAGGGATTTTTCTCTGTGTTGTTTCCTGCTCTATCCCCTGCATCTAAATCAATGCCTGGAATGTGGCAGATGCTCAATAGATATTTGTTATAGGAAATAATGATTCCCTTTTACAGAAAAAGAGCCAAAGTCTCAGAAGGGACAGTTAGGCTCAGAGTTAGTGAGTGTCAAGAAAGATTTCAAACCCAGGAATTTCTGCTTCAAAGCATTTTTGTTTTCTGCTCTGACATCAGACTTACAGTGTGTGCAATGTGGCCATGGGGCCATTATTCTAAAACAATGCAGCCACAAGGAGGATATTTGCTGTTGGACACCAGGCACCAACGAGCTGACTGCTCCAGTGGCTGCGCTCTGTTTGCAGTGTTTCTGTTCTACCCACAGGCGTATTTACCTCATCGCAGCATCTGTGGTCCTTGAAGTTGCCTCACTTCTCTGTGGATCACACACCTTCAGCTTCCCATCCGCAAATATTGCCTAAGAGGTTTCCAAGCCATGCTTCCCTCCCATTAGGCTTGATGGGACTTGGGTAAGGTGTTCTGTGACTATTGGCAGCCACACATTTCTCTAGTTGGTGTGTTGTCCTTCCCTAGGTGGCTTGCAATCTGGAGGAGGTGACTTTTGATTAGCTACACATATTCTGCTGATCAGGATTTGAACTGCCACAGTCACCTTCACTTGAAGCCATAAAGCTTTCCATGGAAGGGATCAAGTCTTGCCTTAAATCAGTGGGGGCTTCAAATAATGCTGATGCCTGCATCCCACCCCTAGAGAGTCTAATTCCATTGG
>NW_017731606.1:377321-390241 GCF_001890085.2 Hipposideros armiger | reverse complement strand
CCCAGGTGATTCTACAAGTGCAGCCAAGGTCAGGAATGCTGCTTGAATTGGCTGCAGAGCCTCTTCCTGAGAGGAGACGTGGAGAACACACTGTGACTAAAAGCAGAGCATTTCGGAGACAGTCACATCTCATTCCCAAATCCTCCTGTGCTTTCTCATCCGGCATTCTGCTAGAGCCTGAAGACCATACCCTCCGTAATTTCATTGCAGACTTCGGATATGTCTGTTTTCTAGATGCCTCTCTTACTACAAATGATGGCAGCTCTGGTGAGGAGAATGAAGTTTTTTCCATTGACCACATGTGCCTCAGTTTTCTCATCAGTAAAATAGGCACAATAATAATAATAGCACTGATACTGTAGGTTTGCTGAGACCAAAATAAGCTAATACATGTAAATTAGTAGTTAAGTGCCTGGCACACAGGCATGTATGGGTTGGCTATTCTTTTTGTTATTAGGCATCTTGCTTATAAAGCACTTTCTCCAAAGTCCATCATTACAGATTTGGCGTCAGCTCCAATATAACCTCTTGTCTGGGTCTTGCATGACTCGTTAAGGGCCTTTGGCCCATGTCTCTGGTGCACTCCAAAGGTGCTGCAAAGAAAGTCTCAT
The DNA here is from genome assembly GCF_001890085.2 of Hipposideros armiger. Lineage (NCBI taxonomy): Eukaryota > Metazoa > Chordata > Mammalia > Chiroptera > Hipposideridae > Hipposideros > Hipposideros armiger. Next base: position 389,630 of record NW_017731606.1, on the reverse strand, counting down.
CCCTTGTCCCTTGGAAACGGAATGGCATCATCACATATCTTGGGCTCCTTGTTCAGAATTTCCTGCTTGGGCATGAGCCAGCTTCACCTGCTTCTGGATCAGCTTTCTGGACCTGGCACCATAGTGGTGACTATACCAGGGGTGGCTATGACTACACCTGCTGTACTGAGGATCCCCAGGCCAGCGCTGTGGCCCTGTTCTGTGCCCTCAGGGAAGGCCCCTGGAGCACCAGGGACCAAGATGGGCACAGAGAGTGGGCCTAAAGAGTCTCTGGGAATCGTGGCCCCAAGGCCTGGGCAGGTTTGGGCCTTTTGGGTGGGGGAGCAGGAGCTGAGCTGCTGGGAGCTGCTGCCAGTGGAGGCAGGGCTGACACCGTAATGCAAAAGACATATGGCCCATTCAGGAGCTAGCTAGTTAGTGAAGAAATGGCTCTGGAAGTAGAATATTTCTGAGATAGATGCAGAATCCACAGGCTTTAACCATACATCACATCCTGTTTTCACACACATTTCTCTGTGTCGACAATTTCACTTATTCTGCAGCTTGTGCCCGATTCAGGAGTTGTAATTCCTGCCAATGAGACTGAAACCATGTCATTTGGGTTCCCAAATTGGGTTTGTGTATTGCAGCTAAATGGCCATCTCTTCATTTAGGGGAGCTGCTATTTGAAGGTACATCATCGGCACAGCCACAGTGACAGATGAGAAACCTCCAGTCTGGCAGGGCCTCCCCCAAGCAGAGCTGACTGTGCGCCTGGCTGGCCCTGTCCACACCTGCTGGTGATATCACCTCCTGTGTGGCCTTCTGCTTTGGGAACACAGGTGGGTACTGGAGGCAGCTGGTGTCCAGAACTCGAGGGTTGTATCTAGTACCTAGGACGCCTGCCTCCAAACTTGCCCAAGCTGTAGTTCACAGCGACCAGCAGAGGGTAGAGACATTGGGATGCCCCCAAACCCAGGCCAAGTTCCCAGGGACCTTGGCTTTCTGTGTGAGACAAGGCACCTGCAGGGATGGGGAGCCAGTTCAGTCAGGTTTCATGAGGTCACAGAGGAGACACACACAGACAAGCTGCATGAAGGGGGCTATTATAGGGGAATATGGGTTAGCTCAGATGTCTCCTCAATTGACACACGTTCCCTCTGTGTCCTGGAGCTTCTGGGGCTGGACCAAGATGCCAGATTCCTAGAGAACCCATAGTTCATCATCACTGGGGCTGAGGATCAAAATTTTTTTCAATAAGAATTTGAATGGGATTTAACCTATTTTCTTGTAATTGGAAGTAAAAACTCAAATTTGAAATCAACAGGTGCTATATACTCCCAAGTTTCTAAATGGGACCGCTTGATGCAGCCCCGCAGGACACCCCTCACACACTCCCAGTCTAACAAGCAGGAGATAACAGACTTTGGGGCTGTGAATTGTTAACATACGGGCAGAATGCTGTGGCTTTTCCCTTTCCTTTGGGGGAGGAGAGAAGGGGTGTTCTGTACCCTGCCCCCAGCCAAGTGAATGGGACTCCAAGGAAATGGTGGGGTCCTAGAAAAAGGATGCGTGCTGTCTCAGCCCCCTGAGTGGATTCCTGCCAGGCTGCTAGGGCATCAGATGTGCCTATGTTCACAGGAACGTGGAGACGGAGCCTGGAGGGAGGCAGTAGGCTGAGACGGAGAGAAGAGGAACAGCCCTTACTCCCCGTGTTCGGTGTGACAAAGAGACAGAGCTTCCATGGGCCAAGAGCATCCTGGAAGGGCGTCATGGATGAGCTATTTTTCCAACACCTCACCTGAGAGGCTGTGGGACATGTCACCACAGGCAGGAAATGAGGGGGATCAAAATCTCTCATATGTCTGCCTCTCAGAGGGCTTGGCTCTCCAGGGAGGTGTGCAGCAGAAGGTGTATAGTCCCTGAGTTGGACAAGTGATGTTGCCCCTTTCCCCCATTGCTTCTCCCAGGCACCAACCCAGGCGAAGGAAGGAGGGTTGAAAGGACGAGCTGAACTCGCTTTCTTACTTCAGGTCCCTGAGCCAGGTCTTTGAAACTGTTCCAATTTTTTCCCATGGTCATTCAAGATTTTGTTTTATTTTTTGGTCAATTTAGGTAGTTTGTATTTTGCTATAAAATTGTCTACTTCCTCTAGGATTTTAGAAGTATTGCTGGAAAAAACAAAAATAAAAACAAACAAAAACCCTTTGGCTTCTGGTCCAGCATGTAAGAAGCTGAACAAACTGAAAATTCAACAACTCTTCTTAGATCCATACCAAAAGTGAGGTCACAGGGCAAACTGCTGCCCCTCCAAATTGGAGAGACTAACAAGTGAATACAGAGAACCATAACTTATAGGAATTGAAACCTTCTTGGGAACATGACAGGGTAGGGAAATCTGAACTGTAATTGATGGACAAAGAACAAGGCAACAAATAGAACACAGTAACAAACATGGAAGCTATTAATCCAACTATATCAATAATCACTAAAAGCACCAATTAAAAGATTGTCAAGGTGTATCAAAAAACAAGACACGAGAAATAACTTTAAATATGAAGACACGTAAATTAAAAGTAAATGGAGAGAGAAAGATATACCATGCTAACACTAATCAAAAGAAAGCAGGAATAGTAGCTATATGAACTTCAGAGAGTAGACTTCAGAAAATTATGGGGATAAGGAGGAGGAGTTACATAGTGATAAAGAAGTCATCTCCAAGAAGGTATAACAGTTCTTAATATGTAAGCTCCTAACAACGTAGTGTCAAAAATATTGCCATCTAGTTGTAGGTACTGTTTTCTTATAAGTTTTTTGATTCACACTCTTGAGTACCACCCACACTATTATCCCTTTGACGCTGCAAGAGAATTTAGCTATCCTCAGAGCTGTTGAAGATCTGAAGATGCAACGGTTCAGACCCAGGGTTGAAACAAAGGGTTTATTCAAGGAATTAAGGGATGAAGCTTTGGCCTTTCATGGATGGAGAATTGCTTTATATCAGGGCAACTTGCAGAGCTGAGAAAGTCAATAGGAGCCGAGACCTGAATGCTCTTGTGGGGAGAATGGGTGAATGGTGATTTGGATAAGCTAGAGCTTATGTCTGTTTCTCCCCTCCTCCAAAGAGGTGCTGGGGCCAGGTCTCAGGGATGAGCTAGGCAAGGGCCATCTCCATTGGGAGAGAAGGCGTTTATAAGTACATCTCCAACAAAGGCTTCTAACATTTGAGCTGGTTTTGTTACAGCCTTTGCCTCTATGCAGACCAGCTGGGAGATAACAATTTATAAAGGTGGGCTGGCCGAGTGGCGCGTTGGTTAAGAGCTGGCTTGGGACACCAGAGGGCCCCGGTTCGGATCCCACATATGAGGGCCAGTGACACTGCCCTCTACAGCTAAGATGCTGAACAACAGCTCAACCTGGAGCTGGGCTGCCATGAGTCGCCGGCGATGGTGTAGGCTGCAGCCCCTGTGGCAGTGGGTTGCCATGGGCTACCGTGTGTAGCCAGCAGCCAGCGTGAGCGGCCAGCAGCCACAGTGAGCGGCTGTCCAGAAGCTGGCGACTGATCTGCCTCACTGGGGAAGAGCGCAATGATGGTGACAACTTGGGCCAGTGAAGCAACGTCCTCCACAAGTAGACTGAAGAACTAAAGGACAGCAACTTGTCTGTTCCCCTTCCCCCTATTCCCCAATTAAAAAAAAATTTATAAAGTTTTCAGCTCACACATGTTTAGTTCTTCCTCAAATGGCAGTTCTCAGCATGTCACAGAGACACTGGTTAACTCAATAGGGTAACAAATGGGGCATATGACTTCAAAATCTTATTAAAATTTTATGAAGATCCATTGGGTTCATATGAGCAAACCACAGATGTTGTTGGGTACTTTGGTGAGCCATCCATCCATCCATTTTCCTTTAGATAGTTAACCCCTGATGCAGAACCTGTATTTTATTATTTTCTTTTGTCCCCCAAGAGCCTGTATGTATTGAATGCTTAAAAACCAAGTCTTAAACAGACTAAGCTTGTTTATTTGGGGTGTTGGGTCCCTCAGAGCAAACTAGCCCTCACTGACCTTTCACCATGGGATGCCTCAAAGTGACCAAGGCTCCTACGCTTTACTACAAAGCAAGAGAGACCATTTCTCCCATTCCTGGGCAGAGTGATGTTAGCAGCAAACCTAAGGCGGGTCCTTTGTGCCCTGAGGCCTTACAGGGTGATGTCTGAAACTGCCAGCTTTGCCTCTAGCCCTTCCCTGTTTCACCTCACCCACCCCTCCACAAAGCATGCGCCTGGGCTTATGGTGGGGCTGAACCAGGAGACATTTTTGACTGGCAAGCACCAGGCTGTTCTCAGAATTGCCCCTTGTCCGGCTGACTAAAGTTTTCTTTTTGAATTAGTCTTATGTGCTAGATTCCTCTTTACTTAGGATTCGTTTTCTCCCAGGAAGCTCTTCAGTATTTCATGTAAACAGGCTTCTTTCTGTGTACCTGACCCCACTAATCCAATAGATGGAACAATAAGAATAAGAATAATTGCAGCTAATGTTTACAAAGTGCTTACTATATGCCAGGTACTGCGTTAAGCATGTTGTATGCTGTCGTTGATTCAATTCTCCAAATAATTTTCGTAGTCAAGATTCTTTCGGCAGCAAATTACAGAAACTCCAACTACAACCAATTTTAGCATAAAAGGCAATTTACTGCCTCAAGTAACTGAAAAGTCCAAGACAAGCACATGCCCAAATTAAACAAACAAAATATGAAATGGTTACCTCTGCGCAGATCTTAATAGTTTCGCTTTTTCTTTGTATGTTTTATATTATGTACTTGCTTACACTAGACATGTACTATTTTTGTAATCAGAGGAACTGTATTGAAAAGGGGCGTACATAGCATTTTCCACATTGTTTTGTATATTACAACCAACTGGGACTCTCATTCCCTGGACTGTGATCTCCTCAGAGACGGGCACTTTTCCTTCTGTGTCTCTGTAACCCCTTCCTTGCCTTTTCAATTTGTGCTCAAGAACATATGCAAAGTGGATTGAATTCATGTGTCTCATAAGGGAAGCTATTTGCAGTTCCAGTTCTTCCAGAAGGCAGATGATATTAAGAAAGTAGTTTACACTTGATCCTATGCAAGCATTCTCAGGACAAACCATGTAACCTCAAACGGAGGCAATAATCCCAGGTTATTGTGAAGCTCAGATGGCTTGGAGCCCCGTGTGAGCTGTAAAACTCTGTACCCCTGGCAGTTGGTAATGAACTTGGGTTTATAGAGCCTTCTCATTCTGAAGCATCTGTCCAAGATGAGTCATGCCTATTTTTAAATTTTCTAAGAACCACCATTATCTCTTGATGAAAAGAAATGAGGAGAGAAGCTAGGGACATCAATTCAGGACACATTATTAATCCCCTGCCATGTGCACACTCCACACCCTCATAACTTACTATTGTCAGATTGTCAGGTTCTCCTGGCATCTCATTCTAGAGAGCTGGAAGGGCCCTCGAACTCAGTAGGTTTCAGACTGAGCTCAGGATCCCGATTCCCAAACGGGTCCTCTCTGTGGTGTTCTCCATCGCAGGGGATGGTGCCTCCCTCCATCCTCAACTCTTCTCTCTTCCTCATGCTCCATATACACCCACTGCTGTGACCTGTGTACTGTACCTGCTACGTGTCTCTGGAATTTAATATTATCTCCATCTTCACTGCTATGATCCTAGGCCAGGCTACCTTCATTCCTACCTACCTCCACAGAAGGGTTTGCCTTCCTCCAATCGACTCCACAGCCAAACATGACTCTGAGCATGTCACCTAGGAGTGGCTTCCCTCACTATGAGGATAAAGGCCTCGTCTTTAACCAAGTGTACAAAGACCCTGCATGGCAGGGTACCACCTGCCTTCCACCCTTGTCACCCGCCCCTCCACTCTTTCGGCTCCTCTACATGAGCTTTCTTACAGACCCTCTCACCTTCCTCGCCACATGTTGTCCCCCCAGAATGGAAGGACTTTCCTGTCCTCTAGTTCATCCTTCTCAACATGCACATCAACTCAAATGTCACTTCCTGGGTATCCATCTCTCATTTTCATGACTACTTTAAACCGCCTTTTATACTCTGTCAGAATTCTGTGTATCTCCTTCTTAGTACTGACTACAGTTGAAATTTTACATTCTTTGTTGAATTATTTGATTGATATTTATCTTTTCCACTACACTGTAAACTCTATGAGCGTAGTGACTGTATCTATTTTTATTCACCATTGTGTCCCCTGCACATGGTGCCCAGGAGATGATTGATACATGTGCATTGAATGGATGAATGAATGAATACATGCGTGCATGCTGGGCTCTGTGCCAGGAACTAGGGATTCAAAGACAAATCAAGTGATGCCACCTCTCTCAACATTCCCGAAGCCTAGCTGGAGGGACAGTACAGGTACACAGGTGATTTCAAGAGATCTGTGGAGTCTCCTGCAAAGAACTGTTTGATGGGGATAAAATATATAAAAGGAAATAAAAACAGGCTCAGTCACACCAATATTAAAAAAAAAACTAACTTGTATACACACACACACACAACATGGCTATGCATACATGCACACAAATATATATATCCACAGACATGCAAACTCATTCCACAACATATTCACTTAGGGACATAAATAGCATCCTTGTGCACATATGCACACGTGTATAAGCAAGCATACCACCCACATTCACGAACACACATGCCTGCCTTTGTACACATGCTCAAGCACATCACCCACACGCATGCTCACACAAGAAAAGCAGGTATTGGTCTTCTTTTCTTTACAGAGGGTGAGAATCCCAAGGTTTACAGTGTGAACCAATGTGTGAGAGAGTGTCAGGCAGGGATTGTCCTGTAGACAAACCAAGTGTCCAGTAACAAGGGGGAGAGGCCCAAGGTCAACAGGGGGTTCAGGCCTAGGGGCCCTGCAGCCCCATGGGAATGGATTGTTAACAGGTGTCTGAGTGGATGGTCCACCCTGCATGTACTTGGTTCCATGTCTGGGAGTCAAGGCTGCAGCCCAGGGTCATCCTGAAACTCGGAGGCTGAGTCTGTGGTAGGCAGAATTGGTCTAAATCCTCACCTACTGGGAAGTAGGCAGCCAAGCACATTTCCTCCTTTCTTTTCCTTCTTTCCTTCCTTTGATTTGCCTGCTGTTTTCCAGGCCCTGGAGTGGAACTGGGAACACTGATGGAGGACGCGAGGGCATGGCTCTCACAGAGACCACAGTCAGGTGGGGCACAGAGACAGGTAGACAGCCAATCACAGTGCAGCATAGAAGGGGCACCAGCCTGGGCCTGGAGGCTCAGGGGCTGCTTTAGAGGAGATGGTTCTTAAGCTGAATCCCAAAGAATTAGTAAGTGTTAGCCCGGCGAGCTTGATTGGGTAGATCTGCAGAGACGGGGTCCCCAATCTATGTTTCACAAACATCCCAGTGATTCAAATTAGGGTGGGTGTAGGGGTGGGTCACATGCTGAGAGACACTGATGTGGGGTTAGGGTCAGTCAAGGGAGACAGGTGAGTGGGCCGCAGTGATAATCAGGGTGTAAGGGTGGAATTCTTCCAAATGCTCGACAATTGGGGGTGGGGGAAGGATCCAAAACGTGGCTCATCACACAGATTGAAGAAAGAGATGCCCTCTCAGGGGGTAGACCCGAGGCCTGGAGACCAAGGCTCTGCGCTGAGCTTTGTTCACGAGGGGAGAACTTACAAAGGGCTAACTTTTATGTCTGTGAGTTTCCCCTTGAACTGAGTGAAGTTTGATAAAATACATATATGGAAGAGATAGCCTGCTTCTATATCTGCGATTCTCCTTTGCTACCTCTCACCCTTCAGAGAGGTCTTGTCTACCTGACGGCCATTGGCAGAGGAGGCTGGAGAATCAAGGGGCATCAGCCTGTCTACTCCATCCGTTGCTGTGGGGTGGGCTGGCCTGGAGATCAGGGAGGCGAGGGCCAAAGGAGGACCTGAGGGCAAACGTGAGACAGACTCTTTCACTCCCAAGAGATACCAGGTGAAGGGTGGTGGCCATGTTTTAATTATACTCCTTTCTCCCTCTTACCCCTCATATCCAGTCCTTCACCAGGCTTGGCAACTTTTTTTTTTTATCTCCTCTCTTTTCCCATATCATTACTCTAATTCAGACTTAACTTTTTTCTTGCTGTTTTTTCCATTCAGAAAACTCCTAATCACCCAACAAAATGGAGGTTATAATTGCCACCCCTTGTCTGTGGCATTCTTTGACTGTCTCAGGCAAAACACACACACACACACACACACACATCTATATGTAAAACAACAACACTGGTCTTGGAGTCTGAAGACCTAGCTATGAATCTGAACTATTTCACTTTCACCTACTGGCTCTGAGATCTCGGGCAAGTTATTGAGCCCATCTGAACTTCTTCCTTTCTTCATCTGTAAAATGGGTACATAATATTTACCTCATGGACTACTGTGAAACTTAATAAGATATATTCAAAGTGTGTTGGATATAAATGCACATCATAAACATTCGACTATTGAATTTCTTTTACTTCTGATCACATTGAACCCAGACCATGCCACCTAAGACATCCTTTCAGAGAGTGAGTGCTCCACAGGAGACACTCGCCTTTCTGCCCTCTGGCTCTGTGGCTGCACACAGGAATCTACAAAAGATAGCCAGTGGACTACATGACTGTGCAGTCACTCATGACCCGTGGAGAGGAGGTGAAGGCCTTTTTGAGTTTGGCTCATTGGGTGGAGTCTGGATGGACTGTTCTTGTCTGATGTCTTCAGTTTGACCTGTCTGCCCATGTTTGAAGCAGATGAAAGAGAAGTGTCTGCCCCCTCCTATGCCCTTGTCCCTTCTGGTGGTTTTTCTTGAACCATCAATCAGGAAGTTACATTCTGAGCCTCCCTGACCTCGGTGCTCATGGCCACGGGTCCAGAGCTCCGAGCATCGTGCGCTCTGCTCACCCTTCCCCCAGGCTCGCCTTTCCCCGTGGCTCCCTGACTGTCTTGTTGTTAATATCTAAGGACAAATGTGGTCCTACATTTCAAAGTCATCGAGCAGATCTGATTAATTTTAGAAATGAACAACATGAAGATTCATCACAAACTTTCAGGTATGAGCAGCAATAAACACACCCAGAGCACGGAACACGATTTATTTATTAAACCAGTGAATTGAAGGGAAATGGGCTATTTGTTTTGCACGATGTCTTCCACAGAAATAATTGGCTCATTAATCACATGCTCACTGTAGTCACGTTTGGAAGGTCAGGCTCACCAGGGAATTGAAACAGGGGGCAGTGTTTGCAGCCGTGGCAGCCTGTGGAGCCCAGCGAGGCTGGCTCCTGGGGGCCTTGGCATGACCTGTGGAGTCCGTATCACACAGAGGCAGCCAGGCAGCTGGGAGGTGGTATTGCTTAGTGGTTAGTGCCACAGACTGGCAGCAGGGAACCATAGGCTGGAAGCAGAGTTCAAATTCCGGCTACTACCACTTGCTGGCTGTATGACTTCAGGCGAGCTATCTGACCTCTATGCCTTGGACCCTTCATCTATAAAACGATGCTACCTTGTAGGGTGCTGTGAGTTTAAGTGAGGTGGCAAAGCACTAGTACGGGTCCAGGTCAGGTCTGGTGCTGCTGTAGGTGTTAGTGATATTTGCCTCTTTGGTCCAGGTAGATCTTGGGTTGGGGGCACCCTGGTGTTAATGGGCATTTGGAGCACAGGGTTTCTGTGGGGTTCCCAGGGCCCCCAAGGGAGGCAGAATAGTGTAGTAGAGGCTAGGAGGACAAGTTTGGCAGTCAACCTCCCTGTGTTCAAATCCAACCTCTGTCTCTTACTAGTTAAATGTCCTTAAAGAATGATTTGGCCTTTCTGTGCCAACTATAAAATGGAGATGATAATAGTAGTGCTACTTGATAAGTTATAATGAATATTAAATGAGAAAATAAATGGAAAGGACTTACCTTAGTGCCTGGCCATAGAAGTAATCAAAGGTTTGTTGTTATTAGGAATATTTTTGGGAACTTCTTGGACTTGTGACTTTCCTCCAGATACCAAGTATGGTCCAGGGGAGCATAGCAGGTGAGCAGACATGATGAACTTCACCCCCCTCCCCTGACAGGGATGGGAAGGGGGCCAGAGCCCAAAGGGGGAAGGGCTGAGGGTTGTGCACTTACAGTTAAGGCCAACGTCACAGTGCAACTAGAGGATCCATGTGGTTTGGGCAGGTGACAGCAATGACCAGGGGCTTGGGCCTATGGGGCAGGGCACAGCACTGATGAGTAGGTGGCCTCTTGGCAGCAGCACACCAGCCAATGAGGGGCTCCAGAGCCCCAATCCAGGGAGCTGAGCTTCATGGAAAGGCTCAGTCCCATCTCGGGGTGCAACTTCTGGCGCAGCACAGTGGAGTGGGTTGGAAGGGCAGGGTGGAAAACCCAGACAGGTAACACACCTGCAGGCTTCGCCTCTCTCCTGCTCATCTACTCTGGTCCTCTTGCCTGTGGAAGCCAGAGCCTCAGAATCTTCCCCAACACATCACGCCAGGCAGCCATGAGCAACCAAACGCAAAGGAATGAGATCTGTTTGCTAATCCAAGGCTACGAGGTCAAAGCTTGTCTTATGCTCTTTCAGGGCATTGAGACCAACTCCAGGCCCCCATATTCTGGTCAGGAGGGGCTGAGGCTATTGAAGGAGGCCTGAGTCTTGCTGAGCCTAGAGGAACTAGACAGGAGGAGGCAAGGCTGATGATGTCCTCAAGGGACTCAAGCTGGAAGTAGGGAGACCGCTTTCTTTTCTCCTCTCTCTTTCACATCAGTAAAAGGAATAGTTAAATGGGAAAGTATGGGGTATGGTCAGTGTCAGCGCAGGACGCATTCAGAGGCTGGGATGTGAGCTGGGAAGACAGGGGAGTGGCAGTTAGGTGGCCTGGGGCATCCAGACCAGGGCGAGGTTGAGGTCTTCTCTGTCACTTCTCTAGCCTGCTCTGTGGACTGCGTCAGCGGCTCCTCTACCTCTGCCTCCAGCTGGGTTTGGCCAACGGGCACCTGTGGTAGAATACCTGACAACAGGTGGAAGGAGAGGTGGAGGTATTTCCCACACCTTACCTCTGCATCCTCCCTGCTGGGCTGTGGGTTCTACAGTGGGGATTCCTCCCGCTTTGGCTGTGGACCTTGTTGGGCAGCCTGCTTCCATGGCAATAGCTGTCAGTGGGGTTTGGAAGCACCCCTCCCTCTCTTTGTCACATTAACTGAAGGGTAGGAAGAGCTTTGGCTCTTGCTGTCTTTGGGTGCATCACCTCATGCTGCCCACACTTCCCTCACTAGACTCTATTCAGTGAACCCCCTAGTGCACCAGCCGAGTTCCTACTCCTATCCTGAGTACAGACGGGTCTTTCTTGCCCTAGTCCGGGAAGGCATCAGGTGATACCAGGGGCATTTCCATGATCAGGAACTGGAGAAGGACCAGGCCCACGGATAGGTATGACTAGAGCATCATAGGGGAGCTGGAAGTATTGGGGGGAAATAACTCTTATGCTGTTTCCTTGGCTTGGGGATCATTCCCTTGGAGTCCCCTTTTAGTAGTTTAATCCCTTTCAGAAATCCTGACCTCACCAAGGAACGGATTATGGGTCCACGCTTCAGAGAGAGCACAAAGGGAGCACAGCGCCCCCTGGGGGTTGTTATGAGGATGGCAGCCATGGCAACAAACCTCTTGAAGAGGAGGGAGGGATGGGGAAGAAAATGGGGGAGGGGGCACAGAATCTACACCACTTGGCTCAGTTGCCTCTCTGACCTGGAGCAGCTCCTCCTAGGAGAAAGTTCTGTGCTGTGGGCTGGATTCTGACACCAGAGACTTAAACTAATCTGGTGGGAGAGGGGCTGTGAACTCATGCCACACACCCACAAAGCCAGCCCTGGCCAAAGGCTCTCCCCTTCCCTGGGTACAGCAACAGGAAGGTTGAACAGAGAGACAGGGCATTAGATAGTGCCAATCTTTAAAGTCTGGTTCCCAGGTGTGGTCACACACACCCATATCAGGCCTAATGCCTTCTAAGGCCCGTTTTGGCCAATAATGTTAGCAAAACACCAAGGAAAGACAGAATTCCTGTCTGTGGGTAGAGAGAGATGGGCTGAGGCCAGATGGCTGGGCAGGGGGCCTTGAGGGTCTTGTGGGGTGAGGAGCTAGATGTGGTCTGAGGTGTCAGTCTTATTGCTGCCCACCCCCACCCCCGCCCCCTTTGGAGCTGAAAGCAGGAGAAGGAGCATGGCTGAGGGGGACACATGTTTGGGTGACTCTGTTCCGTGTGTGGG
>NW_017731606.1:372126-375344 GCF_001890085.2 Hipposideros armiger | reverse complement strand
GAGGCCCGGGGAAGATGACAGGACCGTTAGGAGGCATCGCCGCCATGATGGGCTGACAAGTTACAGGTGGGAAGTTGAGGAATGGGGTGGTTAGGGACGAGAGGAGGCCTCTTGCTTGAATCCCTGGTGGAGGGTGGTGCTGGTCACTGGGGTAGGCCTGGGAGGAGGAGTGACAGGTGTTTTTAGCACACAGGTGAGCACTGTCTGAGGAACAGCAACCCAGCTGCCCAGGGCTTGTCAGCAGTGGGAGATCAGGCCTGGAGCTCAGAGGGGCGGACTGGGGTATAGATGTGGATTTGGGGGTCACTGGTATTCAGGTGGCACCGGTGTTCATGGATGTGGGGCCATTGCACAGGAAGAATGGGAGTGAGCTGCTCCTCCCAGGAGTAGCCCCAGAGGTGAGCATTTGGGAGGTGCTGGGGCAGCACAGGAAGGGAGTGGGGGATCAAGACAGGGAGGGGGGAAGCCAGTAGGGAGTGCATCAAGGTGGCCCGCTGAGGCTCAGTCCCACCCAGGACCCTTTGAGAGACTGGAGGCTCAGACCTCACATTTATTCCTCTGGAGGGTTAGGAGGCCTCTTCCTTGTTGACTGAAGGTTGTTCCTGAGGGCTGAACTCCTTGGTACTTCCAGTCCGAGCACGTGCTGATGGCCTGAGAGGGGCCTCAGACAGGGATGCAGGAAGCTGCGGGGGCTGTAGGACTGTCACTATTGGCAAGTGACCTTAGGGGCCGGTCAGGATATGGCCAGGTCGCTGATGGCTTGTGCCACTGTTTCTGCAGAGTGGTGTCCATCTTCCATTGGGGAGGGAGGAACCTGTCTTCTTTCTTCTTTACTCCTAGCTGGTGGGACCATGGGCAGCAACTGGGTGAGGGTTGGGCTGAGTTCTGGAGCTGGGTGGTGGGCCAGGCGGCAGGGCTGGCTGTCCAAGGGATCTTGTATTGTAGTACAGAAAAAGAGGCTTTTCTAGTATCAGCAAAGACAGTGCAAATAGGAAACCAAGTTACTTAATGTGGAAATCATTAAAAAAATATTAATCTCACTCCAGGGTGTGCAAGAGCCCCTGAGCAGCTGCTAATGAGTTTATAGCAACAGCAGGAAAAAGGAGTCAGCTGAGGCTGGGATGGCGTGAGGCTGGACATGGGCTGGGGCTTCCTCACCTTCCATCTTTCTCTGTGCTCTCACCTGCTGCCTGCCCCACACCCACCCAGCACCTCTGCTTTGGCGACACATGACCCTGGACTTCTTATACCTCCAGCATACAGTGGAGCCTGAACTGACCATGTGGTCCCCACTCCTAGGAGGTCAGGGCCTTCAAGGCCATCTCAGGGCCTCTTCCCTGCCAGGGCTGGGGCATCTGGGCTCAGGGAGATGGTGGATTACTGTTCCAGGAGGGAGTTGCCCACCCCCCCATCCTGTTTTAACTGCCCCCAGGTTAGCCTATGGGGAGCCATTCTTGGGTTTGTTTCTCAGATGTTGTTGGGCATGGTTGAAGTTGGGTGGGCCTCTGATAGGAGGGCAAGGATGTGGGGAGTTGGTAGGTATGTGGGTGTAGGTAGCAATGCGTATGAGGACAAGTGCCTCCAGGCAGGTGGTGTAGACACGAGTGGGTATTAGTACAGGTGGAGTGGGCTATGGATGTTGACAGGTGTGGTGAAGTGCGGGTGTAGGCTGGTATAAAGAGGTGGATATTGGTGACAGCAACTGGCTGTCAGGACGTCAATGGATGAAGTAATAGCTAAGACTTTATAGCACTTGTTCTAAGCTTTGTTTTACATAAATTAACTCATTTCAGTTTCACAACACCCCATGAAAGATATACTATTAGAACCCCCATTTTTTTTAAAGGGGGAGGAAATGGAGGCACAAATAGGTTAAGTGGCTGTGCGAGGTCATCCAGATAGTAAACGGCAGGACTGAGACCTGAACTTGGGCTGTGTGGCTCGAGCCCACACTCTTCAGCCTTCTGCTCCACACTAGGGGTACGGGGAGGCAGTGAAGGTGTGAGTGTGGGTGGACGCAGGCACGAAGCAGAGGCTGTGAGTAGGTGGAGCAGTATGCGTGGGTGTGTCTGAGAATGGAAGCTGGGCAAGCACAGGAGGGAGGGCGCGAGTGCGCTGAGATTGGTGCCAGGCAGGCGTTCTCAGACTTCAGCAGGGAATCAGAATCACCTGGGGGGCTTGTCACAAACCTAGATTGTTTCTGATTCGAGAGGTCTGGGAGAGGCTTGAGAATTGCATTTCGAATAAGTTCCCAAGTGGTGCTGCTGCTGCTGGTCTGGGGACGACTTTGGGGACAGTGGGGAAGGGCAGTAAGTGTGGGTGACTGTGAAGAACAGGGACTGGCGTTTTAGAGGCGAAGGAGGAGGTGGGTAGAGTGAGACTAGCACAGAGAGTGACTAGAAGCATGGGATGGGTTCCAGCTGTAGGAAGATGTTCATTTGAATAGCGTAGGGATGAATATAGTTTAGGGAGGTAGAGAGTAAGTATGGGGAAGTGGATATCGGAGCCCTGGCTTCCAGAGCATGGAGTGTCTATGACAGTGGCCTGGGAAGCCCCTAGTGACCCCTCCAGGGTGAATCCTGTGCTAGATGGGGTTCTCGGCAGGAGATCCCTATTCCTTTGGGGTCCCATAGGTGCAGGAGATTTCTCTATGTTCATAATTTCTTCAACTATAAATTACTGATCCAACACAGGTGAGTGCTGGAGCTAGAGGCCCCTGGGAAAGAGGTCCCAGAGAACGTGAGGGGGTGGTGGGCCTGAAACCTGTTCAGAAAGGGTTTCCTCTTCTGCCTCAGTCGTAGAGGCTGTCACTTATTATTGCTCTACTATGAGCTAAAGGGTTGGAGGCGGTGCTGTGGGGGCGGGTCCTTCAAACTAAACATAGGAGTCCCCAAAGGAGGACAGTCTCTTGGGACGGAACAAGAAACATTCAGTGGGAAGCTACTGGAGGGATAGAAGATTGGGCAACAGGATGCAGGAAAGATGGTTCTACTCTGAGTACCACCAGGTACCCCAGGCTGGGCCCAGAGGGGTGACTTGGAGCCATAATAGACTGAGTCATGCTATGGGTTGTGTCCCCCTCCCCCTACAAAAAAAAAAAGAAGTGTTTAAAGTTCTCAGCCCCAGTGCCTCAGAATGCGACTATATTTGAAAGAAGAGTCTTACAGAGGTAATCAAGTCAAATGAGGTCATTAGGGTGGCCCTAATCCAATGTGACT
>NW_017731606.1:359488-367796 GCF_001890085.2 Hipposideros armiger | reverse complement strand
GAGGGCCAGTGGCCATGGAACAAGGGCTCAGAGAGGGCCCTGGAGTCCCTCTGTTGGAAGGGACTTTGAAGGCCGACCCTCTTGTTCTCATCTGCAACCTGCATGGCCTCCGCACTGCAGCCACAGGGCCCTTCAGCTTTGTGTAGCCTTTTGCGGGGACAAAACGCTCAGCCCTCCCGAACGGCTCTGCCTAGGAGCATTCTTCTTCCATTGAAGGTCTTCGTCTCAGCGGCATCCAGCCAGGGGACCCAGGCTGTCCCGTCAGGTTCCCATACTTGGGTCGGCTCCTGCTTTCTACTTCTTCCCTCCTAATAAGGGAAGGTGAGGCCCCTGTTCCCCGGCTCTATGCTTTTAAATATTTCCAGTTCCTCATGGAACAATTTTGTATAATTTTTCTGTTCTGGTTGCCCTCCTTTTGTTTTGTGTCACTCATCACTGACCATAGTGTACAGGGCCACCGCTTCATTTCCACTGGACAATAGGCTCTTTCAACATAGCCAAGGAATCAGCACATTGGTAACCACACCACACTCCTGAACCATGCTAGGATGACTTTGGAGGACAGCCTCAAGTTGTCCTCTCAGAAGCTACGGTCCACCTTGGGTCTCCATCCTGTCCCTCAAAGGCTGGACTTTTGGACCCAGAGGCATCCCTTGTGACATTTGCTCCAAGCAAGGCCAGCCCATCACTCCGCCTGGCTTTTGTGTGAAACCTTGCAGCCTCCAGGCCTGAGCACATCTGCTGCCCACCTACAGGCTGGGCCATGTCACTGGTGATTCTTTAGCAGGCCTGCAGCCAGCCTCTCCCGATCCTCCAATATCCCTGCCAGCCCCACGGTATGTCCTACCCCACTGCTGGGAGTGGAGCTCGGGCAGGTCTGGAATGAAACCAGCCAGCTCTCTTACTCACAAAGTCTGCTGGCATTTCGGGTGGTGAGATGGAAAGGGGAGAGGGCTGAACTAGGAGCTTCTGTTCTGGTTGTCAGCTGCGTGGCTTGGGCAAGCCCCTCCAGCCTTCTGGGTTCCATTATCTATCGGACCAGATGATCATTTCTGTCCTGATTACTGGAGGATGAGCAGTGCAGATGGGAAAGCCCTTTATCAGCTATAAAACAACTCACAGATGTGAGGCTCTTCACAGTACCAGGGCAGGAGCTCCAGAAAAAGTGCACAACAAGCAGAGGGGGGCCAGACCAAGTGTCCTGTCCACTCTGCTGAAGAGACTGACTCCTCAGCACGTCCTTAGGGGCTGGGCCAGGCCAGGCCTTGCCAACAGTGAGGCTGCTTCAGCAACTCCGGAACCGCTGAAGCTTGGGGAAACTGGGCCAAAACCAGTCCGCTCCTTTCCCGCCAGCCACTCAGGCACATTCTAAGCCTTGTGCGGGGGCACCTTGCCAAGGCCGGGGAAGGGAGGCGGGGGCAGAGGTCTCTGAGAAGTAAAGTGTTCCTTCAGGGACTCAACTATGACATTTCCCAGGCCCTACCCTGGCGTAACCATGCCCTCAGCACCCTAGAGACAGGAAGTGTGGTGACCCTGGGGCAGAAACAGCCAGTGTGGCCTCTGGGAAGGATGTGGAAGAAATGGAGTCAGGCCAAGAGCAGGGGTGGGCTGTGGAGGAGACACAGCTTCAGTGAGAGTATTTGGGCCCGTTAGGGAGGGCAGGCTGCGAGGTCAAGGAGAGCTCCCTCCCTGAAGGCTCTGAAAGGAGAGAACCTTCTAGAACAGAGGAGGCCTCCCCGAGCAGAGCCCTGGTATGCACCTTGGGAACACATCTGGGGAACTGAGAGAAGAGCTAGGTAACCTGTTGGTGCCAGACCTGGTACTGGCCACTGGTACTGTCTCCCTTCTGTCTTCCTTTCCAGGCCTCAGCCGCTCTCACCGAACAAACTCTGGGGTCTTGCCCTCTCTCTGGGCACATTCCATTCACCACAATTGCAAAAGAGCCTTCCATTTTCTCATTCAGTCCCTTCCTGGTGCATTCAGCACTCTTGGGAGCAGCCTGGTGTTGCTACTATCTGTGCCTCGACCTGCAGGCTCTGCACCTGAGATAAAACTAATAACAGTTAACACTTATTTACCATGCGCCCGGCAGTGTGTCAAATGCTTTCTCATGTATTCCTCACAATAACTCTGAGAGGTAGTGATGCTCATTATCCCCATTTTGTGGAAATGGAGACTGAGGCTCAGAGAAGTAGGGAGACTTGCCCAGATCAAATGGTCTTTTTTTTTTTGAGGGCTCTCTGCAGAGACATGATTCATCCATCTATCCATCCATCAAATATTTAATGAGTGCCTACTGTGTGCCAGGAACATCAATGACTAATCAGTAAAGAATCCTTGTCTTTGTGTAGACAATTCTAGGAGGGGGAGCCAATCATAAATTCTGTAGTGTTAAGTAATAAGACTGTGCACAAAAATGTAGGGCAGTGTATGTTTGTGTCCCCTTAAAATTCATATGCCGAAGCCCTAATCCCCAGTATGATGGTATTTGAAGGTGGGCATTTGGGAGGTACTTAGCTCATGAGGTTGGAGCTTTCATGAATGGGATTAGTGCCCTTATACAAGAGACACAAGAGGGATGATCTCTCTCTCTCTCTCTCTCTCTCTCTCTCTGCCACATGAGGACAGTGAGAAGGTGACCATATGCAAACCAGGAAAAGGGCTCTCACCAGATACTGAATCTACTCGCACCTTGATCTTGGACTCCCCAGTCTTCGAAAGTGTGAGAATCAAATGTTTGTTGTTTAAGCCACCCAGTCTCTGGTCATTTTGTTACAGCAGCCGGAATGGACTATGACAAGCAGGGAAAGAGGGTTTGGGAAGGTTGGTGAGTGGGAGGCAGGCTGCAATTGTACAAGGTGGTCGGAGCGATCCTCATAAAGCAGGTGAGATCCAAGCTAAGATGTGAAGGGGAAAGCAGGTAGCCCAGCGGACATGTGGCGAGTGTCGCAGGCCCCAGAACAAGCTTCTGCACAGCAGAGGCCCGATGTGTTCAGAGACCGGAGCCGAGGCCCCTGAACAGGCAGAGCAGGCACGGGGGGCAGGGGCAGGAGATGCGGCCCAAGAGGTGAGGGGGGCGCAGACCGTGTGGGGCCTTGTGGCTACTGAACGGACGTTGGCTTTTCACATGGTGACAGGGCCAGCCATTGCAGAGTCAGAGTGACATGTTAACCAGGTCACTCCGGCTGCTGTATTGAGCACAGANTCTGCTCCACACTAGGGGTACGGGGAGGCAGTGAAGGTGTGAGTGTGGGTGGACGCAGGCACGAAGCAGAGGCTGTGAGTAGGTGGAGCAGTATGCGTGGGTGTGTCTGAGAATGGAAGCTGGGCAAGCACAGGAGGGAGGGCGCGAGTGCGCTGAGATTGGTGCCAGGCAGGCGTTCTCAGACTTCAGCAGGGAATCAGAATCACCTGGGGGGCTTGTCACAAACCTAGATTGTTTCTGATTCGAGAGGTCTGGGAGAGGCTTGAGAATTGCATTTCGAATAAGTTCCCAAGTGGTGCTGCTGCTGCTGGTCTGGGGACGACTTTGGGGACAGTGGGGAAGGGCAGTAAGTGTGGGTGACTGTGAAGAACAGGGACTGGCGTTTTAGAGGGGAAGGAGGAGGTGGGTAGAGTGAGACTAGCACAGAGAGTGACTAGAAGCATGGGATGGGTTCCAGCTGTAGGAAGATGTTCATTTGAATAGCGTAGGGATGAATATAGTTTAGGGAGGTAGAGAGTAAGTATGGGGAAGTGGATATCGGAGCCCTGGCTTCCAGAGCATGGAGTGTCTATGACAGTGGCCTGGGAAGCCCCTAGTGACCCCTCCAGGGTGAATCCTGTGCTAGATGGGGTTCTCGGCAGGAGATCCCTATTCCTTTGGGGTCCCATAGGTGCAGGAGATTTCTCTATGTTCATAATTTCTTCAACTATAAATTACTGATCCAACACAGGTGAGTGCTGGAGCTAGAGGCCCCTGGGAAAGAGGTCCCAGAGAACGTGAGGGGGTGGTGGGCCTGAAACCTGTTCAGAAAGGGTTTCCTCTTCTGCCTCAGTCGTAGAGGCTGTCACTTATTATTGCTCTACTATGAGCTAAAGGGTTGGAGGCGGTGCTGTGGGGGCGGGTCCTTCAAACTAAACATAGGAGTCCCCAAAGGAGGACAGTCTCTTGGGACGGAACAAGAAACATTCAGTGGGAAGCTACTGGAGGGATAGAAGATTGGGCAACAGGATGCAGGAAAGATGGTTCTACTCTGAGTACCACCAGGTACCCCAGGCTGGGCCCAGAGGGGTGACTTGGAGCCATAATAGACTGAGTCATGCTATGGGTTGTGTCCCCCTCCCCCTACAAAAAAAAAAAGAAGTGTTTAAAGTTCTCAGCCCCAGTGCCTCAGAATGCGACTATATTTGAAAGAAGAGTCTTACAGAGGTAATCAAGTCAAATGAGGTCATTAGGGTGGCCCTAATCCAATGTGACTTGTGTCCTTATAACACCAGAAAATCTGGACCCAGAGATGAAGATGAACACATACAGAGGGAAGATGATGTGAAGACACAGGAAGAAGATGGCCTTCTACAAGCCAAGGAATGCCTGCAGCTACCAGGAGCTTGGAGAGGGGCGTGGACGAGATTCTCCTCACAGTCCTCAGAAGGAACCTTGATTTCGTATTCCTAGCCTCCAGAACCGTGACAGGATGAATAAGTCAAGTTTGTGGCACTTCGTTACAGAAGCCCTGGGAAACGAATGCACCATGATTCCTGGAAGGTACCAACTGGTCTTAGCAACTGAATGGGGCATTTGCTGGAGGCAAGTGTTACTGCTGAGAGGCTGGGCCATGGGCAGCTTTGGTAGGTGAAAGTGACTTCAGGAGAGGGCAGTGTAGCCTGAAGCCCAGTAGGTGATGATCCAGGGGCCGGTGTGCAATCCTGATTTCTCCAGGAACGAAGAACTGAGGCTGTTTTCCAGAGGAGGCACCTGCTGTGGGGAAGGCAGAGGGAACCTTCTCTCTCGAGGTGGGCTCCGAGGTCATAGTGCCTTTCTTGTCGCTCTGGGCCTCATAAAGAAAGATGGCAGCTTGCACAACAAGCTCCCACTGTTTGCAGGGCTTTTAAGCCTCCTTTCTCAGGGACGTGGAGCAGGAAGGGCAAACAGGGATGCCTCTTTGGCCACAAGAACTCCAAGTTCAGATGAACCAGGCATGAATCTCCGCTGAGTACCAAATGACTGCAAAACCCCTTTTTTTAATCAATAGTATTTTATTGACAGTTATAAATATTTTCCATTTGTCCCCTATTTACAGTTGCAAAATAGTTTATGATATCATACCTTCATCCACCCTTCAGCATCTTTCTAGAAACGCCATGAAAATGGAATAGGAAATAAAAAGCTCTTTTGGTTGGCCCACTAACCTGGTTCCCAGACTTCAAACAACCCCACACGAACAGCAGGCAATGTTGCAGCGGGTGCTACACAGTAGCAACGGGGCAGGCAGGGGGCAGCTCCCGCGGGGTCAGGACACCAGGCCCCGCAGGACGTTGGTGATGCTCCAATGTTGGCCCGAGCACTTCTGCAGCACCAGCTGGAAGCCGAACTCCAGGTCGCTGTTCTCCTGCAGCTCCAGACAACGCTTGGACTTTCGGTTCTGGATGGGGCCTCCCTAAGAGTCAGGGCGGAGAGTGGGGTCAGAGGGTGTAGAGGCAACATGGGGAGATTTGGAGAGCCTGAGGCTAGTGGCTGGTGGGGGCTGGGACTATATGTGTGTCCAGACACCCTGGATCCAGAGAAGCTACAGGAGGTCTGGGGCCAGCATTCGCACGAAGCCTCTGCCTTCCTGTTTCTGACACGTTGGTGTCTTCCCTGAGACTGCACTTGTGCCTCGGGTTTCTTCACAGGGCCCTAGTTCTCTGCTAGGACAGAGACACCACGCCCCAATGTCTGTCTACCTGGCTGGGGTGTGGCATGCTGGTTTGCTCCTACAGCTCCTACCCCAGGGCCGGACCCTGCTCCCCATAATCATGGGCTGGCACCCTGCTCTGAAAAGCCTAGTTCCTTGGGTTATTAGGGTGACCGTCCTGAATTTGAGCATCGCCAGGACCAGGACTTCCTGCTTTTAGGGTCCATCCCCACATATGGACTTCTGGAGTCTTCAGTGCTGGCCTCAACCAAATGGAGGCTCCTGGATACTATCTATTAGGCCACTGGGCTCCCTCAGCCCTGGACATGCATAGTTCCCCCCCCCATGTTACTGATGTTCCAGAATGTTCTGTAGCTACATACTCCGTTTATACCCGAAGACTGTTGAAGGAAGGGAAGGATGTCCTGCTTCCCAAAGCAGCTCTACAGCAGCAGAGGAAATCCCAAATTTTTGTTTTTAGTGACATCCTTGAAGGGCTTGGACACTCTGGGACAGCTGGCTGTGTGCCTGGGCATCAGTGTTTGAGCATCTCTGAATTATACCCAAGGTGTGCTCTACCGGGCTTTGGCATCCCAAATGGGCAGAATTGCTTGGGCTGGGTATAAGTGGGCCCCTTGTAGCTTAATGGTACTTGAGTATATGCTCAAACTTACCTTTTCCACAGAACCTACTCTTCCTGATTCCCATCTCAGCAATAACCAGGCATCTGTGTGGGAAAGGTGGGCATTTTCGCTGATGCCTCCACCTTCTCCCCAGCATCTGATTAGGCACTGAGTCCTGTCAATCCCACCTCCTTCATGCCTCGTGACTGTCCCCTTACCCCTATCCCATTGTACGTGCCCTGGTTCAGGCCACCATCTTTTCTTCCCTGGACAAGTGCATCAGCCTCCTCACTCATGCCCTTTCTCACCTCCAGAGGCAGGGAGTAGTGATCTCTCCAAAATGCGGTCTGGCCCAGAGGACACAGCCCAAGCTCTGTGGTGTGTCCCCGAAGGCCTTCATGGTATGGTGCTGTTCCTCTCTGGCCTCATTTCCCTCAGTTCCCACACTGTTTGCTGCAGCCATGCCAGACTCCTTGTAGTTTTCTGAACCCATTTGCATTATCTCAGGGTTCCTGGACTTTGCACACGCTGTGCCCTGTGTCTGGGGTCCTTGTCCATGCTTCCATAGCAGGCTCTGCCATAGTCATGTTTCGAGGCTCAGCGCCTGCTCCATTTGCCCCAGGAGCCTTCTCACCTCCTACCTTGCCTCCCCGTCCACTTCCTCTCCTCCAGTCCACCCAGCTGGCTTGGTCCTCTCCATCTGGTGCTTTCTCCTGCTCAGCACTTATTGAATGGTATTGAATTCCTTGTTTACTTGTCTTTTCCCCTCCAGACTAAGAGTTCTATGTCTTATAAATTTCTGTGCTCTCAGCATCCAGCAAAAAGCCTGGCACACGATAGGTGATCAGTAAATGTGGGCTGTCATGATCCATATAGGTGAGAAGGGAATCGGTCACAGGAAAGGGTCACCATGCTCAGGAGTTTCACTCTGGAGTGGCCCGGAGCAGGCAGACGGAAGCCCCTGCCTCTTAAGACTCTGCAGCCCACTGCCCAGCTGCATCCGTGCCCACCCCCATGAAAAGCACGCTGTGAGAGAGGGACATAGCAAGACTCTTTGAAAGTCATCCTCAGTCTGCCACCACCATTCCCATGGCAACAACGGGCATCTCAAGGGAGCATCAAGACTCAGTTCTCACAGCCACCTAGGAAATCGGCAATGTCTACCACACATGAACAGATACATCCCTGTGACCCAACAATTCTGTGCCCAGGTATATATTTAGCAGAAATGCATGCACCAAATACATGCCCCTCGGTGCTTTCTGAAACGTGATTTATAAAAGCCCCAATCGGGAAATAACCCAAATGTCCACGAATGGGAGACTGGTGAACTCCCTTCTGGGGAGTCCCATAATGGAATACTATACAGCATTGATAATGAACAAACTAGAGCTCCACCCAGTAAGGATGAATCTCACAAATACAATGTTAGCAAAAGAAGCCAGACAAAGCATATGTACACAATTCTACTTCTATATAAACTTTCCCCAAAGGCAAAATAAAACCATAGTGTTCAAGTCAGGATGGGGTTCCCTTTGGGGGAGGGGGTGGGAAAGTGGCAGGAAGCAAGAGGGGCTTCTGGAGTGCTGGTGGCGTGCTGTTTTGTGACCTGGGGGGTGTGCATATAGGTGTTGTCTTTGTTTTGAATCACTAAGTTGAACAGTTTTTTTTTGTAATGTATGTTTGCATGTTTCTGTATGTATGTGTTATTCTTTAGTTAAAAAAATTAAAACAACCCCCCAAACTTCCCAGAAGGGAATTTGAATAGTGGGTGAAGGAGGCAGGGAGTGAGAAGCTGGATGAAAGGGG
>NW_017731606.1:353238-356236 GCF_001890085.2 Hipposideros armiger | reverse complement strand
CCAGCGGACATGTGGCGAGTGTCGCAGGCCCCAGAACAAGCTTCTGCACAGCAGAGGCCCGATGTGTTCAGAGACCGGAGCCGAGGCCCCTGAACAGGCAGAGCAGGCACGGGGGGCAGGGGCAGGAGATGCGGCCCAAGAGGTGAGGGGGGCGCAGACCGTGTGGGGCCTTGTGGCTACTGAACGGACGTTGGCTTTTCACATGGTGACAGGGCCAGCCATTGCAGAGTCAGAGTGACATGTTAACCAGGTCACTCCGGCTGCTGTATTGAGCACAGAGTGTTGGAGGAGGGAAAGCAGCAGGGACACCTGTTAGCAGGCTCTTGTCACACCCAGGCCCGGCCAGCAGCCTCTGGGGGCTGGGGCTTGAGGCAGAGCCCCGGGCTGGCCCCCCCCACCCCACCCCTCTGTGGAGGGCACAGTCACTTGGTTTACTGGTCATCATTTCAATTATTTGTGTAATACTTACAACTACAAGATCTGGAAACACAATACTTTTAATTAAATAACTTAAATAAGGGCAATTAAACCTGGCAGGAGAGATGCTACAGCATACAGAGAGCTTAATTGGAATGGAAACCAAATTAAATATGGGAACAGTGTTAAAAAAATCGAAAGCTGAATGTATGGAATTAAGAAGGCTAATAATAATTCCGAGAGCTGCGTGCCCAGCTCCCAGCCTAGTTCCCGCTCCTTCCGGGCCTCCCCAGAGTGGTGACTAGAAAGAGCACGAAAGGCAGTGGGAGCGGAAGCCAACAACATGGGACTCGGCTCTAGCCCTGCCCCTGGCTCTCCCTGACTGTCACCCTGAGTCAGTGGCTGAGCTGCCCTGGGCTTCAGTCTTGTCATTTGCAAAAGGTGCTGGAGCTGTGGGGACACAGTGATTTTGTCTCCACATGCAGCCCTGGCCACGTGCACAGTGGCACGTGGACCTGTCATCCATGAACCCCTTTGCCTGAGGCACTGAGGAGCTGGCCCCAGATTACACAGCCATGCACTTCCTATCTGCCTCAGCTTCCCCATGGGTGTGTCTGTGCCAGCAGCGGGGTGGAACAGCTAGCACCAAACGCAGTAACTTGGCTCCTCCTGGAGATGCAGGCTGGGTAGGTGGATTAGACAGCGTCCCTAGAGGGCTTGGGAAACCACAGACCGCTGGGCACCACTTCCTTATTCAGTAGGTCTCCGATGGGGCTGAAAATGTGCCCCTTTAAATTTCCAGGTGCTGCTGCTGCTGGTCCAGGGACTACACTTCAGAGACCACAGACAGCCGTCACCCTGTCTCAGGAAAAGGTTGAGCCTGGCTGGTGGCTTGCACTAGCCCCCCCAGAGGGGCAGTACCTGCTGCATCGGGACTGAGCTCAGGCTGGTCTCGGGTTTGCAGTCAAGGTGTTCGTGAGGTGGTTGTGTGTGGACTGAATCCTGTATTGAGACTTCTCTGTTTATTTCAGAGATCCCGTTCCGCTCTCCTTTCTAATTAATTTTCCATGGGCAAGCAGCCCAGTGGGCTCGGGGGTTTCTAGGTTAAGTAGTTAATGATTAGTAATCAAATACTTCAAAGCATGGGTGGGATGTTAGTGCTGGTTACAGAAACCTGAGATTAAGTCTTTTTGTAGAGGAAAGTGGCCTTTCTGTGTTATGACTCTTCAACTCTCCATTTATTCAGTAAGGGTGTTTGTCCTCCTTCAAGGAGACTCAGTGCCCCTGAGTGAGTTCTGCCTGGGATTTGCTGGGAAGGTCTTTTGGACTGAAGACAGCCCAGTGGCAATGTCAAGTGCAAAAGAAAAGGTGAAGGGGGTTGTGGAGACAGTAGGATGGCTGGTGTGCTGAGGAGGCGGGAACCCAGCCAGTTCACAAGCACCTGCGACTGGCTTGGAGGGAGACCCCAGTCCCAAGCTCCCACTGCAGCCATCCGCTGACTTTCCAGAGGCGAGATAAAGGCACCACGGTCTGGTTGTTTAAAGCATGAACTCCGCATTTGACAGCATTCCCAGGTTTGACCTTCGACAAATTACTCAATCTCTCTGTGCCTCAGTTTCCTCATCTGTAGAATGAGGATAATTCAAGTACTTAATAGCATTGTCACGGGATTAAGTAATAGTTACAAAAGCAGTTACAATACTACCTGGCACATAGTAAGCACCATGTAAATGTTTAGTAAATACATTTTAAAATCTCCCCCAGGTCTGAGCAGTGGGGAGCTGAGTCATCATACCTGGTCCTGGCCCCTGACATCTGTGGGATGAGCAGGGGAAAGAGGGAAGTGCTAACTGCCATAAACTAAAAATAACTAAGAAAACATTCAGGGCCTAAACAAAGCTTTGTCAGTCTCTGAAAACTGGACAATTCCACACTAGCCGCTTCATATGACATGGGAATGAAAAGCTGTTTTATTCCAAAGCCGTAATGAAATACCCGATTATAGTCTTTTCTTCTCAGCACAAAAGGTTCTCAAAGCTGGACTTCCTGGCCTTGCCTGGGGATCAGGCCGGAGCGGGGTGGGGGGGGGGAGTCAAGGACTTCTCCTCCTCCTTGCGTGCTGGGAAACTCTTTGGCAGAATGAGTGGTGCTCCCTGGGAAATGTGCCCTGCAAATAGGTTCTGTTTTGAATGAGTTACTCATCTTGCATCAAATTATCAAATTAGACACCACAAATCAGAGCCATTTGTCCCCGGACAGGCGGGCTTGGCTCTGCGCTCAGCTCTCTTCCGGGTAGTCTCCTTATACTCTCGAAGACCTCATCGCTCTCAGGCATTAATACACATCTCTGTTATTATCCTGGATGTTCCCCACTTGGGAAATGCACAGATGCTGCTCTGAGAACGAGGTAAGCACAGGGCTGAGGTTTGGGGACAGCCTGCCAATGGGAATGCTGACCTGGGTGCCCTTGGACCCCCGGATGGGCCTTGCCAATGTTGCCACCAAAGAACCCCGATAGCCAATAGGAGTGGGGGCACACCCGTGTCTGGGCGTAGCATGCAATACAGTCTGAATAGCCTAA
>NW_017731606.1:323246-351923 GCF_001890085.2 Hipposideros armiger | reverse complement strand
ACAAGCCTGCTCTTTCTTGTATAGGGCAGCTCTTCCAATATTTGAAGGCAGAGCCTAGGTACTCCTGATGTCTTTCTGGTCCAACAGTCCCCATTCCTTCAACCATGCATTCAAATAGATAGATAGACTTTAAGGAAGCTGGACCTCAGAGGACACACATCATTTGCTTAACCATTCAAAGTAATGATGGAAATGGGGAGGGTGGGTGCCTCATTACCCCTGAGAGGCATTCCAATGCTTTGCTCGATGGGTGTCTTGCTACAAAGTTCTCCTTTATGGTGACCTGATACCTGCTTTCTCCCACAGGTCCAGGGGTCATTGACTAAATGCCTCTCCACTAACGCTGCATCATCAAATCCTAGGATCCCCCAAATCTCAGTAGGTATTTTCCTCTCTGAATGTGAAAGTCCTATGCTTCATGGATATGAATCTATAATCCCAATAGGTAGTCAGTTTAGGAAATTCTTTAAACCTGGAGGAGTCACAAGCTAGAAGAATCATCAAAGGCAACAATTACCACTTCTAATGTTAACATTTCATTACGTGTTGATGTGGGAAGTGTTGGCAGTTTAGAGACAGATGCGTTGCTTGAAGAGGAACATCTCTGGCTGATCTTCAAACCCAGAGCCTGGGGTGGTCTTGGATTAATAATCCCCCCTCACAACAACCTCCATTTAATCCATCACTACTTCCAATAGACTGCTGAAATGTCTCTCAAAGTCTCCCCAACAGCTGCCTGGCCCCATGTCTCTGTGGCACCCAAGTCACCCCTTCTCTCACAGTGACAGTGGAATAGCCCCCTAACTTGTTTCCCTATCTGCAGACTCTTTTCTTCCAATCCACCCCATCTTCAGCTGCCAGAGGGCCTAAGACCCCATTACAGATATCCACTGCTTAAGAGACTCCACTAGTTCCTCCCATTGCTTTTACAGTGAAGTCCATACTTTGTGGCGAGGCTTTCAACGACCACCATTATCTGCCCAAACTGACTCTTAAGTGTGATCTCCCTTGCACCCCACTGAAAATTCTAAATTCCACCCACACCAATATTGGATTTCCGTTCTTCAAATGTGCACTGCTTTTTCTTGCCGTTGCCCAGGCTGAGCATCTACATGGAAAGTTCTCCCTTCCCACACCTGGGAACTGTCCTACAACTTTTAAGATCCAGATCAAACAAGCCTGGAATGTTCCCAAGCTCTGCAGACAGAGCCCGTCGCTCTGGGCTCCCTGGACACTATACCCTCCTCATTTCTGTTTTTGTCATCCAGCTTTGTTGTGTGTTTACATGCCCATGAGCTCCTCCAGGGCAGAGGACGTGTCTGACTCGTATCTGCATCCTTCCTTCCCAGCCCCCGTGCTCCATAAATGTTTGATGAACGACTGAAGGAAAGCATGTTCATTATCGCAAAATTGCTCATCAGAGCGCTGAACATCCGTGTTGCCAGGAGATGCTTTTCGTCAAACATGGTTTCTCAGTGTCAGAATCTAACGCTGCTCTGATTCATCCTGAAGCACTGGAAATTCAGAAGAGCTTGCAAGGGTCAGACAAAAGCCATTTTATTTGTTAAACAGAAAATCAGGGTATGAGATAGAACACTAAGATATGTAAATGCCTATCCTCTTTGTAGGAGAACCTGGGAGAATCGCACTAGATTATTTTGAAATTAATTCAGGCAGAGTGTCTGCGGAGTTTAAATGCAGCCCTCAGGAGAGTAAATAATGCAGAATGTGAAACTGGAAAGGAGATTTGAAATGTACCAGTAAAAGCTCCTTTCAGCCCAACTTCTGCACCGGAACATTCTAGTTGGTAGGATCCCCATGTAATTTGCAAAGATTAAAACCTGTTGCAAGAAAATTAGCCCAAGCACACGAGTCTAATCATTTAAGAGGCTCCCAGCTTCCTCTGGCCTTGTTGACAGTAGCTCCTAAGCAACATGGCTTAGAGACAGATTCCAGGTCATTTGATAAATATTATTTTGCATTAAACAAAAATTTCACATTTGTTAATTTTAAAATATCAAGGAAAAGTGGCTCCTCTGGGTTTGCAAATAGGGATTTAAAAATATTATTTTCACTCAGAAGGATCAAAGATGTGACTGCCAAAGCACTCTGGGAGTTTTAGTTAGATGAATGCATAAGTCACCAGGGCTCCACATGCCAACATGGCCTACTTTGTTCGTCCCTGTGTCCCTTCAAGCAGGAATGATGTGGGGTTGCCTGTTCAAGGCCATGTGTTGAGATGAGGGAAGGAAGGAGTTGGGTTTGGGGGTGTCTTTGCCTTGAGAGCACCCATTTTAGTGGAATGTTCCTTTCTCTGTCCCAATCAGGGATGGAGAGATAAGGGTCAGCTAGGGGCACCAAGGCATCGAGGTCTGCATAGGAGATGGAGCTGAGTCCATGACCTTGGGGCATGTGAGGGGAGGCTGAGGGCTAGAAAGGAGGCAGGTGGGCCTGCCTGTGGGGCTGGGATACTGAAGCAGCCTGGGTTCAGGATTACCAGCCTGTTGGAACTCTAGCTCTATTGCTCCTGGGCCATGATTTAATCTCATTTCATCATCTTTGAGATGGAGCTGCTATGCTTATTAACATCAAACTGCGCAAGGCTGGACACAGAGAGGCCGAGGATCCACAGACAGAGGGATCTCTGTTTCCCTGGTGATTCTGGAGCTCCTCGGAGGAGGAAGGTGACCAAAGGGGCCAGGGGGTGTACTTGAGTTCAAGAACGCTCATATCCGGGTGATACAAAGTCCCCAGGATGACGAGTCCCTGGCTGGGTCATGACCTCCAGGAGCTATTCCAGGACGGCCCTGGCCCTCTCCCCATCCTCCTCTCCCTGTAAATTGAAACAGACTGCCCTTCACAAAACGGCCCCAAGACATGAGCCTGTGTGGAAACTTCTTCCTCTACAGCAGCCCCTACTGGGAGGAAGATAGAGGGGGTCACAGACCAGAGATGACCCAACACGGTCTATACCTGGGAGACTGGGGCTTCGCGTCCAGAGAAGGAGCTTGTGCAGGAGAAATGTGAGGGTTTAAAGTCAGAGAGACCCAGGTTTAAATTCCAACCCTGCCTCTTCCTGTGTGACTGTGCAGGTGACTCCCCTCTCTGAGCCTGTTTCCTTATATCTAAAAATTAAATAAAATGGTAAAACAACAACAATAATAATAATAACCTCCATCGGAGCCAATATTAGGAGTCAATGAGCTAATGTATGTGAAACCCCCGGCACATAGTAAGTGCTCAGTAAATCCGAGAATTGGCCTGGAGTCCCAGCCTCCCATTGCCACAGTGTCCCTCTCCTCTGACACCCTCGCTGGCCCCTGGGCCCCTCTCCCCATGTTCTATGCTCTTCCTGGGGGATGGGGGGTGGGGAGGCTCTGTTACCTGAGAGAACTGCCAGTGAAGCTTCATTCTCTTGGCTTTGGCATAACTGCACTCGATGAGGCGCGGCCGACTGTTGACATCCACCAGGCACCGGTTGTCGTCATCATCAACTGTGGGACTCAGGACGCCCACGTGGATCTGCTGACTGCTCGTGTAGTACACGTTCTGGGGATTGGGGGAGAATGGGGTTAATGCTGACAACTGAGAGATGCAGGGTAAGTGGGGCTTGTGCCCGAGCACTAGGCAGAGGAGTCACCATCCAGTGGCCTTCACATACTTCCTATTGCAACGGACAAGGAGAAACCTTTTATGTTATGACCCAGTATAGCATATGGCCCACATGTATAACTGAAACAAATTTTTCAAGAAATGAAACTTAGCCTTCTCATATGCAATGCACTCTATTTTCTACTCTATTCTTTCATTGAAAAACATTGGTCAAAAACTTTGAAATTGATGTCACCACCCACAGTTTAAAAAAATACTTCTTGAATCCATAAATACTTTATGTAAGACACTGTGTGTGGCCCGTGGCCAAAGAGCAAAAGACCCGGGACACGCCTTCAGGATGTTCAGAGTCTTGTGGGATGGGAGATACGCGTGTATGTAACAGGTAACTTCCATCCTTACTAAGACTTGGTAGAGCAGGGGGTGGCAACCTTTTTCTTAAAGGGCCAGATAGCAAATGTTTTTGGCTTTGCAGGCTCTGCAAGACCACTCCCAGGTCTGATGATTCGCTGGGACTTACAGGACTCAGCATATAGTTGTGCTCATCTATATGATTCATTACAGGAAAAGGATACAAACTAAATCAGCCCAGGGAAGAGGCACATGGGGCAAAGTCTGGGGAAAGTAGGTGCAAGCTCCCTAGGGTCCTCTCCCAGTGATCACAGCGGATGCACAGGATGACCCAGCAAGGAGCCGAGACAACATGTGTGAAGTGCCGTGTACCAGGGAAGTGTGTCAGAGACCAAGCGCCCAGGGTTTTATTACTGGGAGCTTGTCACATAGGTGGCCTCTGCCTGGCACGTACCAAAATTCCCGATTTCCAGAAGGAAAGCAGGGTTTTAGCATAAACCACATTGTCTATACAATCAGTTTAGGTACAATGAGCCACTCTTATCAGTGTGGGAATGGTGGGAACCCTCCTGAAATCCAAGTTCCCAGACGCCAGTCAAGAGCTAACACTGTAAACAGGGCTTTCAAAGGAGAGCAGTCACTGCTGTGTTAACTGCTCTTTGCACAGAGGCCCATACAGTTGCTATCAACCCAGATCTGCTGTTGTAGCATGAACACGGCCATAGATAATACATCAATGAATGACTGTGTTCCAATCATGCTTTATTTATGAAAACAAGGGCTGTCCCAGGGGTTGTGGTTTCCTGGCCCTGGTGTAGAGGAAAGAAAGCCACACCCTAGGCCTTCAAAATTTTCAGTCACTTCCCAACAAGGGCTCTGAATGAGTAGTCACAGGGTTCTGTGAGCTCTTTTCTTCACATTCCTACAGGAATTAACATCCCCCACCTATGGTTCGACCTCTGGGCAAATCGAGATACCACATGACTTCGCTTTAGGTTAGAATTCAGGGTGGGCCCTCTTATTATCTTGATTTATTCAAAAATTCTCACTGGTAAACATTTTTGATTCATTCCAATGGCCAAATGAGTATATTTCTTGCTTTAGGAGAAGAAGGTGGTTGACAAGGACTTTTAAAACATGGGTGCAGGGCATAAAAGGGGCCGTGGGGTGAGAAGGGCAGTGCAGGCGAGGAGCGTAAGGAAAGGGGGGTCCTTCAGAGGCATGTCCTTCCTGACATTCGAAAACCAGGGAGGGGCTGGAGAGACGGGCGAGGTCACTTCAGACCTAAAAAGAGACTCAGGCCAGGGTATCAGTCAAAACCCCAGCAGGGAACAGATGGTACACTCAACGTAGGGAACCTGCCGAGGGTGTAATCCAGACACAGTTCTCAGTGGTGTGGGTGGGCTGTAAGGGCGCCATCCCTGAGGAGAGCAGCACGGGGCTGTTAGCGCTCCTAGGCCCAAAGGGATGAGAGGAGGCAGCAGTTACCAGAACCTGGAAGAGAGAAGTTATGGAGAGAAGGTTGGCCTGCGAGAAAATCCAAGGAGGAAGGGCTGGGGGGAATGGTGAGTGGTGGCGAATAAATATCTGACTCTCCTCACCCCGCTCTGTTCTTCTACTGGGTCAGCCCACTGGGGAGCCCAACTGGAAGCATCCCATGAAGTGAGCCTTGCAGGGTGGAAGGAAAAGGCTAGGGAGAAGGTCTGGAGGGACAAGTGGAACACACGCATTGCAGCGAGGCTCTGCTCTCTACGGTCATCTTACAGGTTATCAGGTTTGGCGAATCCAGGAACCTGGACATGGAAGCTACTACAGGTTGCTGACTCCTCCCATGCCAGAGGTGAGGGGTCATAGTGACCAAAGTTCTCAGCAGTGTAGAACGCCCGGCTTCAGTGTGGAAATGTGACCAGAACATGGAGGCAAAGCGACCCTATTCAACACCCAAATCGGGTGAGAAACAGGCTTCTCATCAGAGCCCTGATAGCTTCTGTTGTGTGGCCTGGATCACGGGGGGCCACCATAGAAAGCTGATGATCTGCTGTAGCTTCCAGCTTATTGGAGTTGAGGGAGAATTTCATAGCTGCTAAGATTTAGGAAATTAAATAGATGTGGTTAGGCATCTCATCCATCCACCAGTCCATCCATCCAACAACAAGCAAGTTCTAAGTTGGGCTCTGAGGACAGAGAGATGAGAAATCCACAGTCCCTGCCCTGCAGGATCTCACAGCCAAGCTGGGGAAACCAACGTGTCAGGAAATAATGGCCCTAATCACACTGATATAAGCACTGTCTCTGCGCCGTTCACTCGCCTACCCCGACTCTTACTCCTTTGAAAAGAGAAATGAAAGCTCAGCACCTCCAGAAAGCCTTCCCTGAATGTGCAGACGCGTGGACCCTCAGCCTGCCACCTGGGCTTCCTCCTAAAGGGGCACAGCTGTTTCTGCCCTTGGGTTGCGTGCACCATGCTCTTTCCTTAGGAGAGAGTGTAGCTCTTAATCTGCTGTGTGCCAGGACGCAGATTTCCCGGGGCTCAGGTGTGGGTGCAAGACAAGGACAGTCAGGGAGCCAGCCACGGCCACCCCTTCCTTCATCCCTGTCCCCGCGACCTGGCTCGTGTCTCCAGGGCAGGCTCTACTGACACGAGTGGCCGCCCAGGTAATAGCTGAAATCAGTTTTACCCACTCAGCTGCTCTGAAGTGCTTGGGGGAGAAGCATGAGCAATGTGTGCACTTACTATCTGGTAAAACTGTCATCAGAGCTGTTTATAGCTCCAGAGTCGGGGAAAATCATAACAGGAACAGACAGTTGTTTGTTACTTAAAAAGCCAACAACAAAGTGCATCCTGAGTGGTGTGAGCGCGAAACTGGCAGATCACAGGGAGATTCGGCAACGAGGATTCTCTTGAGGCATCACTTGGACACCTCAGAAGCCCAGCCAGCAGTGCACGGAATCAATGAACGCCCTGAACACAGAAGAGGGGAAATTGTTCAGGACGAGACGCCCCACTTTCATGCCTGCAGGCCCAGCAAACACAGCTATGCTTTCTGAGCAATGGGGAGCCTAGAAGGTTCAAGGAAGGTACTGTGGTTCTCAACAGGAGACAGCTTTGCCAATCAGGGAACATTTGACAATGACTGGAGACATTTTTGGTTGTCGTGCAGGGGTAGGGGGACAGGCTGCTACTGGCTTCTAGTGGGTAGAGGTCAGAGGTCCCACAATGCACAGGACAGCCCCCCACAGCCAAGAATTATCCAGCCCAAAATGTCAGTAGTGCTGAGGCTGAGAACTCCTGCCTTAGACTGCTAATAATAAAAGCTGAAATATTTTTAGCTCTACGTGCCAAACATGAAATGATTTACATGCTTTATCACACTGAATGCTAAGAATTATTCTATGAGACAGGTGCTACTATTATCCCCATCTTGTAGATGAGGCAACTGAGACACAGAGAAATTAAGTTACTTGCCCAGAGTTGTATAGTTTGGAGAACAATAGCGGAGATTCAAACTGAGGCAGTGTGACTCTAGAGCTGCACCTGTGACCTCTCACCTCTCTCGTCTACCTCCCTCAGATTACTCAGGTTCTGCGGGCCAGGCTGGAGGGAGAGGGGCCAGAGGCTGGCTTGGAAGCCCTGAGGAGGCCTGCACTAAGGGAATAGCAGGGGGCCGGCGGGGGCTTTACTGAAAGGCCCATAACACAAGATGGTGCAAAGTGCTAAGACAGGCACGTCCCTCTTGTAACTCACTCAGAGGCGAAGGGCGGGCTGTTGTCCTGTCTGTGGACAGTTTACAAACCCCCGGAGCATAGAAACGACACCCCTGACCACACAGCTCCTCTTCAACTGCAGATGACTGACTCAGCCCCTTCTCCACACAGCCCCATAGAGCTCGGCAGGGCTACAACATCCAGCTTGGACGTTTCATTCTGATGCTTGCCAGAGAAAGAGAAAAATCCCTGGCAAGGTGGAAGAGCAAACACATCCAGTTGGGGGCCTCACACCAGTCGTATTTTTCTCTCCTTCAGGCTGGGGCAGGAGTAATGACTAACAGCTAAGCTGGACAGCCAGTAGCAAGCCCACAGCACCCCCAGGTACACACTCCTGCTCTCAGGGCCACAGAGCCAAGGCCAGGCAAAGACCCCCAGGGCTGGAGGTTCCCCTTGCTCTGTCACTTCATCTCCCGGACAAGCAAGGGCCCCTTCCCTGCAGACACAGATGGGCTCCCTGCCAGGTGCCCTCCAAATCTCTTCGCTTCCTGGCAGGCATGAAGGTGGGCCCTGCCTCTCTGAGAGACAGGTACGGCCTTCTAGAAGATCCACCTTTCACGTGGATTTAAACATCACTTCACTGACAGAAACTGCTATTGGGGGTGAAACTGTCTCAGGAAGGGAAGGCAGAGAGGAAAGCAAACATATTTCTGCATGTTTGTGCACCAGGCCCTCTGCTAGGTACTTTCCACATCAGTGGTCACCTTCCAGGTTTAAAGAGTGAAATCTGAGGCTAAGAGGGTTTAAGAACCCTCACCAGGGTGCACAGGTAAGCAGCTGCCCTCTCCTCTCCCTGTCTAAGGGGAGGTTCCAGGGAAGGCTGAACTCTTGGAAGTTCAGGGCCTTCATCCCACTCCCCAGGTCAAGCAATCCAGACAGCCGTCCCCAGCCCTTGGCTGGGCCTCCCCTCAGCCTGGGCTGGAGCTCGGGCACCACCTCCAACCCCGCCCCAAACCAGCTCAGGCTGGCTCAGGCGCAGGAGCTCAGCTCCCCAAGAAGGGTCCTGAACTCATTCCTCAGAACCAGCGGTGGAACTACCAGGGCCTTTTCCACCAGATTGTTCACACCAAGAAGGGGTTCAGGGGCCCCTGAGGGGATCGGGTCTGGGAGGATGGGACCTGGTAGGTGGGGTTCGAGGGCTCTCTCCCAGCCCAGTCAAGGAAAATCTTCTTTTGTCTTTCTTGTATTTGGCTTTCATATAACATTTTGTTTGAATAAAAGGTTGCAAAGAATTTACAAAACAATGTGAAAACCACTGCCCTAAAACATAAGGCATTTGTCCAGGAGGGGGACGTTAAAGCTTAATCAATCTTCAGTAGCTTATATGCCACCCCAGCTGGGATTTGTAAGCCGTTGGATGAGTAGCTTTAACTTCCTGTCTCCAACCTCCACTCCATAGCATTCTTTAATATGATTGATTTACATAGTTTTCCATCATTCAATCCCCTCTTCTATCCAGGCTTCCATAACTCCTTCACGGTACCTCAACCTCTATGGAAATTCTGGAGCCGTCCCCAAGCTAAGCAGAGACTGAGATGGAAGAATCATGGGATGGGCAGAGGGAGAGTGGAGGAGGGCCCCCCAGACAGATGAGGAACGTGGAGCAAAGGGAGACTGGTTCAACTACTTAATGATAGAAACATTTCAAGGTACAACTGAGGCACCAGTTCTCTTCCAAACAACAGACATGTGGGTTCTGAGCAGCTCTGTTCCCTCTATTAAGTTATGTTTCCTTGGTAACACTACCAACCTATTGAGTGGGGGCCCTTGAAGAGTAAGGCATCTTAGAGACACTTTGAGATGCTCTGTAGAGCATGAGGCAGCAGTGTGGTCTTGGGCTGAAACATTCCTCAGCTTGGAGAGTGGTGAGGGGGGTGACAGGGGGAAGAGTCACAGTGGGACACTCCTTACACGAGGTTTAGAACCTACCGCAGGGGAGAAACAACTCTGTTTGCAGGGGGCTTTCATGGGAAAGTGGCCCAGGGTGGACGAGCATCCTGTGGTTATTTTTCTGGATACTCAGAAGGCATGTGTATTCTAGACGATTGTTACAGCCCAACAAAGCATTAAAAGCTCAGCTCTCTGCGGAGTGACCCAGTCTAGGAGTCAGAAATCACACATAATGGGGTGATTACAAAGTATTAAAATGGGGGCACTGGCCAAGATCACGAAGGGAGAGCCAACCTGTGGGCTGGACCACTGTACTGGAATGGGCTTTCTGGAGGCGGGGATGTGTGCTGGGTCTTGGAAGAAAGATCAGTGAAGAAAGATCAGCGAGCAAATGAAAGGGGGGTGGGGGAGTGGGGACAGAGGTATCAAAAGGACACAGTCCTAAATGCAATCAGGCTAAGGCAGTGGTCTCTACCTTGGCTGCACGTTAGAATCATCTAGAAAGCCTTAAAAACCATAAATCACAATCTTAGGAAGGTGGGGATTAGGCATGGGCATTTATTCCAGGTGATTCCAATGTGCAGCCAAGGTTGAAAACTCGCGGTATGAAGGCGACTTTGAGCAGTCTGGGGAGGAAATGTGCAGACAGCATCTACGAGCTCCTGGATTCTAAGCCTCCCTCTTATGATGGCGGGCACCTGGATCCGTACTGCAGGGACACTGTTTTCATGAGGCCAAGAGGTTGGGAAGCA
The DNA here is from genome assembly GCF_001890085.2 of Hipposideros armiger. Taxonomy (NCBI): domain Eukaryota; kingdom Metazoa; phylum Chordata; class Mammalia; order Chiroptera; family Hipposideridae; genus Hipposideros; species Hipposideros armiger. The sequence continues at coordinate 341,553 of NW_017731606.1, read as the reverse complement.
CCACTGTTTAGGACAATGGCTCTCAAAGTGTGGTCCTAGCATCGTCTGGGAACTTGTTAGAAATGCACATTTTTGCATCCAACCTCAGACCTACTGAATCAGAAACTCTGAGAATGGGGTCCAAAACCCTGCATTTTAACAAGCTCTCAGGTAAGTCTGATGGTGGTAAACATCTGAGAACCACTGGTCTAGGAGACAGGTGTCATGCTGGGCTAGAGAGGACATGGGCTTCCTAGTCAGGTGGGTCTCCACCCTCACTGCCTGGCTGGCAAGCCACTTTGAGCCTCAGTTTCCTGGCCTGTAAAATGCAGTTGTGAGGATTGAAAAGTGGATAGCTTCTCGTCTGGCCACAGGGACCACAGGGCAAGAAGACAGGCAGGGACACATGTGTCCTTAGGAGGGCAGAAGACCTAGTAAAGAGGGGACTGCTGATCCAGCTGCTCTGTTTCAATTGCCCCCAACTGGTCCACCTCTGTGGCCCTGCGCCACGTCTGCCTGGCGGGGGGGCCTGTGGGGAAGGACTCATGAAAACAGCAGGCAGGGTGCCTGCATGGTTCTGGGGGAGGAGGAGCACAGCCTTGCTTTATTAACTTTCAATGTAAAGTGGCAGCTGTGACATCCATAATGTGTGCTAGAAATGGGCTCTTTGTCCTCTTTACCAAGAATGAGCTACTACTGGCTCCTCTGCAGACAGGAAGCCTGATTTAAGGTTTCGGTTACTGGTCATTAACCCCTTGACCCAGAGGTTAGGTACCGTGCTGAGGGCTGCAGGACACTGATGCTAAATCAGGAATGAAGGGCAGTCATTTCCAAAGTGATCTTGTGTTCACCAACCATTGAACCAGGTAGACAGAGGGAATGGACGCCTTGATAAACATTCTGCTTGCTGTAATTGCGAAGGAGCAGAATTGTGGAGAGCAAAGCCCCTGGCTCAGGGCTCTTCCTTGTGAGCCCATTTCCCTGGTGGAGGGGAAACAGAAGAGACAGGTTTGGGGGGAGAGGCTTATAACTAGCACTCAGCCCATGGTCAGTGGTTGATCCAGTTTAATTCAGCAAACACTTCTTTGTGCCCTCTAGGGTGCAGACAGGATCTGGGCACTGGGGTGCAGAGAGGAGCCAGACATGGCCTCCCTCGGGGAGCTCTCAGGCTGACGGGGAGGCAGTCATGCTGAAGGGTGAAGGGGACAGCCTCATGGCCAAGCTTAGAGCAGACGATGGGGGAGGGAGATAAGGCTGGGAAAGTGGCTTGGGGGCTAAAGAATTTGGACAGCACCCTTCTGGCAGCAGGGAGCTGTGACTCAGATCAACTGTCCTTCCTCTGATTAGCACATCTGAGGGGTTTTCAAAGCCTTTTGAGTCAAAAACATTCAAAGGGATTGGAAAGCAAGCTTGGCCTAGAGGTGACTCAGGCCACTTCTGCAGGCCTGTCTGGGGGAGTTCAGATGTGGGCCTGCAGGGCAGCAGGATGAAAGCAGAGCCTTGGACCAAGGAGCCTTCTTTGAACAGAACACTGACTAGAGAAGGCAAGCTATGCCTGATTTCTGCCTCCCACTGTGCACCTGAACCCGGCAGCCTGGAAGCAGCCGCTTTGCGCTGTTGCTGGGCTAGGAAAGTTTGACTTACATTCATAGCTGTCTGTCTGTGGGTTTTCTTGTTTAATTCCAAGCCTTGTGCCCATGGCACAGGTGTCAGCATCTTCCTATCGCTGACTGTGGGGTTGTCTGCAGCCAAACCAGCCTGATCAGCAACCCTAATTCCCCACCTTGCTGTGTCTTCTCTTCCTGTGTCATTCGGAGCTCCTGGTGTACCCTGGGCCCAGTGTTTCACTGTTAGCTCCTCTGCCCCAGGAGAGAGCCGGGTGTCAGGGGTCACCCAAGATTAAGCAGGAGTGAATTACCAGTGAAGGATCAGAGACAAACCAGAGACGATGCCTGCAGGATTCTTGATGCTTAAGAGTTTTATTTGCTTTCTTGTAACAGTATCTTGTCTCATACAGGTTGGCTCAGGGACTAGTTCCAGGATGGTCATGTGACCCTGTCTGAGCCAATGAAAGTCCTCCCTGGGATTTTCTGTTTGTGGGATCAAGCTGAACGCTCTAAGCCCAGAGCTACCCGCTGCCTTCTTCCTCAGGTAAATCAGGGAAGCCCATTTCTCCTTAACTATAAGAGAGGCTAAGGTTATACATAAAGGGAACCAGAGTCAAAAGGGAGGGAGGGAGGGAGAGAGGGAGAGAGAGAAAGGTATTAGGTAAGCTACATTCAAGCCCTGAATTCAGCCCTGCCTGAACTCAGAACCAGACATTGTCATTTATATGAGATGTCAACATTTCTTTTGCATTTAAGTTGGCTTGAGTTGGGATTCTGTCACTTGCAACCAAGAGTCTTGACTAATACAAAACATACAGAACACGTTTCCAGAACACAAAAGGGGACGACGCAAAAGGTTCATCAAGTCATGTAGCCCCAGTGACCCTTAGCCACAGGTGAATGTAGGTGTCATGTGTGTATAAGGTTTATCTGTTATAAAAAAGCAAATCACTTAATAATAAAGTAATGAAGTCTGTAGATATCTGACTTTTCTTTTACAAGATAAGGAAATGTCTCACTCATTTGCATGCCAGTATGCTTCCTTCAGTGGGTGACAAGCTAGTGAGCCTGGAGGTTCGCATAGCCTTAGTAAGCCCTGGGCTGAGTACGTGAACATTACACAGCATTTGGGTATAAGTGGAGAAGCTGAGAGCTGCAGAGGAAGCTTGAGTTATAGGGAAATAAAGATTGGCACGGTCCAGGATAAGACAAGGAACAGGGGCCCTGGAATGGGGCTGCGGGCTGAGCCCTTCTTCCCTGTAGCCTCTTGTGTCTGTCTCCAGGGAGCAGTGCTTGCCAACTGCCCCAGCCTGAGCCTTAACCCTCACCCAGGTTCTGCCTCTGTGGTGGCCCTCCCCTGTTCCTCCTGCTCTCCGCCTGCACCCCAGACCAGCCTGGCTGCCTGACACAGGGTAGGTCTCTCGAGCAGAGTGTTCTGACACAGACGGAAGCTGCAAGTGATGGCCACTTCAGGCAGACACATGCTGCCAAGGGAGACATCACAGAGGAGGCCCAAGCACTAGCGATGGCCAGGGTGGTGGGTCAGGCCTCGGTGGCTGAAGAACTGGGCTCATCCTGGGGAAGTGCACAGGATACGTGCCTCTGTCAGAACAAGATGAGAGGGTGCAGAGCCAGGGGTTAGGGCAGGCAGCTGTGAAGGGGCAGGAGGTGTCATTGCTCTTGGCCTTCAAGGGCTAACAGTGACCCATCTTTGAGAATGGCCCCAAATAGTCTGTATTCTGTGACTCTACCTGCCCATTGGTGACAGTGGAGCTGTTAAGGGGCCAAAAAGGGTCCCTCCTCACAGTAATTTAAAACATGAAACACAGAAACAAGGCAGCCGTGTAGCGAGACCATGTTTAGCTGGAGAAGATCCATGAACTTGACTGCTGAGGCTGCCAGAGCTGCCCCCGTTCCAGCCTCCCCCAGTCAACCCTCCCTTTGAGTCTATAAAATGAATCACCCCAGGTTTTCTCTAGTACCACCCACTCTTTGCTTTTAGCTCGAGCTACCCAAATTGTTGCTGATAATAACTCCCTGCCCTGAAATGAACAAATACAGTTCGCTCATTCATCAGGAAGTTCTCTATCCTCAAGAAACCTCAAACATCTGCTATCTGGCTGCTGGGTCCCATTTGGGCCCCTATTTTGGAAGGTACCGCTCAAAGCCCTTTATAGCTGTGTCTGCTTTTCTGCCACAAGCTGTGTCTACTCACTGACAAACAGCTAAGACGGAGCATATCAATTGCACTGAGGAAAACGTGCCCTGGCATTCCTCTTTTCTAAAACAAAGCAGCCTGCCAACTCTGCATCAGTGTGTGACAGTCAGTGCAGGCTCTTTAGCTGCTCCCTCAGGTTAATTTGCTGCCCCATCCTATAAGGCCCCTTCTCTGTTCCCCTCCAGACTGAGCTATCACACTTCCCCTCATCATTAGTGTCAGGCTTGGTCCAACGTGTCTTTAACACAATGAAATGTGAGTCGGGGAGACCTGTGTCACTTCTAATCAGAAGCTTTAAGAGCAATCATGTGATCTAGCACGTCCCCTTATGCTTTCTGCTATTGGACCAGCAGTGCCTCAGATGGGGGTTGCTCCTTTGGCCCCCCAAAAAGGTGAGATGATACAATGCTGAAGCTGAACCATAATGATTATGAAGCACACGCAAGAAATAAGCATTTCTTGTTTCAAGCGACTGCAGTTTGGAGATCATCAGCCTAAGCTAGATGAAAAAAACATGGATACTCGATGAGGGGTGGTGCCAAATCTCAAAATATGGGACACTGACTTTGGGGCTAGACAATGGAGGCTGGAAAGATGGTCACCTCTTTATGTAGTGGTGAAACATTTGGCAAAACTGTTGTCTGCAATAACTTGTTAGACTGATAACAAGGCAAATGAGCTTGTGCTTTGGATGAAGAGCGTGCCTTTGTTACTATGGGCTGCTTTTGGCAAGGCACTGCAAAGGGAAGATAAGGTGGGGAAAGGCTTGGACATGTAGCATGACCGAGAAATGTTTGTTATTACAAGCCACTTGGATTTTGAGGTCATCTGTTACTGGAATATAACGGAGCCTGAACTGACTGACACACCATTTTGCCATGCTCCCTCACCAAACAATTGCACAAAGATAGAATCACAAAATGCGATGCATGCCCTTAAGGAAAAGTACCAGGGACTTGGAAAATATCTGCCAAGGGGACTTGACCTAGTGGAGGTAGAGGGAAGAAGGTTGATTCAAGAAAGGCTGACTCCGGATCCAAACTGTCTAATTTAAGTTCCTGCTCTCATCGTTCATTTGTGTGTGACAGCAGACAATTTACTTGGCCATTCATGCTCTCGCCTTACTCTTCTGTAGAAGCAGGAGATAATAACAGTACCTACGGTAGGGGAGTTGTTGGGGAATTATACGGACTTGGTGCTGACTCATATTAGCCATTAGCATTGCTCTTTTAACAGCGGCCACTCCACTCTAGGTTCCAAATCCCCAAGGGCGGGGGACCACACCTGTCTTGCTCACTATTGTATCTCCACTAACCAGCCCACTGTTTGACGCACAACATATATGTACTCAAAGCATATTGGTTGATTAAATGAATGTGTTAACAAACTATTCCAGAGACACTGGGCTTCAGCTCAGAAATCCATCCAGGCTACCTCCCTGTTGCCTGTTTCATATATCTTACTCTAAGACTCCTCTAAGCTTCTCTTTGCTCAGGTTTGAACCTACATCTTCAATACCACCCTCCATAGAACTCTGTGGATTAACAGCTTTGATAGAACATGATCGTCTCTGCAGAACAAGGTTCACAATATTTACCCCCAGGCTTAACCCTTACCTGGTCGCCATGAGTAATGACGGGGTTCAATCTCTTGCTGGCACATCACCACTGTTATCCTGCCCTGAATTAAGAAGAGCTTAAAATGTTCCCAGTGCGCGCGCGCGTGTGTGTGTGTGTGTGTGTGTGTGTGACAGAGATTTTAATATATGGTCAATGGGGATCTGGACTCCCAGCAGTCTTGGTGATCAGAAAGATGGAGGAAAGAGCATGGTAATAAACCCTGCAGACTAAGATCCAGCAGGGAGACGTTAGCCCAGAAAAATGGAATTCATGTGGATGACAGACTGGTGCCTGGTTTTAATTTGTAAATATAAATCTCTCTCTTTTGCTTGTTCCAAAACCATCTCCATCTCCATCTCCCTCTTCTCTAGGAAAGATATAGCCTGCTTTACTGGGGGAAAAAAGATCCAGCTCACGTCTTTACTGGATGTTACAGACCTCAGATAGCAATGCCAGATGGATTGCACTATGATGGAGAAAGTGTTAGAAAACTAAGGCCATTCTTTTTAAGGATTCCTTTTCTTGCGATACCACAATGTAGGTGCTCAAAAAATATTTCTGAATGAATAAATGAACAAACGAATGAGCAAATAAATGAAATAATACAAAGTAAACACTGTAGGTGTTAATGATAGGTTATAAAAACGGCCACAGATTTTCCCCATTCTTTCATGCCAATCACTTTGCAATGTACCTTTGTAGCTCCTCCTTTCAAAGATGGAGTCTATTTCTCTGTCCTTTGTCTGGGCTTGGCCATATGACTTACTTTGGCCAATGACAACATTTTCATAGTAAATTGACACAAGCAGAGACCCGAAAGCACTCGTGCAGTAGCACTTGCCTTTTCTTGCTGCTCTTAGTAACCCCAATCTCCATCATCATGTGAAGCAGCTTGGGCTAGCCTGTTGGATGATGAAAACACACAATGGCTCAGAGGCTCCCTCATTCCAGCTGGTAGTCAGCCAACCCCCAGCAGCCAACCCAACTAGCTTACTAGCAGCTGGCTACAGATGCCTGGATGAGCCCCGCTGAGACCAGCAGAAGAAAGGGCCAGTCCAGCGCCAACCCTCAGAATCTAGAGCAAAATAAATGGATGTGTCTTAAGCCACAAAATATTGGGATAGTTTGGTATGTAGCAAAAGTGTACTGATACAGGTGGCTTGTTTCACAGGTGTGTTTGTAAGGTATATGGCACAGAGTGTAGAAGCTCAGCAAATCACTGTTCCTTTTTTTCCCAACCTGATTAAATAAAATAAATAATTATAAAATGATAATATTTCCCATTTAATGAGCTCTTACTAAATGTCAGGGATGCTAAGTGTTTTATAAATACACTTATTTAATCCTCAAAATAACCCTGGATAAGTGGGGTAATATCATCTCCACTTTTATGTGAAAAAACAGAATTACACAGAGAGAGGTAAATGAATGGATGATAAGTGGCAGAGCTGGGAGCTGAACTCAGGTCACCCAGCTCCAAAGCCCAGTTCACAACCACTACAGCACTCTGCTTCATACTAAAGAAAAGAAGGTTCAATTCCCCCCCTTCCACCTGCGCCCCCACTCTGGAAACTCTGTTCCCCCTCTTTTACTCCATACATGTGCTTCCTTTCAGGTCCTGGTGCAGCTCCTCCTCCAGGAAGACTTCCCTGACCTCTCAAGGTCACCACAACCAAGCCCTCTTTTCTCCTTGACAGCTGGACTCTGATCCTTTCCTCTAGCAGAGTGGCGTCTTCACAAAGCCCTGCTGGTCCTGGACTGAATGCATGGTGCCGTGATGGGGACACAGTTCAGCTGTTATGACAAAGCAAGCTTCGGAAGTGGCTGCTTTGTTCTGAGCACAGAAGCTGGGAACCAAGGGTGACCACAGTGGCCCTGGTACAAAGAGATGTGGTTCCCCCAACCTGATTCTGCCATCCCTTCTCTCCCGTCCTCCCAGTTCCCATGGGGCCTAAGTGTGCACATACAATTTAATGTTTGTCGTCTTTATGGGGCTTTCTTAGCCTCTCTAAACTCCCAGTATGCACTGTTCTTTCCCTGGCTGACCTTCCCTTGTTTGCCCTCCCACCTCAGCCTTCCCTTGAGTCTTCTGAAACCGCCTATCCAATTCCCAGTAGCTTTCAAGGAGAGTCCTTTCCAACCAGAAGGGGCTTCTCATGTCCCTACCCAATGGCTCTTCCTGGAGGACACTGCCCTTCTCGTGTGTTTTTGAATCTGCTGATTCTGCCAACAGGGACACACACTGGAGCCGACACTCCCTCCTACCCGCAGCACCCCTCCTGTACCTCAGCTCCTCTGGCCCCATATAAAAATATCTCCTCCATCAGCACCAGACATCAGACACCACCACTCTCTGCCCAATTGGTTCTTCTCAGCCAAGTGCCTCCCAGGTGGTCTGCCATGTCCATCGAGGTCTTTGGCATGAGGCTCACTCTATACCCTTGTAGGCAACACTTTAGGGTCTCAGGCAATGACTGACCCAGCCTACACGGTGTCCTCTAGTCCAGGGAGGGATGCCCATACCCAGCCTCTAGCTCTTGGTGCCCAGATCTGCTGCACCTTTGAAATCTGATCCCCATTCCCTACTTTCACCTAACTCCCTATTAATCTTTTTTTTTTTTTTTTAGCTGAGCCATCCTGCCACCTGTTGGCAGCTCAGCGGCAACTCAGCTCGGGCCAGGAATTGAACCGCTGTTGCTCAGAGCTCGCACTCTTGTGCGAGCTCTTAATCAACTGAGCCACTCGGCCGGCCCACTCCCTATTAATCTTGATTATTCACTCTTACTGCCCGAATGCCTGCTCCTCAATCTAACTGAGAGCTTTGGAATAGTAACCTTTTTTCCTTTCCTCCATACTTTTCATCTCCTCATGGCCTCTCCACATCCCTAGAAAGGTTACACCCAAATTCCTTCAACCACTCCCTTGCCAGCAGCTTAAAGTTGTAATTCCTTCTTCCTTCTTCCTTTGACACCCTGTAAATCTCACCTCCGCAGCCTCGTTTGCCTTCTCCACACCCGTTCCCTGGATGCTGGGTGATAACCAAGAAAAATCACAGCATTGGTCAGGTTAGACCCACCACAATCCTGGTCTTGAGCTTCACCCCGGCCCCTCCACACCCCCTGGGGTTCCTTCTCTGGTGCCTGCTCAGCCTCGAGCCCATCCCCTCACCAGGGTTTCTAAAGCTTCTCTACTCTCCAACAAGCTTCACTTGCAAGACAGCCTGCAAGCCTGTTCCTCTTGACCTCCCTCCCCTTGCTCTTGGGCCTCGGAGGCAGGAGTTCCTCTCCTATAGACCAGGGATAAGCCCACTGGCCTTGGACCCCATCCTTTCCATCCTTGCCCTGTCTCACCCCCAGAATGTTGCTTCTTTCTCTCCCCATGGATCCAACCTCTTTCTCTACTGACTTCTTTATCTCAGTCTCAAAACACGCTCCCTTATTGCTTTCCTTAAAAAGCAAATCAGAATACACACTTTTCTCTCAGCTCCACTAATAGCCAGCCCTTCATAGTGAATGAACTCTGGGAAAGAGGGGATGAATTGCCCCCCTGGCACCACCTGTCTTCATTTTCCAGGCTTAGGTGCCAGGGCAAACCTGCCACCGTAGGAACCACCCCATTGCCCCCAGAGGGGCCGAGAAGATGAACATTGGCTCAGCCTATTTGTGGCCATCATGTAAAAGGCTTTAATTTTCCATGAATTTAACCATTCCTTTATTTGATACACATTTATTAAGCACCTATAATGTCTCAGGCAAATATAACTGAATTACTTCTGAACAGCCCAGAATATTCTGAGGCGCTAAAGATACTGCAGAGACATAAACGTGTTCTGTAGCCCAGTTCTACAAGAATTAAGACCCATAAGCCCTTTCTCCTGCAGGAAAAAATGTTATAAAATTTCCTCTTTAAGCGTGTCCTTCACCCCAGCCATCCTCCCCTCCCACACGTGTTCCTGCATTTAATAGTGTATTTCTGAGCAAGAAAAAAAAATAAAGCTGTTATGGTGATTGATTTAGGGGCCCAGCTCTGCTAAAATTTCCAGTATATTAACACAGTGCTAACCTCAAGGACTCCACTACGGCTCTATGCTGGCAGGACTAAGGCACAGAAAGAAACAGATTTCAGAAAAAGCGGCTGGGGCAAAGGCAGGGCGGTGACAATGAAGTTATAATAGCTGCAAAAATCAAATATAAGGATCCATTTATGCCCGTGAGATACTCTGAACACATTTACTTAGGACCTTTCTTGAAATAAACAAGCGTATCCTTAAGCTGCCCCAATATAAACACCATTCAGACGTTCCCACTAACGCTACCGGCCATTCCTAAATCCCAGAACCTGTTTCTTCTGCTCCTTCTTTGTCACATTCTCAGCTAGGGGTGGTACCACCTCCTCCAGGGCACCTCTGGAAATGCATGGGGATGTTTGGGTCCCACAGTGACACTACTGCTGGTCAGGATTCAGGGATGCTAAAACAGCCCACACTGAGTAAGAAAGTCCCACAGGATGAAAAACTGCCCCACCCCAAATGCCACTGACACACTACGGAACAGCAGCAAGGAGCAGCAAGGGATGCAGCCCACTGCGCGAGGGCCTGCGCTGGGGACTCTGGGGAAACCTCCCCACGTCCAGCTCCAAGTGGATGGAAGAGGAAGTGCATTTTGGGAAGGCATCGTGCCTGTGCTGCTCAGGAACCGTCTCTTCTCAGACGGGACGCTTGTAGTTTATACTCTGTCACTGGCTTGCTGCTCTTATCCCGGGCTTTCCTGGGCGCAGTGCTCGAAGACCGTCTTGGGCGGGGGAGTGAGTTACAGAAAGCTCTGTGAGGGAGCGCCCATCAATGCGGCCCTGCAGTGGGAGAACCCTTGGGGTCTGGGGGGTCTCTCTTGCCTGGGGCTTGAGTCAAATGGAAAGGCAGGCCAGCTTCTGTGTGCCAGCAAGCCTCGGTGGCAGGAAAGGCCCTGGTGCAAGGAGGTGTCTCCCATTACTGCCCAACCTGTGCCCATAGCCACTGGCCCCCATCACGAAAAAGACCAGGATCTGGCTCTGTCCCAGCGGAGGAGGACCCATCTGTCAAGCCGCCATCCCTGGGTCTCCATGAAAAGATACCGGATCTAAAATAAGAGATACAGGTTCTGCCAGATCTTAGCTTGACTAATAATAGCTAACACTACTAATAAAAATAAGAGCAATTACAATATAAGGGTCGAGGAGTTTCTATGTACCAGGCATAGTGCCGAGCACCCTATGTCTTTCTCATTTAATCCTCACAAAACCTCTATCCGATGGATGGTGTTAACTCCATTATACAGAAGGAGAATCAGGCTTTGGGTCAGCTGGTAAGGGCAAAGCCAGTGTGTCTGACTGCACTGCTGTAAGGTCTTAGGAAGACTACCTTCATTTACGCAAAAACCCACCAACTTCACGAACAGATCCGTTTACTAACCAGAGGTGCGTGAGTGCCTGTCTACTTGTAGCCACGCAGGGTGCCAGATAGATAGAAGGGATATGCTGGAGAACAAAGCTAAGTGCTGCTCTCAAGGAACTTAAGATCTAGTGGTGGAGAGAGACCGTGCACGAGTAAATAAATCCATGTATAACTGGCAACTGTGATTATAATTTATACATATACTACAAGCGCTGTGGTACAGGAATCAGGCAGATGCAGAGAACCAAGAATGACAAGTGAGAGCACCTTAGACAGGGTGGCCAGGAAAGAAGTGGCCTTAGGCTGAGACCTGAAGGTTAGTGGGGGACCTGGAGGAAAGTGGGGGCTTTGGATCTGATGCTGTGGCCCCGGAATGCTGAGACTAGATGTCTTCCAATGGGTAGCAGGTTGGCGCAGTTCTTCGGGGGAAAGGGGAAAACCCCAAAGGCAAAGGGCACATGCAGAGAGCCCTCAAGAGTCAGTAGAGAGCTGACCCACCTGTGTTGTGTGTCCTAGCTCAGGATGGATGGGAAGGGTGGTGCCGATGCAGTAGTGTTTTCAAACATCCTTTAGCCCAGGCTCGGGAACCTGCCAATAAGACCTTTCAGAAAGAAAACTGCCAACTAGCCTTCATTTTCCTTTAGGTCCTCAGAAGAAGAGCATGCCTGGTGGTTGCCTGAATCGGCCACGCCTGCCCCTGTCCTCCCCCTGCAGCCTTTATTCACCCAGCAAGTGTCTCCGAGCTGACAAGCCTTCGTCAGAGCACACTGTGGTAGCTTACTCTCCTGTTTCTGTGCAGAGATGCTGAGAGCAGAGGCCACATATTTAATGAAGTCAGGGAGGCAGTCCTGAGTCATGGCTCTGAGCCTAAGATCAGCAGGTAGGCAACCAAGTGCTCCCACCTGGTAACTGGTCCCGAGCAAGTTACGTAACTGCCTTGAGGCCCAGTTTTCTCTCCTGTACAAATGGGGTAAGAGCAGTACCTACTTCCTAGGGCTGTAGAGAGTATTAACTGAGATTATACACACAAAGCATTTAGAAAGATGCTTAGGAACAGTAAAAAACAAACAAACAAACAAAAATACTATATATATATATATATATATATATATATATATAAATGTAAGTGGTTGTTAGTATTATTATCTTTAGGCAGATTAGCAAGCTCAAAAAATGTTGAGACTGCCTTCATCAGGACAAGAAACCCACACTACTGAGCCCAGTTCTGTGCCAGGCTTGGTGCTAGGCACATAGGGGTTTGTTGCTTTATTTAAATCTCAGCACCCACCCACCCCATTTTACTAACCAGGAAGCTGAGAGCCAGGGAGGTGAAGTGACTTGTCAGAGAGAACAGAGCCAAGTGGAGATCTAAACTCAGCTCCCCTGACACTGGCTCAGTGAACGGTTCCCAGGTCCAGAGAGGCCTAAGAAGCAAAGCTCTCAAAAGAATGGCAGGTGGAGGGGGAGAGGCCCAGCCTCCCTCCAAGAAATGAGCTGGAACCATTTTCCTCACCGTTGGCCCACTGTGGTGCTAGTGACTGCTTCGTCCCAGCCTGTGGGAACTTAATAAAAGTCACGCAAAACTTGTTCTTTACTGCTCTCATTGTGGAGTTTGGACATGAAGTGAAGAATATATCATGCGGAATGAATAACACATCAAGCGACGCCTTTTTTCAGCCCTGAAGCTGTGGGAGCAGCCCAGGGTCCACCATCTCTCAGTGAAAGGGAAAGTTACCGCTGCAGCACCGGCATCTGTGTGCCTGGCGTCTGTGTCCCCTCCCTCCCTGGGCGCCTGTACCCCACCCCACCCCACGCTGAGCGGATGCGTCAGGGCCACCAGCTTTGCTCCATGTGCAGCTACCAAAAGGGAAATGGAAATGGGGTGCTTTCCAAAAGTGGGGGAGGGGAAGGGGGGGACTTTTAGGTACTCTCCTCATCCAGAGCTGGACCAGCTCCAGGCTGATGACCACAGACAGGTCCAACGGGTGTCTGTGATGGAGAGGAAGCCCTGTGATAGTCATCTGGGCCGGCCCTGTGAAAGCAGCCGGACTCTAAGGGAGGCAGCGGTGGGAGAGAAAGCAGTGCTGGTGGTCAGCCTGCCCTTCCCAGCTCAAGCTCCTTTCTCACCTGGGGAGAGAATGCTGTTGGGTGTGCTATCATCACACCTACCATCATGTTCTAGGCGCTATGGGCCTGCATCCCACCTATTAGAGGTGGGAACTTGGGTACACCTTTATGTCTTTAAGCCAACATCTTTAAAGTGGGAAGAAGCTGGAAAGGTAGTTTTAAGATGAAATGAATTGACATAGCGAAAGTGTCTAGGGAAACTGACATAGTTATTATATATATATATATATATATATATATATATANATAATATATATATTAGTAAATAAGAGTAATATAAGAGTTAAGTTGCATTCACTATAAACTATGTTTTGCTTTAAACTATAGATATTTAAGGTAAAGAGCAATTAAGTACCCCGTCCCAGGTGACACAGCTATTACGTAGCACAGCAGGGATTCACGCCCAAGCAGCTTCCACAGAAGCCCAGCTCAGGCCAGTCTGGTTCATGTCCTTTCGTAGGGCTATGGGGTAGCAGTGAGGCTGCAGGCTGCATTAATAAAACAATCCGTTCACTCCTCAGTTACTGATAAGCAGACAGAGAAGAGAGTTCCTGAGCCCTGGGATGCAGGCAGGATGCATCAGGCACCGGGTCTCTATGGATGCCTGAAGGGGCTGCAAGGGTGAGCAGCCCTGGGAGGTCCTGTGTTGGGGGGATGACTGCAGGTGGTCAGCCCTACTCATCCCAGTCTAGAGCGTCCCCCTTCTTCACCCTTGGAGAGGCTGCCCTTGGGTGCGACATAATAATACCTGTCATCACCTTCTAGGCCCTGGGCTAGGTGTTGTCACATACAGACCATCAGAGCCCTCACCATAATTCAGGGGAAGTATATATTGCTGCCCCAATTTCACAGATTAAAACATAGCTAAGCATTAGAAAGTTTAAGTCTCTGGCCCCCATCACACATGGCAGAAGGTGCCTCATGGTGCTCCTGTACCTACCTCAGCAGCTCTTCCCTCTTATCGTCTCATTTGACTCACTTGAAGTTCTCTTAAAGCAGCGGTTCTCAACCTGTGGGTCGCGACCCCTTTGGGGGTCGAACGACCCTTTCACAGGGGTCACAGGGTACTCGTATGTGGGCGTATCTGCATGTGGGCCTGGAGATGGATAGAGGAGCGGTGTCTCGGTTCCTAAGACCATCCAAAATATGTGTTTTCCGATGGTCTTAGGCGACCCCTGTGAAAGGTTGAGAACCGCTGCTCTAGAGCAAAAACGATCCCCTCCGACAACCAGCCTGCACTGTGGAAGCGGAAGTGCCACAGCGAGGAGCTTAGGGATGGCTGCCCAGAGGGTATGCAGAGAGCCGGGCCACACAGGGCCAGGTCACTGCATCACCCGGAGCACCACTCATTCTGCATCCTAAGGGAACGATGGCCCCTGGAATTACGCGAAGCTACAGCTCAGCGGTCAATAAGTAAGGAGGCCTAAATAACCCTATCTGGATTAGGGCCTGAACAATGCAGAGCTGGAGGTGACCGGCCACATTTTCAGGACTGGTTGAGGTTCCCCTCAAACTGTAACCCAATCAGGACCCTGCACCAACATTTGTCAGGGGCACCTGGGCAATATGTTTACACGAAAGGAGTCGTGGAGGACACAATTTCATCCCATCAGAGCCAAGAAGTAAATTCAGGGAAATTTTTCCAAACCTCACAGCTGCTCGGTGCCTGGCACTCTGATTTATTTATAAATATAAATCCCAGAGAAGTGGATAAATTTCCCAAGGTCACAGAGAAGTGGCTGATGGTTTAAATTCTTGGCCCACAAAGTAAAACATTTTGAATTGTCTCTGAGATGTTACTTGAAAGATCTGGGGGTTCAAACACAATCCCTGAGAGGCCTCCAACATTCCATGCATTGCCATCAAAGCACTGCCAAGTAGGGAAGGGGTGATGGCTTCATTATGACCCCACGTGGTAATGGTGGTTTCTGGAGAAGTAGCAGACAGAAATAAGCAAGTTGGTTCCTTCATATCTATCCCTCCCTCCCTCCCTCCCTCCCTCCCTCTCTGTCTCTTTTATGTATGTATGTATAGCCAGGGTTAAGAACTATAAAAAATGAAAAGGAACTTCCAAAAAAAATTTCAAAAAGCAAAGGTACTAAAGTCTATCTACAATTCCAAATTTTTCTTACTGTTATTAAATACGCTACCTGATCTAACATGGAATTCATCTCTGGGTAAAAACGGAATACTTCTTTCAACTTAACTCTAATCTTTACACCTTGAGTCAAAAAGCACTTCCTGGAGCATAAACGTGGCAGCTTCAGTATTTCAAAAACTTTAGAAGGAATTAAAGTGCCTTGCATGTTCCTTCTTCTACAGCTAAGAATTTACCTTCCCATAGGAAGAGCACTTATTTCCCCTGTGTCTTTTACAGCCTAGAAGATTTAGGCAGAAAGAATGGGAGGAGTCCCCAGACCCTGTCTTGTCCTGTGTCTCCTTTGATAGGCTAATGAGAGGTGGTTTGGGGCAGGTGGTTGCACGTAGGTTGCATCATATGAACTGTAATTTCCTGACTGGGAGTCCTCCAGGTCAGGGGCCTGAGCAAAGCTGCCTCTGTCATAATTCTTGGCATAAAATAATACTCAATGCATGTTTCTCGAATGAGCAAATGAATGAATGAGTGAATGAGTGATTGAATGAACAAAGAGTCTGTGGGGAGACCCTATTGTATTTTTCCCGGCAGAAGAAATTTTCCAGGCTGTTACACTAATTAGGGCTAATATTCTCAGTTATTTTGAGGATGACTTGAAATTTGCTGCTAATTTAAATAAAATGGTTACATTTACTCATTAATTAATTAGCATGCTTCCCATCAGCTTCCCCTCACTAATTTGATTACACTATGCTTTCTCCTACCCAGTGCCTTCCTTCCCTGAGAACTGGGTATATCACAACTGTATCAGAGTGAACTTTTTAAACAAAATTGAAGCAGAATCTCTCAGAGGGTTTACACACACAGACGAGAACCCTGCCCCGCTTTCTAGTCCAAGGTATCTTTGGTACCCTAATGTCTTTGGGCCCCGCTGGGCCATGTGAGGAGTTGCTCTACAAACACCATTCCTATCATTAGACCGAATCTGTTCTTCAGGGGAAATTAAACTTTCTAAAATATGAGGACTTCCTGAAAGACAAGCTATCATATGTTTGATGAATGAATGAATGAAACTGGGGGAGAAACTGAAGTCAAAACATGGGCGTCCTTCCTAGTCCGGACTTTGCCAGTAACTTGTGGTGTGACCTCAGGCAAGTCAGTCCACATCCCAGATGACATTTCCTTGTTTTCTTATTTATCAGAATTGTAGGGCAGAGACCAGGCTTCCGAGGCAGGCAGAAAACCCTAACTTTGCAAATGTTCTGTCGTTAGGCAGGGCCATGGTGACGAGCTCTGGCTAAAGAAATGTGAGAGGAAGTCATATGAAGCACTTCTCAGCCAAGGGATGAAAGTCACATTTCTAATCACATTCTTCTTCTTTGGGGATGTTGTGTGTTGAATTGTGTACCTCAAAAATTTATATGTTGAAGTCCTAACTCCTAGTACCTCCAAATTTTACCTTATTTGGAAATAGTGTCCTTGCAGATGTAATTAGTTAAGGTGAGATCACTGTGGAGTAGCATGGGTCCCTAATCCAATATTACTGGGGAGTTTATCAAAAGGGGGAATTTGGGCACAGAGCTGCATGCAGGGAGAACGCCCTGTGAAGATGGAGTGATGCTGCCACAGCCAGGGGACTACCAGAGCTGGGAGAGAGGCCTGGAGCAGATCCTTCCCTGGTGCCTTCCGAGGGAGCATGGCCCTGTTTACACCTTGAACTTGGACTTCTAGCCTCCATCACTGTGAAACAATATATTTCTGTTGTTTAAGCCACCCTGTCTATGGTCCTTCATTACAGCCATCCTAGGAAATAACATGGGGGATGGGTGAAGTCTGGCCAAGAACATGCAGCCCATCTCCAGGATGACCCAGTTCTCCCTTTCTGGCTCTCCCAGCTCACCAGGCAAGCCAGATTCAACAAATTCCTGTCACAGCAGAGTCCCTATACCTCCTCGTTCTAGGAAATGTGTTTCACCTGAGGCTGGTCTCAAGCCTCCTTACCTTTGGGCACCGAAGGCTGGGCACCTCAGCTGTGGGCCTGGTGGGAGAAGGCAACGGGGACCCAGTGTTCCCTGTGTAGCACAGTTACAGGAGGGTGTTGTGCCTTTGGGGACTGTGGAGGGGGACCCAAGTCTTTAAGATTTGCTGTAGTTCACATCAAGAAACTCATTCACAAAGCATTACGGGAAGGCTAGCTCCCAGTATTCCTGGCAAGCACAGCATAAACTCACAGATTCCTGGGCCAACGGAATTTCAGAACAAAAGAATTTGAAGGAAGCAGATTGTCAGAGCTGGCCGAGCTAGGCCTGGAGATGGCTAGTCCAGCTTCCTCTTTTGCAGATAAGAAGATGGGCCCAGACAAAGCTAATCAGTGGTTCTGGAGAACAGAATTGTCACTACCTTTGGGTAGAGAGGTTGACTGAGAGGAGGAAGAAGGAAGCCCAGTGGGATGATGGGCTTTATCTGGGTGGTGACTGTACAGTGTCTACAAATGTAGAAATTCACTGAGCTGTACACTTTGTACTTTATTGTAAAATTATACCTCAATAAAAGAGTAAAATAAAATAAAGACCCAAAGATGGTTAAGGTGACATCACAAATATGTAGCAAGATGAAGCCTCGGACTCAGGCCTCCTGATGCCCTGTTCACTGCCCTTTCCCCTGCTCCACTGTATTTCTGCTGCCATAGCAACTCAGTGATGCTACGACAGACATGAGTAGGCTTTGACCAAGGAAGAAACCCATGGAACATGGTACATGAGGTCAAGAAGTGTCAGTCCAGTGTGGGTTGCAGTTAGAATCTTGAGGGTATTTATACTGTGCAAGGCTTAAAGAGCAGTAATAATATTATCATCATCATTATAGCAATACTAATAGCTAAAATTCATCGAGCATTTACTGTATACCAGGCACTAGTTTAAATGCTTTACATGTATTAAATCCTCACAACAACCTTTATGGTATTATTAATCCATATTTTACACATAAGAAAATAGGCTCTGATTTAAAAACCTGCCCAAGGTTATACAACGAGAAAGTGTCAAAGCTGACATTTGGAGTCAAGCGATCTGGCGGCAGAATCTGTGCTCCTAACTATATCACAGACTGTCTCATGGCGAACCATTAGTAGCTGGCAGGCTGGCAGCCCCTGCAGATACCCACTACGGCACAGAGGAAACACCCAGTATCTGTCCAATGTTCCAGATAAGCACCGACCCCACAGATTTCCATGTA
>NW_017731606.1:261595-322478 GCF_001890085.2 Hipposideros armiger | reverse complement strand
TCTAGCATCAACTCCAAAGTCTAAGGTCCAAATATCTAAATCTGATATGTGTGAGACTCAAGGTATGAGTCATCTGGAAGCATAGTGTCTCTTCAGCGAAGAACCTGTGAAATCAGACAAGTTATAGGCTTCCAAAATATGATGGTGGGACAAGCATAGGATAGGGAATCACATTCCAAAAGGGAGAAACTGATGGGTCCCAAGCCAAGTCCCAAACCCAGCAGGGCACATCCCATGAGGTCTTAATGCTCGAGAATGACCCCTTTGACTCAGTGCTCTGCCGTCCAGGCCCAGTGGGATGGCAGCATCACCTCCATGGCTCTGCAGGGCTACCCGCATCTTTGGCTGTCTATGGTGGTCCTGCCCACACTGCTCGCTGCTTTGGCCGCACCTGAGGCACTCGGCAGGGTCATCCTGGCCCACTGAAACCAGAGAGGCAGGCCCACCCTTTGCAGAAGCAGCCTTCCTCCTGGGCTGTGGTGGGGGTGGCAGCCCTGAGGCCCTCTGAATCACGTTCAGCGTCATTCTTCCCTTTTCCTGAGTAATACTAGTGCCTGTTCACAACTGAATCGCAATATGGTCCCATCTTGTAGAATCTGAGAAGTACAACAGCCTTCCTTCATCCTGTCCCACTTTCTCTTTTGTTCACACTAGCACCTCTATTGCTGGCTTCTGCAGCTGAGATGGCTGACTAAGCCCATGAGTCCCACTATGATCTCTTAGTCAAACGGCTGTTCAGTCACACTCCTAGTGTTCTCTTTAGAACAAGTTTTCCCATTTTTTACAATATGGATAGGCTGAGAATTTTCCAGATCTTCAAGTTAAGGTTCAATGAAGTCATAAGAGTAGACCCCTGATCTGACACGGGGTCACTTTTAAGAAGTGACTCCAGGGAGCTCGCTCATTCTCGTTCTCCGTGCCATACAAGGACACAGCAAAAGGGTGGCCATCTGCATGCCCGAAAGACGGCTCTCACCAGAACCCAAATCAGCTGGCACTTTGCTCTTAGATGTCCCAGCCCCAGAACTGTGAGCAAATAAATTTCTGTGGAAGCCCCCAGCCTGTGGCATTCTGTCACAGCAGCCCTAGCAGACTAATCCAGGCAGTGTCCACAGAAGTGAACATACGCTCACCCTGTGACTCAGTGATTTGACTCTGAGGAATAGATACAAAAGAAATGATTGTATATGTGCAGAAGACATGAACAAAGCTGCTCACAGCGGCGTATTCGTAACACTCCCAAACCAGCAACAGCCCAAGTGCCCATCAGCAGAACATTTAGAGAACGGGGTATAGTCATAAAATGAATGACTACATAGTAATACAAATGAACAAAAATGTCTACATGTAACAGCATGCATGTACTTCACCAATATAACGAGGAAAGGAAGAAGCCAACATGAGAGAGCAGAGGCCCTCTGATCTTATTTACATAAAAGTCAAAATCAGGCAACAATGACCTTTTTCTTGATCTGGGTGCTGGCTACATGAATATGTTTTTCTCTGAAAATTCATTCATCTGTATATTTATCATTTGTCCATTTTCTGTACATATGTCATATATCAATACAGGCTTATATAAAAGTAGTCACCCATTAGAAATGTCACAGCATTGCAGTAGTGAAGGACGGGTTGCTACACTGCATGGTGTGGAGATAGTGTGATCTGCTGATCTGGATTGACCGGTCAGTGATGTCACAGCAGCTCGGCCGCAAAAACGGAAGAGGTTGTGGAAATAATAGTGGATAATCGCAGGAAGTCTCAGCATGGACAGCAGGTGACACACACTTCATCATATCCCTCAGTTGTATGTTTAGGCAGGTAACAACTCTTTTAAACACTAAATTGTAATTGCACAAAAATTCACATCTTCTATACTAAAATACTTTTTTTTTTAAATCATTGTGCACTTCTGCAGTTAAGATAAGTAAACTATGAAAATGTTGTCAGGTCAGAACAGGTCAGTCTGTGGCATTTTGGGCCAGCGACTGTCCTTTGGACTTTGCTGAATAAACCATTTCTCTTGCCCGTGTCCTTGGCATCCTCTTTGGATAGCTAAACCTAAGCCTAAGCTATGAAGGCGGAGTAGTTTCAGGATAGCTTATTCTCCTGGTAGCTGCCCAGCACACTTCACCAGGAGAAGGTCATAAGAGCTAGAAAGGGTCTGAGGGCTAACAATTTTCGCCCCAGCTGAGATCTCGTATAGAGTAGAGACGGAAGGCTGTGNCATGGACAGCAGGTGACACACACTTCATCATATCCCTCAGTTGTATGTTTAGGCAGGTAACAACTCTTTTAAACACTAAATTGTAATTGCACAAATATTCACATCTTCTATACTAAAATACTTTTTTTTTTAAATCATTGTGCACTTCTGCAGTTAAGATAAGTAAACTATGAAAATGTTGTCATGTCAGAACAGGTCAGTCTGTGGCATTTTGGGCCAGCGACAGTCCTTTGGACTTTGCTGAATAAACCATTTCTCTTGCCCATGTCCTTGGCATCCTCTTTGGATAGCTAAACCTAAGCCTAAGCTATGAAGGTGGAGTAGTTTCAGGATAGCTTATTCTCCTGGTAGCTGCCCAGCACACTCCACCAGGAGAAGGTCATAAGAGCTAGAAAGGGTCTGAGGGCTAACAATTTTCGCCCCAGCTGAGATCTCGTATAGAGTAGAGACGGAAGGCTGTGAAATGGCACTCTGGAGGGACTCTGAGGTGTCAGGGAGCTTGGGGGAACCCTGGGCTTCCTCCTGTGAGGGAAGGGCATGGCTGCCAGAACCAGAAGTGTGGTTTACCGTGTGCTGCCCAAAGGGGGAAGGCGTTCCTCTTGGAATTTGTAGCCTTCCTTGCTTCCCACCCCAGGGGTCCTGGCATCCCAGCACCTGCTCCCTCAGCCTTCTTCCGGGCAAGGCAGAATGACTCTCCTCTTTTGCTAAGGAGGATACCTCCTAATGAAATGCCCCTGAAAGCCCTGGGCCCAGAGTAGCCATGACAGAGTTTAGCTTTCTTTCCCCACACCGGACACACATGTGCACACCTGGCGTGGAAAGCTCTTACCTGGGGCGTCATCCCGTGGCAGATGTACACAATGGGAACGTTCTCTGTGTCTGGACCCTGATCAAGACACAAATCCGTCTTCAGAGAGTTCTGCAACTGAGCAGCAAGGAAGAGGCGGCCACACCAAAAAGAAAGAAACAGAGAAACAAATGCATTAAATCAGGATAAATGAGCTATCCGCTGAGACAGGCTCTATTTCCATATCATCCCAAGGCCCCTTGAATACTATGACACTGTGGAAATCAACAAGCACCAGCTTTTGCTTTGTATAGAGGTGTTGAGGGGAGAGCAGCCCCTTTGAAGGAGAAGCACTCACATGTTAATCAGCAGGCTGGATCTGGGGAGCTGAGACACAGGCAAAAAGAAAGATACACAGGCATACACACACACACAAGATGGTGCTGGGTTTTTCACCCTCTCCATTTCCACAGGGGTGGCACCATGGCCTTCAGGAGTCCCTGGATACAAGTCTTTGCTCTTGGGGCTTTGGGGCAGTGGGCAACATGTTAGCTGTTTGGGCCTGGGACCTGGCCCTCTGTGCCTCGGGCAGACCCAGCAGTGGTTGGCCAGGCCCCAGTGAAGGCCCAACTGATGAGGGTTCTCCAGGGTGGGAGCTCTGGAAGGTGAATAAGAGAGAAGAGGGCCAAGGTGGGAGCAGGAGAAGATGAAACTCTTACCCTCACCTCCGGGCACATGACAATCAACAACATAACAAATGTGATGGCCACTAGACTTGTGAGGCCACTTAGATTGAGTATCTTTTGGGACATATGCAAGCAGAAAAATCCAGTTGTGATCAAGGAGGGGATGAAGCATGAGCCAGATGGAATTAGGGACAAGCGGGGTCATCCTACCCCTGCTGTGGTTTTAGTGGCTTCCCAGCTCGAGTGCCATGTCCAGCTGTACTTCATTTCCTGTGCCCATAAGAGAGTCTGTAGTATTTTTACCCACCTTAACTTGAGCTAGCTTGAATAGCTCTTCTTAGCAATCAAAGCCCTCTATTTAGAACAGGATGCTGGAGATGAGATTTCAGGGGGAGGCCAGGGCAATGGACCACAAGTGGGTCATCTATTGGGGAAGGCCGGCAACAGGCAAGGGCTGAGCTTTGGTAGTCCTGATGGACTGTGGCAGGAATGCAACGAACCCGATTAAGGAGTGTGAAATGGAACAGATAACCAGCGGTACACGTGTGCTCTGTGCATGACCTATTCTTGACAGGGGACAAGGAACAGCGTCAAATTCTTTTCTCTTAGCTTCCTTTCCTTTACTGGATGATAGCAGCTCAATCTCAAACTTGTGGTTTAGGGGTTCTGAAGAAATATGAACATGTGTTAGCTTCCAGGGCAGGGCCCCGGAAGCATCTATGCAGCAAATCCTCTGTCATAAACCAACCACTTGGCTGGCCTGTGTGGGAGGAGCATGTGCAAACACTCTGGACTTCTCCCACAACCCACGGACGGGCGGGGGTCACATCTGAAGCGGAGCACTGTAATCCATTAGTGAGACGTGCTAACTGCTCCTGCAGAGAAAAGCCCAGAGACCCCTGGTGTCAGACTTGGCTCTCCCTGGGATCTCAGAGCCAGTCTTTGAGTGAGTGGGTGGACGGCGACTTTGCTGGGTCACCCCTCTCCCATGAAGCAGGTGGTCTGCTGACACAGTTGGGAGAGATGGGCTCGGAAGGAATCCTGGCTCCAGACGTGTGGTCTTGGACAAAGTAACACAACTTCTTGTCTGTCTTCTTCTCTATCGACTAGAGATATTAATAGTGCTGACCTCAAAGGGCTGTTCTGGGGATGAAGCACTTAGCCCAGGGCCTGGCAAATAGCAAATGTGCAATAATTAGCTGCCACTCTTACTGCTGTAACCTTCCTGAAAGTCATTCAGGAAAACCAACTTTTATGACTGCATCTATGTGCCAGATACCAGTACAGGGCTTTCCATGCGTTATTCCACCTAATCCTCAGGATAACCCAGCCCGGCTGGTAACACTATCTCTTTAAGGATGGAGGACATGTGGTTCAGTAAGAAGCTCTACCTCCCCTCTGGGTCTGTAACACTATTCGCCCCGCATGGATGCTCGGCTTTGGCTTTCTCTCTGCCTGACTAAATCCCCCTCTTCCTTCGGTTCTCGGCTTCTCTGTCACTCTGGAGGCCTTCCCAGACCTGAGTCTGGGAGTGAGGCCGCTGGTCTGAGCTCCACCAGCACCTCCCTCTCTCCTAACTGTAGCACTCAGCACACTGTTCCTATTGCTCCTTCACTTTCCTGTCTCCTCTTTAGTCGCCGGACCAGGTCTAAGTCATGGGCCAGCCCTGGCACAGAGTAGGCAGCAAATACATGTGGAATGAGTGAATGAGAAAAATGAACACATGAATGGAATTCCCAAATGAATGGCATTGTAGTTGGACAAGTGGCAGAGCTGGAGCCTGTCTCCACAGTCCATGCTCTTTCCATCACATAAATGATGACAATCCTGAGGCTGTGAAAGACGTCCCATGGCATGGCATGACTATAACCTTTAAGGTTTCGCAAATTGTCCAGGTTATACAGTGATGAGATAGCAAAGCTAACATTCAGAAGCCAGGCATGTCTGTTTCCAGATGCTGCTCCACTTCTACTGTCAGCACCAGAGCCGCAATTAAGCCAAAGCCGCTCCATCTCCCAGACGTGGAGCTCAATGATCCAGGGGAAACCCATGGCCACACAAAGGGGTCCACGGGCCCTTCAGCCTGTAGGAGTCATTAATGGGACCTCTTAGTGGATTAATGGATGGGCTTATATAGACTTGACACTGGCCCCATTAACAGTCCTGGGGGTGACTTGACCTGGGCAAGCTAGTTTAGGCATGGTTGGAAAGGGAAAAGGAAAAGAAACCCTACCCCTGAGAAGACATCCATTTCTCCATTTCAGGATGAAAACAATCACCAGAAGAGTGTTTCAGCCCCAGCAAAGCCTCTTGTTCTTGCGGCTGCATTCCGCTTTGCCCATCTCCACCCTATTGCCCCCATTAAGGGTTTATTATGCGCCTTGACAAGCTTGCATGTCTCTGCTCTTGTCAAAGCCCAGCCTGTGGAGGAGGCAGGAGGGGGTGGGAGGCTGGCCGGGCCCTGAACAGTGGCTGGCAGATGGACATGCATGGGGTCAGAGACCTCTGCCAGCCCCAGAAACGGCTAACACAGCTCAGCCCTCTAGGATGAGAAAAAGGGGTTTGCCGCATGACAGAGTGAAAACAGCCGCAGCTGTGGGCTCAGACATATCTATATCACAAGCCTGCATCTCACTTACTGTTTGACTAACCAAAGGCTTCTGGGTATGTCAGCGAGAGGGCTCCATGGTGCACCTGCTGTGTGTGTTCGTAGGAGGGGACCCTTTTGCTTGGAAGACAAGAATTCCTTTGGCCAAGACCCAGAACTGCAAAGGCCGCATGCACACACCTCCACTGTTACTGCTTTCCCTGCATCTCTGCTTGAGTTTAGCTAATGCTGTTTGCCTACAGCTGACAGCTTGGTGAGAACATGGATCCAGAAGCTTGCCCTGGCTTCTCTAACTGTTCTTTTTTGAACTGGGTTCAACAATGGCGAAGCAGCACACACAAGTTGCTACGGTCAGAGTATGGGGGCACCAGCAGCAGCTGTGTCCTCAGGATGGTCTGGGGAAGATAGATGGAGCTGATGGACACCTCACTGTCCAGCCTGTTTCCATGGTGATGATAGGATTTGGAGGCTCAGGTAATAGCTGGGTAGCACCAGCTGAGGAGTTTTTTGACATCTGAATTATACCAGCCTAAGAAGTGGAGAGATAAGAAGCCACTGGGCATTTCTCCCAGGACATGTCAACTGTACCATGGGACTCTTTTGAAGGACATGACCCCCTCCTACAGGCTGGCCTCCAAGACAACAGAGGTTTTGCGGAGAAAGGGTGGGAAGAGTTTCCGGGACCTCGGCTCTGCCTCCTCTAGGCTGTCAGAGTTGGAGGCTGACAGAAAACACTGAGGCCAATCCTTTCTCAAGGATTCTCCCCTCCCAGGCAGAAGCTGTGCTCGTTATGTTCCTGCTGAGTGAGGCAGGCCTTGAACTCAGCTCTGACCTCAGGCCATCAAAGGAAGAGGCCTCAGTNGCTTCCAGGGCAGGGCCCCAGAAGCATCTATGCAGCAAATCCTCTGTCATAAACCAACCACTTGGCTGGCCTGTGTGGGAGGAGCATGTGCAAACACTCTGGACTTCTCCCACAACCCACGGATGGGCGGGGGTCACATCTGAAGCGGAGCACTGTAATCCATTAGTGAGACGTGCTAACTGCTCCTGCAGAGAAAAGCCCAGAGACCCCTGGTGTCAGACTTGGCTCTCCCTGGGATCTCAGAGCCAGTCTTTGAGTGAGTGGGTGGACGGTGACTTTGCTGGGTCACCCCTCTCCCATGAAGCAGGTGGTCTGCTGACACAGTTGGGAGAGATGGGCTCGGAAGGAATCCTGGCTCCAGACGTGTGGTCTTGGACAAAGTAACACAACTTCTTGTCTGTCTTCTTCTCTATCGACTAGAGATATTAATAGTGCTGACCTCAAAGGGCTGTTCTGGGGATGAAGCACTTAGCCCAGGGCCTGGCAAATAGCAAATGTGCAATAATTAGCTGCCACTCTTACTGCTGTAACCTTCCTGAAAGTCATTCAGGAAAACCAACTTTTATGACTGCATCTATGTGCCAGATACCAGTACAGGGCTTTCCATGCGTTATTCCACCTAATCCTCAGGATAACCCAGCCCGGCTGGTAACACTATCTCTTTAAGGATGGAGGACATGTGGTTCAGTAAGAAGCTCTACCTCCCCTCTGGGTCTGTAACACTATTCGCCCCGCATGGATGCTCGGCTTTGGCTTTCTCTCTGCCTGACTAAATCCCCCTCTTCCTTCGGTTCTCGGCTTCTCTGTCACTCTGGAGGCCTTCCCAGGCCTGAGTCTGGGAGTGAGGCCGCTGGTCTGAGCTCCACCAGCACCTCCCTCTCTCCTAACTGTAGCACTCAGCACACTGTTCCTATTGCTCCTTCACTTTCCTGTCTCCTCTTTAGTCGCCGGACCAGGTCTAAGTCATGGGCCAGCCCTGGCACAGAGTAGGCAGCAAATACATGTGGAATGAGTGAATGAGAAAAATGAACACATGAATGGAATTCCCAAATGAATGGCATTGTAGTTGGACAAGTGGCAGAGCTGGAGCCTGTCTCCACAGTCCATGCTCTTTCCATCACATAAATGATGACAATCCTGAGGCTGTGAAAGACGTCCCATGGCATGGCATGACTATAACCTTTAAGGTTTCGCAAATTGTCCAGGTTATACAGTGATGAGATAGCAAAGCTAACATTCAGAAGCCAGGCATGTCTGTTTCCAGATGCTGCTCCATTTCTACTGTCAGCACCAGAGCCGCAATTAAGCCAAAGCCGCTCCATCTCCCAGACGTGGAGCTCAATGATCCAGGGGAAACCCATGGCCACACAAAGGGGTCCACGGGCCCTTCAGCCTGTAGGAGTCATTAATGGGACCTCTTAGTGGATTAATGGATGGGCTTATATAGACTTGACACTGGCCCCATTAACAGTCCTGGGGGTGACTTGACCTGGGCAAGCTAGTTTAGGCATGGTTGGAAAGGGAAAAGGAAAAGAAACCCTACCCCTGAGAAGACATCCATTTCTCCATTTCAGGATGAAAACAATCACCAGAAGAGTGTTTCAGCCCCAGCAAAGCCTCTTGTTCTTGCGGCTGCATTCCGCTTTGCCCATCTCCACCCTATTGCCCCCATTAAGGGTTTATTATGCGCCTTGACAAGCTTGCATGTCTCTGCTCTTGTCAAAGCCCAGCCTGTGGAGGAGGCAGGAGGGGGTGGGAGGCTGGCCGGGCCCTGAACAGTGGCTGGCAGATGGACATGCATGGGGTCAGAGACCTCTGCCAGCCCCAGAAACGGCTAACACAGCTCAGCCCTCTAGGATGAGAAAAAGGGGTTTGCCGCATGACAGAGTGAAAACAGCCGCAGCTGTGGGCTCAGACATATCTATATCACAAGCCTGCATCTCACTTACTGTTTGACTAACCAAAGGCTTCTGGGTATGTCAGCGAGAGGGCTCCATGGTGCACCTGCTGTGTGTGTTCGTAGGAGGGGACCCTTTTGCTTGGAAGACAAGAATTCCTTTGGCCAAGACCCAGAACTGCAAAGGCCGCATGCACACACCTCCACTGTTACTGCTTTCCCTGCATCTCTGCTTGAGTTTAGCTAATGCTGTTTGCCTACAGCTGACAGCTTGGTGAGAACATGGATCCAGAAGCTTGCCCTGGCTTCTCTAACTGTTCCTTTTTGAACTGGGTTCAACAATGGCGAAGCAGCACACACAAGTTGCTACGGTCAGAGTATGGGGGCACCAGCAGCAGCTGTGTCCTCAGGATGGTCTGGGGAAGATAGATGGAGCTGATGGACACCTCACTGTCCAGCCTGTTTCCATGGTGATGATAGGATTTGGAGGCTCAGGTAATAGCTGGGTAGCACCAGCTGAGGAGTTTTTTGACATCTGAATTATACCAGCCTAAGAAGTGGAGAGATAAGAAGCCACTGGGCATTTCTCCCAGGACATGTCAACTGTACCATGGGACTCTTTTGAAGGACATGACCCCCTCCTACAGGCTGGCCTCCAAGACAACAGAGGTTTTGCGGAGAAAGGGTGGGAAGAGTTTCCGGGACCTCGGCTCTGCCTCCTCTAGGCTGTCAGAGTTGGAGGCTGACAGAAAACACTGAGGCCAGTCCTTTCTCAAGGATTCTCCCCTCCCAGGCAGAAGCTGTGCTCGTTATGTTCCTGCTGAGTGAGGCAGGCCTTGAACTCAGCTCTGACCTCAGGCCATCAAAGGAAGAGGCCTCAGTTTCCCTTCAACTTCTCATCCTGGGACACTGAAATGGTCTGAGGCAGGAGTTGGCAAACTGCAGCTTGCAAGCCACATGTGGCTCTTTGGGTACATACATGTGGCTCTGAAGTAAAATTGAAAATGAAAATACAACTATCATAGTTTCATTTATAAAAATTTTAAAGGATATTATTCACTTAATGGTGATTTCATTTGTTTTATGGCTCTCGAATAATTTTTAAATTGTTGTGAGGGACAGGATTGGCTCTTCCATCTCAAAAGTTTGCCGACCCCTGGTCTGAGGGAGCACTCTCTAAAAGGAAGGAATTAAAATGGCAGCTGAGGTTTCAGATTCAATGTCACTATTGATTACCTGTGTGAACATGGGCAAGTCACTTTGCCTCTGTTTCCCCATTTGTAACTCAGGGGTGAGCTAGGTAGCCCCAGGGGCGTAGTTTTGAGGGCTTAACTGTCAGTAGAAAAATTTTATGTGTTCAGTGAGCAAAAATCAGGTGGATATCCAAAGATAAAAAAATTGATCAAGTATCATTTAAAATACTGCGATGGTCCTGGGGATACTGGAAGAATGGGAGCGTTTATCAGGTTCAAATATTTTAACCTTAGATAGAAAACACATTTATATATCTTAGACTCTCTTCTCTCCTATGAGAACGGTGCTATTTTACCCCATTTACCATATGAGGAAACTGAGGCCCACAGATGTCAAGACACCTGCCCAGGAAGCGTCCTGGTCAAGGCTGGAACCAGGTCCATTGGATATAAACCCTGTGCTCTGTTTCTCCATTCTGCTGCCTCCATTAGGGGAAACTGCTCTGTGCAGATCAACAAGCGGTACTAAAACATCCCTCAAAATGCAGCAAACTCAAGAAGGTTCTATTTCCCAGAACTCCTTTCCAGGAAGCTGCGCATGAGTGGAAGGCAGAAGCCGCTTGGGTTGGGAGGCGTGCATGCTGGCTGGCAGAACTGCCGGCACCCATGCTTGGGGAACAGTAGGCGTTTGTTATGCAGCCTTGCCGTCTTAACCTAACTGCGTGTTTTTGTTTTATTAAGTGGAATAGGCAGGTTTGGGGCTACAGCTGAATTGCTCAGGACTACAAAGGACAGCCTAAGACCTGTCTTAAGGGGATGAAGAGTTTTGGGCTGCTGTGCTGTACACAGCTCCAGGAACTGACCCCAGGTCCCCCGCAGAGCCCGCGGGGGAGGCTGGGAGGCTCCCTTCTCCTTCCCCTGGACTCTCGCTGGGCTCGCTCTGTCTGTGACTGGACGAAACCCCGAGGGCTGGCTCCTTACCACCCCGTAGGCGATGATGTCTGAGTACATCCTCATCTCTGGGTACACACTGACCAGGTACCACCGGAAGGTCTTGCACTGCAGCTGCTTCCTGAGAGCCTTCCGTGCAGTGATGTCCCCGATGTCAATTCCCGAGTCCTGCATGGGGAAGCAAATGCAGAGATGCAGCCACCCCCAGGGCACAGCCTCTACCCAGACCTCCTCAGCCAGGATTCCTGGACTCTGTCTAGTGAAGGGATGACATGGGAACTTAACTTAAGCATTTCCCCACGGTACCTTAACCCCATAACCACCCCCACTTAGACTGTGAACCAGGAGGTCAGCATTGATGGGGATTGTCATCAAAGGCCACTGAAAATAAAGATGCCAAATCCTTAAATTATAACATTAAAAAAAAAAAAGCTGTAGTCTGGCTGTAGGTGGAAGAAGTGGTTAGAATACAGCCTGAGTAAGGCTGTCTCTACCTCGAGAGATAGGCTGAGAGATCCTGAGCTGTGGGGGGAGAGGGAGATGGAAGGGAAAGGAGTCAAAGATGGAATAATGCTAATTCTAACACTACTCCTAATAATCATGACAGCTAAGGCTTATATAACAATGTGCTAGGCTCTGCTCTGTATGACAGAGACGTATGTTTATAATCAGTTGCTTCGATGTATTTATATTTATGTATATTGTCCCATTTAAACCTATGAAGTAGCTCTACGAAACCCTCATTGTACAGATGAGAAGTTGACACAAAGAGGGGTTCAGTGACCTCTCTGGTGACTTACCCAAAGTCCCACAGCTAATAAATGGAGCTGAGGGTTGAACCCAATCAGCCAGGGCCTGGAGTTGGTGCTTTTACCCTTACCCTGTGCATTTGCAAGGGCCTGCCCTTCTGCCTCCTAAGCCCACGTCCCTGTGGGAGAAACAGGCTCTGTCTTTAAGCTGGAGGGTTTTGCATAGAGAGTACTTTTGTCTCTCAGTTCCCAGGTGTATCAGAAAAGTGGCCCCCGAGCTGTGACGGAGCAGCAGGCAAGGAGCAGCGATGGAGACATGAACGTGTCCTCGACAGAAAGGGAGAGAGAAGCCCCCATGTTTCTTGTGGTCCCAGAGCAGAGTGAAGAGAATTGAGAGTCCCTGGGCCTGCACACAAGTTGCTGAACAGGACACTGATTCAGCTAGGAAAGAGTTGATGGCACAGCAGAGAATGGTGAGGGGTCCCTCTAGCTGGGGATCAGATGGAGACCGGGTGACATTCCAGAAGATGACACCATGGAGCCAGGGACCAGATAGGGCATGTGGTGTCTCGTCAGACAGCAGCCCAGAGTGGAGACAGAGGCAGATGGAGAGGTACAGCTCTCCCATGACACTGCTGTCATGTGCTGGTTGTGTGAATCCTTGGTTCCAGCATCAGCTCTGAGATCAAGTTACTGGGTGTAGGAAGATAATGAAATTGACATTTAAGTCTGAGGTGTCTGAGAAAAATCACAAAGATGGCAGCCACATGTACCTAGATATGAGCAGAACAAGTATTTGATATCAGGCCATGGGGGCTTGAGTAAAAACAAAATGTAGATATAGAAGAAATACCTTTATTTTTGCCCTGTAGAGTTCAGGTAATATAAAAATTTGAACCTGCTACAGCCTAAAGGTTTAAGTTCCAGACTCTCAGGGAGCAATTTCAGTGAGGACCTATCTTTTGAGTACCCACCTCCACCCTAAGGGATCTGTTAAGTAGTAACCCTTTAAACTTCTCTGCACTTTATCCTTAGCTCATAAAGCTATTTGCCTGGACCCAGGCCTTCCCTGGGCAATGCTATAATTGCCTTTATATGAGGCCAAATTAAGAACGTGTCTCAGCTTTTACTGGAAACCACTAGAAGATCTTATCTCAGGAAGGTCTTTGTGTTTTCCTAAAATTCTGAGTTCCCATAGGAAAATTTTGATTCTACACTCAGGATAAAGGGGATGTTTGTCTCTCTCCTTGTGACCTAACGGAAGGTGGGAGAGGTTTAATCCATCAGGGGTCCTTCTGTACGTTAGCTTCTAAGAGACTCAAGAAGCAGGGTGTTGCTCAGCTTATATTTTTGGATATCATGATCCTTTCCTCTTCCTGTTTATTCACGGACTTGTGCCTTTCTGTTTTAATGGTTCAGCACTTCTGTGTTGTGTGTTTACTGTAACTTGCACCAAACTCTTTCTCAGAGCAGTAGGCAGAAATTGAGAAATAAGCAAACTTTCTCAGAGAAGGTCACCTTGGTTGTTATCATTAGAAAGCAAGAAACGTATCTTCCCCCTTTACTGAATACTTAATCGAGTGGGTTGACTAGTGCTCTCCGCCCAAATTTGTGTCTACCTGAGCCTCTAAATGTAACCTTACTTGGAAACAAGGTCTTTGTGTATATAATTAATTAGAAATCTTGAGATGAAATAATTCTGGATTTAGGGTGAGCCTAAATCTTTGCAGGAGAAAGGAGAGGAAGGTTTGGACACAGGGAGGCACAGAGACAGAGGCAGAGATTGGAGTGATGCATCGAGAAGCCCAGGAACATCAGGCCCCCCCAGAAGCCGAAAGAGACAAGGAAGGGCCCTCCCCTAGAGCCTTTGCAGGGAACATGACTCTGCCAGCACCTTGATTTGGGGCTTCTGGCCTCCAGAACTGTGAGAGAATACATTTCAGTTGTTTAAAACCACCCAGTTTACGGTAACTTGTTTTAGCAGCCCTAGCAAGCTAATATACTTAGCCACACAGAAAGCTGTCTAGTATTCCCGCCCGTGTGTGCAGCCACACAAACAATTCCTTGTAGCCAAACCTAAAGAAGGGCCATCGCCTAAGCACCATGGTTGTGTCATCACTGGCACTCAGCCTGTCTTCGGGCAAGAGGAGTCAGGAGCGCGTTTAGGGTTCCTGAACCCTGTGTGAGAAAATACCGATGCTTTGCTGCAGACTGGCTTCCTGCTTGTTGATAAACTGATTTTCAATTAAAAAGGATGCGAGAGCTGGAGGCTCCTCTGGCCTTCCAACAGCTTGGAACTGAACGTGGTTAAGAGCAGGTGAGTCAGCTCTGTTCAGCGCACAGCCCCAGGAGGGGTCAGCATAGGAGGCAGCAAGCGACAATGACTGCCCAGCAAAGGGCATTTTAAAGCTGGGACATGAATGCAGCGGGCATAAGCAATGACATCAACAAGAGTTAACTAACACCTGGCGCTTTCCATTTGCCGAGCACTAATACAAGTATATATATTAACTTATTTAATTCTCAAGGCAGCCACCAGGCAGGGCTAGAGGGACCCAGCTTGACATTTGCAGCTGGGATGCTGTAGACCAGCGGTTCTCAACCTTCCTAATGCCGCGACCCCTTAATACAGTTCCTCATGTTGTGGTGACCCCCAACCATAAAATTATTTTCATTGCTACTCTATAACTGTAATTTTGCTACTGTTATGAATCGTAATGTAAATATCTTTTTGTTTTCCGATGGTCTTAGACGACCCCTGTGAAAAGGTCGTTCGACCCCCAAAGGGGTCGCGACCCACAGGTTGAGAACCGCTGCTGTAGACAAAAGGTTAAGTAAATAGAAAACAGATGTGCCTGTGATTGAGCAGAAGGTTCAGTACTGGGATGTTGCC
Organism: Hipposideros armiger; assembly: GCF_001890085.2. Lineage (NCBI taxonomy): Eukaryota > Metazoa > Chordata > Mammalia > Chiroptera > Hipposideridae > Hipposideros > Hipposideros armiger. Next base: position 307,625 of record NW_017731606.1, on the reverse strand, counting down.
ACATCAAGGGCAGCTGGGAAAACTCCTGGGAAAAACATGGAAGGCACACAGAATCCATACTTCCTCTCTTCTTTCTTTTTCAGCTCATCTTCACTGAGTAGCTAGTATAGGTCATGTGCTGTCTAAGCAGTGTGCGTACAAATAGGAGGAAGTCACAGTCTGCCTCAAAGGGGAGTCTAGAGATCCAGACAAGTAACCAGACTCTCTGCACACATAGTGTGAACATGGATGGAAGAGAGAGTGCTAAAGGACAAAGAGGAGGGGCCCTTTGTTCATCTTAAGTTGTGGAGCAGCTGGGATGGTGGGGAAGGGGAAGTGAGCAGTCAAGGAAGGCTTCCTGGAGTAGGTGATGATAAAGGAGAGTTTGGAAAAATGAGCAGGTTAACCTAAATGAGTGTTACCCAAACCTGGCCACCCCAAACCAGCACCTGGAGAGCTATTTAGATTCTGGCACCACTACACATCTACTCACCAGAATCTCTGGGGTGAGATCCAGAACCAGTACTTTTTAAAAGCTCTCCAAGTGATTCTGGTGCAGTTGGTCTGCAGATCTGCTCTGAGAAGCCACTGACTGAGGGAGAAAGGGATTGTACACGCAGCCAGCAGATTTGCTTGTTAATAATCACTAGTGAGGTTTTACTGAGCTCTGACCATGTGCCCCCCACCCTGCCTTGTGCTAGGCATGATGACACAAATATAAATAGCAATCTGTCCTCAGGGAGCCCATGATCCAGTGCAGTGGTTCTCAGTCCTGGGTGGACATCAGAATCCCTAAGGAGTTTTCAAAAATAAAGGATCCCTGGTTCCCTTTCAAACCAATTAAGTCATAATCTCTGGGGCTGGAGCCCAAGAGATTTTCAAGTCCAGCCAGATTTGAGAGCCACTGGTCTAATGAGAGAGAGACTTTCAGACAACAAAACATTCTTTTACAGGGTTGTGATGCAATGACAGAGACATGCATGCAAAAATGGGCATTCTCCCTAGCTGGGGCTGGCTTCCCAGAGGAGAGATTACTGGAGCTGAGTCTCAATGGATGGAGGAGAATTGGTAAGGGTGGAGGCCAGGGAAGGGGTTTTGGGTAGGGAGTTTCAAGTAGCAAGGACAAAATCTGCAAATGCACAGGGGCGAGAAACAGCATGGGATGGACAGGGAGCTACGGGTAGTTCCCATAGTCCAGGCAGTCCACAGACGCTCCAAAACAGGGCTGGTGGGAGGTGGGGCTGGAGCGGTGGGCAGAGGAGAAAGCTTAGATCTGTCAAACACTGGGCTTTATGCCTCATCTTGTGCACAGTGGAGAGTCATTTCAAGATTTTAAGAAGAGCAACGACATGGTTGCTAAGAGTTTTTTTAAAGATAGCTTTGGATAGTGTGGAGAATAGATCTGAGGGGAATAAGGCAGGAGCCAGGGAAACCAGGTAGAGATTTGCAGAGGCAGGGAAAAGGCCTGCGCTCCGGCAGGAGCCAAGGTAGGGATGGAGAGGAGGGCTCAGTGAGGGACTGGGGATGGGGCTTGAGAGACAGGAGGATTAAAATAAGATGCTCAGTTTTGAGCTCAAATGCGGGCAGATGGTGGTATCATGAACTGAGCCAGAGAATAAGAACAGGAGCAGATTTCAGAGGGAGGAGATGTCCTCAGTTTGGGTCAGATTCAGTCTGAAGTGCCTGTGGGAACCCCCAGGAGAAGCTGTCAGCTGTACGTCTGAAGCTAAAGGCAGAAGTTGGGACTAGAGATATTAATCAGGAAGTTGTCAACAGACAGGTGGTTGTAGAACCCAAGAGTAGATGGGACGACCCAGGGAGATGGTGCATAATGAGAGCAATGGGCCAAGGATGAGTCCCTGGGGAACATTTAGGCATCCTGTGGAAGTAAGAGGCTCCCCAAAGGAGTTAGGAGCAATTGGAGACAGATGAGGACACTCTGGGGTGTGGAATCATAGAGCCAAGGGAGTACAGGGTTATAAGGACAAGGTGAGATCCTGTAGGTTAAAGACCTTAAAGTGTCCATTAAATTAGGCAGTTAGGAGGTTCATGAAGACTTTGTCAAAAGCAGCTTCGATGGAGTGTTGGGATTTGACTTGAGAAGTGAACGGGAGTTGAAACTGTGGACTCTTTCCAGAAGTCTGATAAGAAGGGGGAGAGAGGGTCTGGACATCAAAGAGAATGAGGGAGTCATCAGACAGATTTTGAGAAAACACTCTGACCTTGTCCTTCTCCACCTAAGGCCCTACCCTGGACACCCCACCTCTCATCTGCCTTCTTGTGTTTACCACCATTGCCCCGCCCCCCACCACTTCACTTGGTTTGAACTAACCCCCCCGAGAAGTCAGAGTTTTATCACTTTTCTGATGTTAGCCCACTCAGTTCTCATTGGATTTTCAACATCAATTGGGGGAGGGGCTAGAAGGTCTGCAGCTTTGGGGTACAGAAAGAAGTGGGCAGGAGTGTGAACAGGACTCCAGTGCTTTAGCAGAGCCTGGGGATCTACAATGCCTCACTGGTGAGCTCCTGGGAGTTCCCATGTGTTCTTAACATTTTTCTATCAGAGGACACCCACAGTGGGGCTCAGCATCCTGCCCAGAAAACTGTGCTCCAACGCCCACAGCCACAGATGGGTCCAGAAGTCACCGCCGTTGCCCTAGAAACACTCCCACAGTCAGAGATGCAATCCTGGGGCTGGTCTATTAGGGCTGAGCACACTCTGACTGGTACTCACTGGCTTCTTATTCTTCCCAACTGCTGAAAGCTCACTGGTGGTGGGAGTATGCAACCCAACCCAAGCCCCTCTCCCATGGTGGTGGTGGTCGGGGGAGGGGGTGCCTAAAAGCTCCTGCCCATAGCCAAGCCTACTTTCTCAGTCACTCTGCCAGAGAAACATTAGCTTGAGGGAGACATCAGGGAAAAGGACCTTCGTATGGAAACTTTAAGTGAAGGTCAATCATTTTCCTATTAGGCAGAGCGGGCTGAGGTGGTCTAAAGGACTACCAAGGGGAAGCCATGGCTTTAGGAGGAAAGAAGGCTGATGTGCAGTCATAGCTCTGTCTCACATAGACTGCAACATAAGCAATGGTCTCTAGGCAGGCAGGCTGGGAGCAGGTTGGGACCCTGTGGCTGGCATCTGTTGGGTTCTTCCAACTCAGCAGTCCAAGGACATTGCCATATGCAAGGCTGAATAAATCTACTAGAAACACTTAAGAAGTGCCTTCTCCCTTGCACTTCTTAAATGTAGGTGTAGAGGCACAGAGGACAGTAGCAGGCAATGATGGGTTCTGGGACGGTTAGGAGCAGCTGCAAAATGTACAGAATAGTTTCCTTCTCCTCCTGAGGGTCCCTGTGGCAGTGTCACCCATCTCCATCCATGTAGCTCAAAAAATCCCCAAGACATATGGACAGTCCTTATTTCTCTGATCAAAGGTTCGATGGAGAAGCTTGAGCCCAATCCACAGGAAGATTAAGGTGCATCTTGTGAACTGGAGTAATTAAGGGTATATCTGGACCAATTAAGGGTTAGCCAGGACCACGAAACACCTAATGTCAGAGAAGCTGAGGACCTGGGAGCATGAAGTAAGCTTGGAGCTACCTGGTCCAATTTTCTTATTTCAAACGAGGACACTAAGGTCTGGAGAGAAGAAGTCCTTGTTAAGGCATGGTGACCAGGGTTGGGGGTGAGAGCGAGCCATGGCTAAGCACCTCATAGTCAGCCCCCTTTCTTCAACATGTAATATATTTGGGGGTTAAGAGTTCACTGTATATGGTAAATAAGACTCTGGTTGACCCATGGGAAGAAGGAGTTAGTCCCATCTTTGGTTTTTGTTTGTTGTTGTTTGTTTTTCTCCCACCAAACTTCAAGAAACCCATCCCCGCAGGGGCTCCCTACCTCTTGTGGTATGTTCCACGCCATGTAGACATGGCTTTTAAATTCATCCATCCAGACTTCGGCCACCCTGAGGGCATTCCTGCGGACGTGGGCGGTGAGGTCTTCAGTGTAGGGCTTGTGGGCTCGCTCAATGTGGGCAATCCGAGAGCAGGGCAGGACCTCCACGCTCCCACCACACTGCCACACCTACAAAAGACACAGAGCCACCCATCAGTGCCCAGACCTGACTCCGTGCCCCTATACCAGGCCATGGGTGATGACTCAACATGAGCACAACGGAATTCAGCTATCTTCATCTAGTCTCTCCAGACCACTGACTGCAGAGTGAGTGAGTTGTACCTCATTTCTACTGCTCCTGAAGGAGGTTATTGAGTCATTAATTCGTGTCTTGTTTCTTGTTGCTGTGGATTTGCCAGCAAAAAAATAATGCACCTTCTCTCTCCATCCCTTTCACCCCTCCAAAGAAGAGACCAGACATTTTGTGACCAAAGACCTGGGTTCTTTTTTGCCCCCAAAGGAGAAGTTAATGAAACTCTTGATAATGAACTCTGCAACAGTGCATGACATGGAGGGAACAGCAGGGACCGCCAGCAGAGATCGCATCTTTACACAGAACACATGGGCCTGGACAAGAACTAGTGATCGCCCTGGGGAGAGAGCAGGTACCCTTCTCCTACTCCATCTTTTCTGGGCCCTGAGTTCTGCTGGAACCCAAGGGAGAGGGAGCAGCCAAGAAGGGTGATATTAAGCTTCTCAATGACCTTGGTGAGTAGAAGCTTGAACTAGATGCAATTTGATTTTGAAAAAAAAGTTTTTTAATGACCTCACATTCTGAGCATCGAGGGACAGTATTTTGGAGCTCTTGACACAATCATTCCAGCCACTTTGAACTTTCAATGTTCTGGGAAATGTACATCCTTTTGTGCCTTGGGGCTTTTGCCCGTTCTGTTTGTAATTCTACAGTGTTCCTTCCACTCTTTCTCCAACTGGAAAAAGAGACTCTCTCAAGACCTTGGCCACATGAGGTCTCTGTGGTGGGGTCTTTGCTCCGTTCTTGGGACAGAGCCAATTGCTTCCTCCTCTGGCCCTCAAGGCTCTTGGTATCACAGCTTACCTGCTGATAGGTCAGCCTCCCTCCCTCACTCTGTGCTCCTAGAGGGCAGAACCCATATCTCATTCATTTCTCATCTCCAGCACCTAAGGCAAGGCCTGGTATATATAGGTACTTTGTAAGTACTGGCTGAATAAATACATAAAAGATTGATGCTTTATCAGTCAATCAATAAATGGCTGGTATTAATAAATGTAGGATGAATGTGAGATACCTGGTCAGGGCTGATGAATGAGGCTTCTGAGAGAAAGCAATCAAGATCTCTTGGTGGACAGCAGTGGTCATTTGTCAGGTATTGCCAACAGGACAATTAGGCGGATACTGTTCAAACTTATAACATGTACTCATCAAAAACCATAGGTCTTCATTCAAGATAAGGTCAGTTTTGGATTTAGCTTAATTTCCACATGTTAGGTAGGAAGAGAATGCCTTCTCTTCCACTAGTCTATTTCACACCAGTTGGTTCCTACAGGCTGTTAGAGCTGGAAGGCAATTTTCGGATTTACCACTTTCTAAGCTTGTCTTGCACTTAGCATATTCCCACTGAGCATCCACTACGTGCCCGGCCCTGGGCTGTGCGTGGTGGGAGGCAATATAGCAGGGCAGTTATGAGCAAAGGGTTTGGGGTCAGACTGCTTGGGTTCAAGTCCTGGCTGTTTCTTACTAGCTATGTGACTGTGAATACGTCACTTGATCTCACTGTGCTTCAGTTTTCTCATCTCAACTAGGGACCATAGAACTACCCCTCTCATGAAATTGTTGAGCAGATTAATGTTATTATATGCAAAGTGCTTAGAAAACTGTCTGGCATATAGTAGGCACTTGATCAGTCTCAGCTATTATTACACAAATTATAACAGCGGACCCTTCAGAATACCCTGTGAGGTAGTTGTTATTGTCTTTTATTCCAAATGAAGACTCTGAGACTAAAGGCTGTCCCTTGCCCAAGACCACACAGCTGGTACTGACGACAAAGGGATCTGACACCCACCAAGCTAAAGGAAGACGCCATGTTCCCTCAGGGTGACCCTGCTTTGAAAGTACTCCCCACACCTGGGATGGTCCTGACGATCAAGAGCGGGAGCCCTGGAAGGGACCAGGCTGCGCACCTTCACGTCCCTGACCTACACGTTCCAGGAACCAGGCTGCTTTCCAGTTCACTTTGCTCAGATCTTCAATGGACGTCGGCGAACACCGTGAATGTGTTATTGACAACAAAGAGTCAGGGTGATTCCTCTTTTTGTAACTGGAACCCGCGGCTATTACTTGACATATTTCAGCAACACAACGCAGAATGTGATTCATAACAAAGCTCTTTTATTACGAGGCCTATTTCTCAGTCGGCTCACCATTGCACCTTAGAGTGGGTGAGTCTGCTAGTTGTAACGGAAGGGTGGTGGCCGCTCCTCCCATCAGGCCCTTAGGCACACAGTAAAAGGAGCTCTCAATCCTCTCCCCTTCCCCCATCCTGCTGCCACCGCCCTCGTGCAGACCAATTCATGTCCTATCTAACTCTGCAACAGCCTGGAAACAGCTGCTCCCCTCTGCCTTCCTCCTCCAGTCTCTTCTCCACCCAGTAGCCAGGGGAATATCTGGAAGGTGTAGGTTGGATCGGTGCCTCCTGCACCATGCTCCCCCAACCCCCACCCCCAGCACAGCCCAAGGCTCCTCAGGGCCTGGCCCCTGCCCACCCCTCCAGCCTCCGGCTTGCTTTCCTATGTGCGCTGTACACTGCAGCCCCGCTGAAATGCGTTTACTTCCTCCAGCTTGCTAAGTTTTCTCTCACCTCTGGACGTCTACACATGCAATTAATTATATGCCTCACCCTCGCCTCGCCTCCCCGACTCGTCCTCGGGGTGTCAGTTCAGCGGCACATCACTGTACTGCCTCCAGCTATGTTAGCGTGTCGTGCTCTGCGGTCCCCACCCCGTCTTTCTGATCATAGCACTCTTGTACTTGGTGTTTAATTATCTCCTTCCCTCTTTCAAAGTGTTCTCAAGCTCTTCACCAGATTCTGCTGTAGACATGTGCTAAATGGGCCCAGGACAGACAACGGATTTCCAGCAGAGGTGGGCAGCAGGCTTGGTGAGAGTAGCACATAGTGTTTTAAAGCACAGCTTTGGGGCCAGTGAGGACTGGATTCCAGTGTTTTCCCTCCGCCACCCGCTGCGGCCACCTTTGGCAGGTTACTTCTCTTCAGCCTCAGTGTCACACAAGGGAAGTGGGATGGAGCATGGACATCTATTAACCCTGCCTCAGCATGAGCACTGTATGGGGGCAGTCAAGGGGGTGGAGACAGGATATCAGGATCAATTCTGGTCCTGTTGTGTGCCTGTTGAATGGAGACTTTAGGCTACTTAACCTCTTATCTACAGAACGCATACAACAGTGGCTCGTGCACTGACTGGTCTGTGGGCTCGGGGGTCTCTTGTCGTAGTGCTGGGAACATTGTAAGCCCTCAGTCTGTGCCCATTATTATTACTTTATAAGAACCAGTATAATTGCTACTATTTGGCTAATCCTGTACATCCACCTTGAGGAAGCAGAGGACTCCCATGTCCGGCTGAAGCCCACAGATGACAGATGGGTTGCCTTCCAGAGTGCTCCTCCTAGAGACTGGGAGCACTTGTTTACCTAGTGATCACCTCCACTCTCCTCTCTTCTGTGAAAAGGAACTCAGCTACAGAAAGGGTGACAGCATCTGCCTTGGATACAGCCTCTGGGTTCCTGGCAGCTTTCGGTGTGTTTACCCTGACACTTCTAGACCCTGCCCAATGATACTGAAGTAGACAAGAGAAAGACTACGCTCTCCCATGCCCTGGTGATGAGTGGCTCTGCTGACCAATGGCTTGACAGAGAGAGATTCTCAAAAGTCTTAGTCACAGCTGACCTCAGAGACCCTCTCATGGATGGTAGACAAAGGATAGGAAAGGAAACCACTGGCATTTGGATGACGTCAGGAAATTCCCACAGGGTCTTGGGAGGGTCAGGGGATAGGAAGTGAGAGAAAAGGCGGTGGGCCTGGGACACATGTCATAGCTGGCATGAGGTAGGAAGACCCAAACCAGGGGGAGGCTACAGGGAACAGAGACTGCGCCAGAGGAGCAAGGTCAGGGATGGAGGGGCGAAGGTGTAGGACAGAGCCATGGCTTAGTGTTGCGAGTTCAAGGAGGTAGGAATGCCAAGTGGAGGGAGGGCAGCGGGGGTGGGTACCAAAGGGGTGGCTGAGAAACGAAGACCAAGGGGCAGTAACCAATTAGGCTGGTGAGCTCATGGTCGCTGGAAGCAACTGCCAAGGGACAGAACTTCATTTTTACAGAGTGCATGGGACCCAGGCTGGTTATAACAAGCGAGACACATGTTAGTCTTACAGGCACCAAGGACCCCGGATGGCATGTCAGCCCCGGCTGGACCTTGTGGCTTCTGGATGGGCACTGGTCACCATGTTTCTTGATCACACCAAGTTTTTTGCTGTCTCTGTGCCTTTTCACCTGCTATTCCATCTTTCTGGAATAATTTCCCCCCACTTGTTACCCAGCTCTAATATTACCTTCTTTGACCTACCCAGTCTAAATTAGATCCCCTCGGAACACTTCCAGTGCCCTGTCCTTTTTCTTAATAACACTTATTCACAATGCTTCTATTTATGTATTTATTCTTTCAACGTGTCTTCTCCTGCTGGACTATGGCGTCAGGGAGAAAAGGATAACATTGTATACACCAGCATAGGACAGCTAGTATATATTCCATAATTGTTATTTGAATGAGTGATTCCAGCAACCCGAGGGTCCTGGGCTTTAACTATATAGAGAGGAGGTTTAACTCGCTCAGCGAGATCCCCTAATAAAGGCCATAAACATAAAATGTGGCCAGATTTTACTGAACACAATGATTTCCTTCAAACTCAAGCTGTTTTTCAGCGAAGTTCTGACGTTTAAATGTGTACTGCTGCAACCGAAAAGAGTTACTTTGGCTGCAGAGCTTAAATTAATGCTGTAAAACCTGGGAAGTCATCAACGGAGCATCCGCCCACGGAGTAGCTGCTGGGCCCACCCCCAGGTGTGACTGAGAACCTAAGCAGATTGTAAACAAGCTACCTAGGCAAAGTGAAACCCCACTTGCCACCAGCCCTTCCCAGAGAGCCTGAATCCTGTGATTGTCTCTGAAAAGGCTTGAAGCATCCACCTGGGAGCCACAAGAAATCATGCTGGTCTCGGGGGCGGGTGGAGAGGGTTTAATCTTGCCTCTAACACACATCAGCCTTTGATTTGGACCTGTCTTTGGATGTCAGTTGCCTTTTTATTGGGAACAATGATAGCCTGGGAGGTTTAAAAGAGATGCTGTGTGAAAAGCTCCCAGCAGTAAAGACAGGCATGTAAGTGGGTTCTTCTGGAAGGTCGGGTTCCTTTCCCTTCCCAGGATGGGGAGCTGCTTGTACGAGGTCAGGGTCAGAAGAATGAATGTACGTCCTCTCTTTGCCACTTACATAAATAAGCTGGTTTCCTTTCCAAGCCTCAATGTCTCCCAGTTGCCAAATAGAGGAGCTGGACTCAATGATGTATAGATCCCTTCTACTTCTTTCATTCTGTGATTCTAAGTTTTCTTGCCAGTACCTCAAGTGATGCCCAGTACTTGAGACATAACTGGCAGAGTTGTAAATTGGGAGTCATAAAACAGGGAGACACTGGAGACAAGGCAACAGGATACACTGTGACCATGTCTCTTACTCAGACTCGTGATCACACTATAGTCTATGGCAGGAATAGCAAATAACAGTCCTGTGCTAAATCCATTCACTTGTTAATGTCCTCTGAAGCACTGTGTTGAGAAGGATTCTGAGGCTCTCTCCACACTCAGTGGAAAAACATGCCATCATTTATTAGTAATGTTTATTGTAAGGGATGGGGGCAGTGAGGGTGCCTCGGTCCTTACTTCATAGCCACAGTCCACAGCCTAAGATCCCAAATGCTTTCTAGCTTTTATATCCTTATGATTTTGAATGGGCTCTTTGCTCTTGGCAAAATGTTCCCACTGTCCCCTTAGCCCAGAAAGCCTCCTTTCTGCTCTCTGTCCATCCAAAGCCAGCCTGGCCCCGTTCTTCCAAACTCCTGAAACTCATGATTTGTACCACTCATGTGGCCCTTATTTCTTGGCTTATGTTGTTAATTATCTTTTTATATGTAGTGTCTCACCTAATTTGGCTGCAAAATACCTGAACAAGAGTAGAAAGTCAACCCAGGCAGGCTGGAGGGAGGAAGATGAGGATGGAGACGGAGGCTGAGGTCTGGGAATAGCCAGTTGCCCAGAAAGTCATTCGCAGAGTGGCTGTAGGGTCAGACATGCAGGCAAACACAGACATGGACCAGGGCTGGGCAGGACACTCGTCCTCTGGGCGTCCTTCAGTTTTGCGCCCCAGGCACCTCACTCATCTCACCCTAGTCCTGCCTGTGCATGGGAAAAGGAAGGGAAGAGAGGTCAAATGTGGGCAAGGCCAAGACAACAGCCAGGGGCTATTAGCAAGCTGGGGGACAAGGGTGAGAGGTAGAGGAGGAGCTGGGATGTGGACGATATAAACCGCGGAGTCAGCCTCCTTCCACAGTGCATCTCTCTCCCACACTGGCCACCTTTAGTCTCCAGAGAAAGATCACACTCCTTATCGTGATTCACAAGACCTCTGAGATCTGGCCCTTCCTATTCAACGCAGCTTCATCTTCACCCTCTACTGCCCAGTTACACCAGCTTCTGTTAGCTCCCAGGGCAGACCATGTTCTCGGGTTGCTGCCTCCCACCCCATGCCATTGCCTTTCCTGGAATTTTCCTCCCCTCCTCCCCCACCACCTACATTTATGTGCCTGGCTAATTCCTGCCTACTTTCCCTGCTGGCCCTAGCCTTGGTTGCATGCCTCTGCTATGCATGCCCACAGCACCTGTCTTCCCACTTGTACAGTGCTCAGGACACTTGTGCGTGTGTGTAAAATACATATGTTCAGTTTAAAGACACATAATACAAGGCACAACTGTCTCCTTACCGCCCGCTCAAGAAACCGTACATTGGCAAGAACTTAGAAATCTCTGTGTGCTCCTCCTAATCCCCCAAAATAATCCATTGTTCCGAATTTTGTTAATAATTTCCTTGCCATCAACCTAAACTACCTGTTTAGTTTTGAATGCTGCCTGGTTTTGAGTGCTACATAAATGGAAGCATATTGTCTGCATTCTGCAACTTGCTTCTTGCTTCATTTATTTTCATCGCCATCATGTTCCACTGTGTAAACATGCAGCAGTTTATGTAGTCCTTCTCCTGTTGGTCGACAGTCTGGGTGTTTCCAGCGTTATGAATAGTGAGTGCTCCTTGGAACAATCTTACACGAGTCTCCTGGTGCCCAAGAGCAGGCGCTTCTCAGTGTTTCCACGACAGTGGAATTCCTGATGCGGAGGTTACACACACAGTCAACCTGCCTAGGAAAAGTGAAACTCTTCCAGAGTTAGTTCCCAAGTTCCACTGCCACCAGCATGGGTGAGCACTCACACTGCTTCACAATCTTGCCAACATTTGGCATTGTCCAACGTTTTAATTTTTGCCAATCCGATGGGTATGACATTCACTCTCACTGTAGTTCTAACTTGCAGCTCCCTGGTTACCAGTGAGATGGAGCCGTTTCTCCTGTTTATGGGCCCTCAGTGCCAGGCTGTGAGAGAAGGCCCCTGGCAGCTTGGTCTTATTCAGGAATCCCCAGGGCCAAAGGAGGACCTGGCACACAATGGGTGCTTGATAAATACTTACTGCGGGAATGAAGGCTCAGGAGTTGGGCCTTGGTTGTGAGTTATCCCCAGTGTATTTTACTTGGTGCTCTCCCAAGTTTCCCAGGGTAGATATTTCATTATTTTAAAGTATAAAGAAACATTTTAAAAGTCTGACAATGCTTATTCTTCCATCAGACCCCACAGAAAAACACTCCCCGGGGATCCAGTTTCCCAAGCCCTCTTCTTATAGTAAACACTGCCAAGAGTCTCCAGACAGAATTGCTGCTCGAAAAAAAAGGATGCTTTTTCTTGGGAGGTGTCCCTGAAAGGGTCTGATTTGGAGTCAGCTCTCAGGAGCACTTACAGCAGTTTGCCTGTTTGAAAGGGATTCTTCATAACTATCAGAAAACAGCAGGAGGAGCCGTCTGGCAGAATTCCAAGGAGAGACCAGCTGGGCTGGAATGTCTGGAAGCTCTTCATGAAGAGAAAGTTAAAAGGCTGTTTTGCAGGGACTTGAGATTTGCTGAAATAGCTGCTTACCTACAGGAAATCCAGGGAGGGCAACGGCACCAAGCTCAGCACACTAGCCCATAAACAGCAGACCCAGCTTTTCCTCGGACCCTAATGCTCTGACTAGAAAGACTGGGGCCATGGGGCCATTTTCTCATGGGAGATTTCATGAGGATAGCTTGGTAAACATGTGGTCACTGAAATTACAAGGTATCTTTTAATGGTTCCAACCAAGGAGAGTTTATTCATGGTTACCTCAAATCTCATATCACCCAAAAGACCTTATTAATAGTGTCCAAACTCAGGCTAGGTTGAACTTAAGACAAAAAGGAAGAAAAGGAAGAAATCAGACCTGGGGACATACTGGGGTTGGGGAAGCAGAGACCGGAGTTGGGTGGTCTCCAAGGGCATGACAGACCCCTGTTGCTCAGTAACATCTGTGTGCTCCTCTATATCTCCCAGACTTCCTTGCAGTCAGGAGGGACCATGTGAGCAGTTCAGATCAATGGAATCTGAGAGGAAATGACAGCTGTCACTTCCTGGCCAAGGTGGGTAAGTAAGAAGCCTGTGAGATCTTCTACCCTTATCCTCCCAATTTGCTGGATGTTTAAGCCAGGATGACCTTGAAGTTCAAAGATGAGGAATCCACAGAGAAGCCACCTGAGTCCCTCAGCTACCACTTGGAGAATAGCTGCCCAGGAGAGCCTCCCACCCTTCACGGGACTGTGATGTGAGCAGGAAATAAACTTGTCCTTAAGCCTCTGAGTTTTGGGGGCTGCTGCTGTAGCCTGTAATCACTTCCCTGATTAATACAATCTGCCAGTGTGTAAAGAGGCAGGCTGACAGAGAGGCTTGGGCGTGGGCCCTGCAGCACTGATAACTAGACGTTTAGTCTCTTGGGTGGGACTTTGGAGCAGAAGGTTCCAGGCACAGGGAGAGATTGTCCAGTAAATAACAGCTCAAATCCAGGTAATGAGTCCATTCAGAGCAGGACCCCACCAGAGGCTGAAAGCAGAGAGAGTAGAGTAAGTTCCAAGGGGTAAGAGAGGGAGCTGACAGGCGTAGGCAGGATGTTATGACCCTTATAAAACAGGCTGCAGGTTAGAGTCTGGTTCAAGTTCAGAACCAAAGCAGAGGTCAGAAAACCAAGGGAAAAGTCAGCGGAGAGGGAGAGGAAAAGGCCAGGACTCGGAGCTCACCAATGGCTCAGGGTGCCTCAGCGAGCCATAGACAGCAGTTCTGTGGCAGCTCCACTAATCCCAGAATGAGCCAGTGAGGCCAGGGCTGCAGCACACGTCCAGCCCTGGGCAGGTGACACAGTCTAGGCAGGGCTGGCCCTCACAGCTTTCCACTGTATGACGCCGGGAAAGCTGGCGAGTCCCAGGACAAGCATTTCTATAGAACCAACACTATAGGTGCCCCAAGCGTAGAGGCAGAAGCCTTGGCCATGTTCCAAATCAGGGTCCCATTGACATGTGTGCTGTCTACTCTAATCGCATCTTTGTTTTTAACTGAGATTTCTGGCCGCTTTGCCATCACTAGTGCTGCCAGAGAATGATAATGAGCTTGAATGTCACAGGGACTCGGGGAGCAATTTTCTAAACTCCTAATAAAACCCTTTCGTCCCCTAGTCTGAGAGTCATTTTTATCAGATAACTTGGCCCATCCATTTCCTTGGAAATGTACAGAGCCCTCTCCAGTGAGTTAAGTCCCTTTGAGTTGCTGTGAGTGTCTTCTCCTTGTGGATGTCCTCAGAAAAGCTAGCTCTATCCAGCTGCTATTCAGAGCCGATCCCCAGGACTATGTTTAATTTATACTTTGCTGTATGAAGATGAACCACTTCCGCATTTAAAGGGTTTCCTTTTTTATGTCTTTAATCAGTGGCTGTTGCTTTACTCTCTCAGAAGCTTAATCTAATCAGAAACAAATCCCACATCTGTGAATGGCTCATTAGCATGTCTCAATCAAATTCAAATTGTCCATACCAGATGCCCCCTCAAAAAGGTGACAATGACCCAAAAGATGACTCCAAAGAGTATTGCCTACGATAAGTCAGGAGGATCCTTTCTGAAATGCAAGGCAACCAGGAATCACTGGAGGAAAGAATAAACTCTGTCACCCCCCAGCACAGCGGGGGCCACCTGACAGGTGACAGGTGACCCATGTGTCACTGAGATGGCATAGGTGGGGAAGTCTGGCAGTTTGGCAGACCCTGGCACAGACATTAGAGGAAGACATGTGTCTGGCCCAAGCATTACGCCCACACTCGGATCTGTGGGATCCTCGAGATTATCATTCAGATGACAACAATGAATCTGAGATGCTGAACATCCTCTCATTCAGAAATGATATTTGTTCTGTGGAGCATTCCTCTTACTCCACTGGAATTCAGATTAAGAAAGCTGGGGTGCTGGGTCTTCGTTTAAAGAGATTTGCCCTTTTCATACACATCAAAATGAATTGTTAGCTTGGGTATCATCTCTGAAAGGCACCGACAGAACACTCACATTAAAAGTGGGATTTACAAAAGAGATCAGCATTGTAGTACGGTGAACTGAAGGGGGCCTAACGGGTTACCTCTCAGCATTTCCCAGGCGAGCAAACTGAGGTTCAAGGCCACATGGTAAGTTAGAAGCAGAGTAGGGTACATATCCAAGACCTCTGTCTCTTGGGAGACAGGAGGTCACTGTGGTTCAGGGCACAGGCTCGGGGGTTAAACAGCCTTGGTATCAAATCCTACATGGCCCATTGGCTGGCTTGGTGACTTTAGGCAATTCATCTCACCTTCTAACTTTGAGTTTCCTTGTCTGTGAAATGGAATCAGCAATGAAACATTGCAAAAATAGTTGTTTTGAGAATTAAATGAGGTAATTTAACCACAGAGGGTTTACTGCAACATCCAGCACAAGTTTAGAGCCCGTAAGTATTAGGTATGATTATTCTCACTGTAAGATGCCATTGATGGTAAGATTCACCACTGTATGACAAGAGCTTTTTAGGCAGGAGGAAATACTGCATTCTTCTGAGCTCAGTATATATCCAATTGCCTACATGTCACCCCCTACTTGCATGTCTCTCAGACATCACAAACTTACATTGTTCAAAACCAAGTTCTTTATTTTCTTCCCTGCCTCCCCACCTGTCCCTTAGTCTTCCTCTCATCTACCTAATAGCCCAAGCCCGAAACCTACATAAATAACTATGTAATTCATCCATAATTATGTCCTCTTCCTCCCCCCCACTGATATCCAATATTACATCAGCAAATGCAGTCAGTTCTACCCCCTAAATATAGCTTAAATTTAATCATATCTCTCAATCTGCATAGCCAACATCCTGGTCCAAGCACCATTATCTTTGTGAAGACAACTCTGTCAACAGCCTCCTGCCAAGTCTCTTTGCTCTAATCCTTATTGCTTTCCAATCCATCTTCTAAAATTATAAATCCAATCACGTCCCTTCTCTTGCTTTAATTCAACAATTATTTATTGAGCACTTACTATGTGCCAGGCACTGCTGTGTGCAATGGGAATTTTGTCACTGAACAAAACACACAAAATCCCTGACTTCCTGGAACTTACATTCGATGTTTTCCATTATAGCACTTGCTATAGACTAAATTGTGGTGTCCCCTCTCCCCCATTCATTGTTGAAGCCCTGACCTCCCACGTGATTGTACTAGAGATAGAGCCTTTAAGGGGGTGAATAAGGTTGAAGGAGGTCACAAGGGTGGAGCCCTGATCAGACAGAACCAGTATCCTTATAAGAAGAAGAGAAACCAGAGCTCTCTCTCTCTACCATGTGAGGACACAGTAAGAAGGTGGCCATCTGCAAGCCAGGAAGAGGGCTCTCACCAGGACCCAACCACGCTGGCACCCTGATCCCTGACTTCCACCCTTTAGAACTGTGAGAAAATAAATTTCTGTTGTTTAGGCCACCCAGTCTATGTTTTTTGTTATGGCAGCCCGAGTTAACCCATACAGCACGTGCTGCAATTTGTAACTATACGTCTACTTTTTTGTTTTCTTATCAGCTGTCTGTCCCATTATACCATTAGCTCCAAGAGGCAAAAGGCTGTATTTACTTTTTAAACATTTTGTATGCCCCATATTAAACACTGTATGCCCAATGTCACATATGGTAGGCACCTAACAAAAATGTCAAATGAATCAACCACATTAAATGTACACATAAAATTAAAAGTTGAGTGGCCGTGTGTCCTGGTTTGCCTGTGACAATATTGGTTTACACCTGTTGCTCCAGTGTAACTATTAGTAGTCCCCCTTTCACTCTCAAAAGTACTCTGGTTTGGATAATAAATTGTAATTTATTTATATAGTTATATATGCCAAATTTATAAAGCAAGCCTGATTTCAGAAACATTGAAACCCAAAATAAGTATCTGTCTTGAAATTGCAGTATCACTAATATTTTCTCTCCCTAACCCCACGATTTCTTTGCATGACCACAGTTCCAGCGCAGTGAAAATTATGCAAGTCATTGAGACCCTCCCAGTGAGGAGCAGGATTTGAAGCAGGCATAATGAGTAGAGTAGGCACCGGGCACTCAGCGCCCCACTACTGCTGGGCACTGACCCAAGGAGGGAAAGGGCCTGGGGATCTGTCCCTTGCACTTTCCCAAACTAGACAGATAGCACAGACATGGAGAGATACAGGACCTAAAGGAGTCAACGTTCCCTGGGGTAGTTTACACCAGGGTTAACTCTGTTATTTTCAGGACTGACTTCACATTCAGGCAAGCCTTGCTCAATAGAAAAACTTGTTGTAAGGATAATTTCTGTAAATAGTCACCCACAAGCACTGGGAAAATGACCACATTGTGATCCTGCCCCTTGCATCGCATTACAAAGTAAAGAACATTTGTAACAGGAATAGAAGTCTCTGTACTCCCCTTCTGCAATTTCAGATTTATAATATCAGGTCTTGTCAAAAGACAGCCAATGTCTGAATGATGAAGGTGATGATAGGAGGTGGGGGGAGGGGCCTATGGTTAATTTCTATCAGTCATTCTGAGCAGCTAATTCTGGCCTTGCCTGGGGGTCCTTTCCTAGAAAATTAGAATCTCCATATAATGGTGGCAAAGAAGCTACCTTCCAGGACAGGATACAAAGCAGCAGGGAGACCCAACCAATGAAAAACAAAATATAAAAAAAGAAAAAGGAAAGGAAGGAAGGGAGGAAAGGAGGGAGAGAGAGAGAGAGAGAGAGAGAGAGAGAGAGAGAGAGAGAGATGACTCTGGAGTTCTTTAATATACATTGATGGCTCCCAGGCTGATGTTTTTGTTTTTGTTTTTGCTTTTCCCCCAAATCAGTAAATTAAACATTGATACATTACTATTATCTAAATCATAGCCTGTAACCAAATTTCATTAATTGTCCCAAAAATGGTCTTTATAGCTATTTTTCCACTTGGTCCCAACTTTTTAAGAAAACAAAATTTTCTTCCACTTTGACTCTCAAAACCCTTTATTAATTGTTACTTCTGTGCAGCTTATTAATCTTACTTTTCTATGGCTCCTTCCCTTATTGAACACAATTTTAAAAACATAAGTGTGAGACCCTTCCGGAATAAAATTGTTCATGGGTGCTCTCCCTCATCTGCTCCCCACCGTTTCTAGCTAATTGCTTCATTTTGTACTTTTTAAATTGCTTTGGTCTTTAGGGATTAATTTTGCACTTGTCTTTACTAACCGTAAAACTTTTACAGCGAACTGTTAAACTCCGTCTGTTCAGCGGCTGGTGTGTAATTGTAAAGAGTCACTCCATGGCTTGTGTGCTAGAGACAATGGGCTATGCCAAAGACACCTTCCTCTTAATGTGTTCAGATGCCTCTGGCTGCTGGGCATGGCAGAATAATTGGTTCTGGGTTGCTTGGGGCACCAAGCTTTCCTCATACACTGAGCTCACCAGCAGGAAAGACACCCAAGTCCTAGAGGTTTAGGCCTCAGAGGCCCCAGGTTGCTCAGACCTTAAGGGCCCTGGGAATTCCAGGGCCCATGATCCCAGGAGGCCACGCCTAGTGGCACACTTTCCAATAGAGCAGGGCTAGCTATAGCTGACCACCTAGTTGACAAAATTTCAACTACTCTCTCAGGGTCAAGTCCATACTTTCCCAGGGCCCTGGCACTTGGCCTCTGACTACAAGCAGGCACTAGGCCACCAGTTTCCAAGGAATCCCTCTCCCTCCAATCATGGTCAAATAAAATCTCTAAACTCCCTGCCTCCTTTCAATCCCTATCCACTCCCTCCTTCGCCCTTTGAACCTACCTTAAATTGCCACCCCTTGACTCCACCTGTCCCCTCAAAGGTTTTCTTCCAGGTGAACCCATGTACCCTTTCTCCACTCACATTCTCATAGTCCAGGGTGGGGATTTAGAGGCTCTGGCATCAGGCAGAACTGTGTTCAAATCAAAGCGCCACTGCTCTTTCTCTGTGGGACCTGGGCAAGTGACTCAACCTCTCTGAGCCCCAGTGTTCACATCTGTAAAATGGGGATAATAACTCCAGCCTCTCGTGGTTCCTGGGAGGAATAAGTGCCATACAGCATAAAACTCACTAGAATGCCAGCTCTCTGAGGGCACAACTTAGACTACCCTGTTCATCACTGTATACTCAGTGCTTGGCACAGTGTCCAGTATTAAATACATAAATGCACTAAGCACAAAGTAAGTATTTGCTAACTGGTCGCTATTATCATTACTATTCACCTTAACTTGGCGATTGCACTCCTGATCAGCTGCCACCCCCAACATCTGTGATTTTCCACAGTCCAGGTCTTATGTATGTCTCCAGCCAATTCCTCTCCATAACTGTGGGCACCACCCTGCCCCTGTCCTCCATGTCCTATGCCCACACTCGATTCTAAAATCTCGTCTTAGTTCAAACTTTCACCCTCACTGGGCTCCTCCATCCTCTCACCTTCAGGGAGCACACAGAGGGCACCTGCTCCCCTCGTGTCACCTCTGAATCTTCTCTTTACCTTTCGTTATGTAGTTCTGCCTCCCTATTGTAGTAGTGATCCAGGTACCATTATTTCTCTGTACTCTAATGCCAAGGACATAACACAAGCAGTGTAATAAATGTTCACTGCATGAATGAGTAGATGGATGAATAATGCAAACTTTTTGGTTATTTCCATTGCTATTTCAAACTTGTTCCATTACCCCTTGCCCCCAACCAACTCTTGATCCCAAACACCCCTTTCTTAGTCAATGGCACCCCCAAATCTCCAATTATCGGGACTTGAAACCTCAATGCCATCTTTGTTGGACCATTAATAACTCATTTATAGGGACCAGGAAAGGCTAGGTCTTGACCTCTAATGATCACTGAAGCCATTATTGACATCCCACACAGTGCTATGGGAACACGTGGATGACGCCTTAGCTAAAGCTTTCAGTCACTGGGGAAATTCCCTCAGAAAGCACAAAAGCCCACAAATTTGAAAACTGTGTTTGGTATATTTTGAAATCCTTGGCCTCAGAAGACCGCATAGATGAACACTTATTCTATTGTACAGTTGTCAGCTTTCAATAGGCTTCACCTTGGGACAGCGGCTGAAGGACAACGCTAAAGTACAATAGATTCCAATTCATGACAAAGTGATACTAAAAAATGGCAGGGCTCACTGTCCCCACCCACCCACAAAACACCCATGCCCCCCCCACACACACACGCACACGCGCGCGCACACACGCGGATGTGTTATTCCAAGCTCTCAGGTTATTCTGAACTCTGACTCCAGCTGGCTTAGACTAACCATAATGTTCAGAAGCAATCAGAGACTAAAATCCAATTTAAGGTGTTTAATTTTCTCTGTCTCCAGGGATGTGAGGTAAGAGACTCTGCTTGCAGCCTTTCTATGAGATGTTGCATCTGGTGGTTTCCTGAGACCTTCTCAGCTGAGCAGGAATGCCAGTGCCCACACCCCTTCTCTTCCTTCTCACGTTTCTCTGACTGTGCTGGCAGAGACTAGTTGATTTACCTGAAGCTGTGGTAGCCAGTGTTTTTAATTATCTTCCTCGTGGCTGGGTGAGAACAGCCATGATGCTAGCGGCGAGCTGAGATTACTCAGACCTCCAAGTTCAAGGCCTCTGGGGAGAACCATAATGTCTCTCCTGTGCTTCAGTTCACAGCAGGCTTGACAAGCACACATTAACCTGCCCGGACCTCTTTCACTGGTAATTTTAGCAAAGTCTCTAGCCCTTTAACCCTCGATATATTTTGAAAAAGTCTCAAATAATGGCGATGCCTGTTCTAGGCAGTTGCTACAGACACTTCTTTGCTTTCTTTTCCTCCTCTGTGTCTTTGGCTCCCTGCACCCAGATTTCTCACTTCCTGTCTGTTTCTGGCTCCTCTCATTTGGCAGCGCCTTCGTCTACCTCCTTTCTGACTTTCTGGACTCTGGTTTTTGGCTCAGCTCTTATCTCTGAAAACCCCTCCAGTTTTGAAATCTCCTGTGACCTCAGGCAAAGACACGGTGTGGTATTATTTGACCCAGGCCCCAGCTCCTACAAGGGATTTGGGCTGAATCATCAAGCACTGAAATGGAACTGTGGTCATTTTCCAAAACAATGTTGGTCCAGGTTAGCCCCTGAAATTAAACTTTATGCCATGGGTGATTTTAAACCCTGAAAGCAGAGGTGGGTAAGCAACACGACACAGTGAAAAGGCATGAGCCTTGAAATCAGGCTAGTTCTAATCTTGAGTGACCTTGGAAGGTATTTAATCATTTTACTTCCAGGGTCTTAAATGGGCATAATAACATGGACCTCACAGGGATATTATAGAAATTAATGAGATAATTTACACAAGGTAATGGGTCAATAGCACACAACAACTGGAAGTTCCTATTATCATCATCATCACCATCACCAAACTTTAAATATTCCAGTCTTAGAAAGGCCAGTGTTGGTAAACAAGACAGGTTTGAACTCCCTTAGCTCCAGGTCATCCACTGTAAGTACGCTTTTTTCCTTTTACTTAAGTCACTGATGAAAATGTTGGACAAGCCAGATGAGCAGAGTCCACCAAAGGCTGCCCTCTGGATTGCCAATGACCAATTTTCCCCCCATCTGCTAGCTCTACCTTTTCTGTCTCTGACCCTCTGTTTTAGCCCTTTGTCCTGTTACAGATCTCTAGTTCCCAGCCTTAGAGTTCAGCCACAGTCATGCTGTTTCTCAGCTGTCAATCTACACATGTCACCCTAACTCCCTGGAGTGCCTGTCTTTTTTCCTGCCCGAAGAACATGCATTCATTTCTTGGCACCCAGCCTAAATGCCACTTCCTCTGTGAAGCATGACCTAGCTCCTATGTGTCAGTGGTCACTCCTAGGTGCTACTGCAATACATACAGGAGCTTTCGTCCTTGCCATTTGACCCTGAGCAGGTTATGCTTTACTTAGTGCTTTAATCCAAATTCACAGTGTTAAATTTCCATCCAGGAAGTATTTTCTGGAGTAAATGTCACTAAGGCAATTTCATACTCTTGGTCAATTTTATATATAATGTAATTAAAATATATTTCCTTTTATAGTAATTTCCCAGTTTTATTTTATTGGACTTATTTTCATTGGGGTTAATACTTTATTGCATTGATTTTACAACTAAGATACGGTTCATCTATGAGTATTTTTTTAACTCACATCACATTTTACATTTATGGTCTCCATCACAGTTTTCCTTTGTGGTTGTAATTTCAAACAAGTTTAGTTTTCTTGAATCAAATTTTGCAGATGTAAATTATCTTATTATTCATTTCTTCAGCTTTTAAATTTTTTAATGTGTTCATTTTTATTTGTTGCTTTAGTTTGTGTTGATTATCTTTACTATTACTTATGGTTTGAAATAAAGGATAGTTGTTTGCTTTTTGAAAAAATTTTTGGAAACATCAAAAGTGTGAGCAGGTTTTTTGGATTGTGTATTCACTACAGTTGCCATTGGTGGATCAAAGAACACAGAAGTCCCTGAAGTCAACATGGAGGGAGGGGTGCAAACATCCTGTTTACGCTCATGACATTTTCTGTAATCTATTAGACTAGTACTTAGAAGACAGTAAGGTGGTTGTCTCTCTAGCTAGACTGAGAGCCATTCAAAGGCAAGGTCTATATCATTCACCTCTAGTTTCCCAGTACCTGGCAAGTGGGTGTTTGAAGTATAAATGAATGAATAAATAAATGAATGAACCCACAGAAGATCGTGAGACATTCTGTCTTACTGAAGGCCACTACACTCTGCCCACCTATGTGAGAAATAATGTCTTCTTGGGTTCCAATCTCAGCTTTGCCATTTACCAGTCACTGGATATAGGGCAAGTTATAGCACCTCTCTGTGCTTCAGAATATTCACCTGTAAGTGGGGATAATAAAAATACCTGAATCATAAGGTTGGCGCAAGGATTAAGTGAGTTAATACATGTCAAGCACTAAGAACAATAGCTCATACATAAGTATTGCTACATTACTATTAACTTTCAATATTATGATCATAAATCTCATCTGTCTTTCTAGTAATGCAGAGAGGTGGCCTTAAACATATCCTATTATAGGGAGCTCACTATCCCATTAGGCATCCCTTCCTTTTTTAATGTCTCTAATATTTGTTTCTTATATTGAACTGGTAACTACATCCATTACAGCTTCTACCCCACTGTTCATAGCTTTGACATTATGAGATATATAGAATGTATTCTTTTATATTTGACTGGCCTTCAAATTCAAAACCTGTTCATTGAGCACATACTACATTCCAAGCATTAGCATGAAAATGAAGTAGACATAAGTCCTAAAATAAAGCATTTTAAAATCTAACCAGGAAAAAAGAGGGGAAAACGATATTTGGTCTCTCATAGATCTTCTCCTGCTTTGAATTCAGGAGCTCCATGATATATGGTTGGCAAATCAGAATCCAACTTACAAACATAATATAACTTAAAAACATTTGTAAGTTTGGACTTACAATCATAACATAAAGGCATTATAATTTAAATTGTGTGATATTAGTACATGAATACACCAGCAGGTCAATGCAACCAGAATAAAAAATCCAGAAACAAAACTCAATATGTATGGTGATTTAGTATTTGATAAAGATATTACAAGCCAGTGAGAAAAAAGATGTTACTTTAAATAGAAGGTGTTAGGATTACTGGATGGCCATATGGAAAAATAAGATACTGAGTCCAGGCCTTACATCATGCATCAGGATTAATTCTGAATTCATCAAAGATTAAAATGTAAAATGTAAAAAATATGTAATCATGTAAACGTTAGACAAAAACATAACCTGATGGTGGGTAAGCTTTTTTATGACTAAATCCTGGAAGCAAGAAGGAAAAAAAACTGATACACTTGCTTACAAAAAAAAAAAAAAAGCCTTTGCATGGCAAAAAAACACCAGAAGCAAAATCAAAAGACAAGTAACAAACTGGGAGAAAATATCTGCAATGTATTTCATAGGCAAATTACCATCCCTAATGTTAAAGAGATTCTAAAAATAGAGAAAAGACTAACAATCCTATAGGAAAATGGGCCAAAGATATGAAAAGCTCATGAAAAAAGAAATGCAAATAGCCTTAATCATATGAAAAGCTGTTCAACCTAGCTCTTAATAAGAGAAATGCAAATTAAAACTACTCTGAAAGCCATTTTTCATCTGTCAGATTGAAAAAACCCCAATATTCCACAACATACTTCGTTGGTTGGCCCCTTCATCACTCCTAGTGGGAAAAGTCCTATCCCTCTGGAGGGATATTTGATGATGTTCAGCAAAATGACACATCATTTGCCCTTTGACCTCACAATTCCACTTTTAGGAATCTATTCAAATGATAGCCTAGTAAAAATATGTAAAAACCCCCACCAAAACATATGCACAAGACTATTAATTATAGCACTATGCCCTCCAATGGAAACTGGTAGAATAAATTATAGAATGGTCATGCACTGGAGTACTATGCAGCGATCAAAAAGCAATGAGAAACATCTATATATTATTATAAAGTGATGTTCAGAAAAAGCTATAGTGAATAAAACAAGGTGCTCAAAAGTGTGCATAGTACACTATAATTTGTCTAAGAAAGAGGAAATGTGAATATATGCATATTTCCTTCCTTATGCAGTCATGCTCTACTTAACAATGTTCTGAGGAATGTGTCATTTTTCTTAGGTGATTTCATCCTTATGTGAACATCACAGGGTGCACTCACACAAACCTAGATGGTATAGCCTACTACGCACCAAGGTTGTATGGTATATAGCCTATTGCTCCTGGGCTACAAGCCTGCACAGCATGCTACTGTACAAAACATAAGATTAAATCAAGCACAAAAGAAAATGATGTAGTCAAGAAATGAAGTAAACATGAAACGTATGAGGCTGCTGCGGTGTAACATAGCAAGTTTTACAGAAAACTTTCTTTTTATAAGTTTGAAAGAGTACACTCTAAGATAGTGATACAGAGTATAGTATATAGCAAACACATAAACCAGTAACATAGTTATTATCATTATCAAGTATTATGTACTGTACATAACTGTATGCGCTACACTTTTACAGGACTGGCAGCACGGTAGGTTTGTTTACACAAACATGACAGCTATGACACTATGACTGCTACAACATCACTAGGCTATAGAAATTTTCCAGCTCCATTATAATCTTATGGGACCACTGTCATATGTGGCCCATCATTGACCAAAACGTCATTATGCAGTGCATGACCATAGTTTTTTAAAGTGTAAAGTAAAATAAACAAAAACACAAAGTATTTTTTAGAGGTAGTGAGGAAAGAGGATGAAGAGGGCAGTGATAGAAGGTAGATTTTTCTGGATAACTTTCTTTTGTAGATTTCACTTTGGAATTAAATACTTAACAATTATAAAACTTAAATACGAAAAATATCTATTCCTAAAAATCAAAAGTAAAATGTAACACATGGACTTATTAGGTTGATGGTATAATCGTCCTACAGAGAGGAACTATTCTAGATAACTTTCAATCATAATAATTTTGACAGTACATCTCCAGTTGAATATAACCTAAAGACAAAAATACATGCAAAAAATATGAAACTTTCTAGTAATCATGTTGTTGGTGGTAGTGTTATTAGTATTCTGAGACAGTTGTATGCATACTGGGGAATAAAATAAAGAAGTAATTATATTTGTGTCATTAAGAACTAGAATTTTTGGCATGGGAGAGAGGAACCATAGGTGTACGATTGATGAGATTAAGTAAAAACCCTGTAGTCCTAAATTCGAATCAGAAAGATCATCATGAATGCCTAGAGTATTTTATCTCTACAAAGATAATAATTTCTAGCTCTGACTACTGACAAGACCTAGAAACATGGATCAACCCAGTAGCAATGAGCACCCCTAGTGCCCAGGTTGAGGTTTTAAATACCACTGCTCACTAAAAGAAAGCCAGGCTCCTTAGAAAATGTGTAGATGAACTGGGAGCATCCCTAATGGCAAGGAAGCCATTAAAGATGCAAAAGGACTTAGGAACTAATGTCAATAGGCTGTCAATGGCTAAAGGCGAGATATCTGCAAAACAATAAGGATATTAAATGTAATGAATTGAAATACATCACGTATACTTAAATTCATAATGATACTAAAAATGAAATAGTCCCCTTTGGAAGGTGGTAGAGAATCAATTCATTATTTTGAAAGCTGTTATAGAAATATTTATTCTGACTTTTCCAAATGAACTTTGTTGTACTTCCGAGCAACCAAAGAATGGATGAGTGTGAATGTCTCTTTATAAAAATTATTCCGGCTAATAAATTTGGAAGAAAAAATAAAATGAAAATGTCATCATTTTGCAAACCCTAATGAATTATTGGATCTAGGCAATAATCAGCAATGATTGCTAGCATCACAAATGAGTAGACAGCTAGATAATATGTACTTTGTGGTAGAAGTACACAAATACCGCCTATGAAAAATTCTTGCTACAAAATTGAACCTACATCTCTATATCTAACTACCAATTTAGAAGAAATATACCAGACAGACGGACATGTGAAATGACATTAGAGGAATGCAATCAGGAAAATCTAGACTGTGGGTGTCTCTACAGGACAAATGGTCTGAGCTCTTCAAAAATAAATTATAAGGAAAAAAAAGAGATGGAAGAGAAATACAGTAGATAGTATACACTTGAAAGATATATTAACCAATTAGATCTTAACTTGAGCAAATTGTATAACAAAACAAAAAATTATGAGAGAATTAGGGAAATATGAACACTGAATATTTGATGGTACTAAAAAATTCTTTTCAACACTTTTAGGACTGAAAATGGTATTGTGATCACTTTTTCTTAAAAGTCCTTATCTATTTTAGATGCATACTGAAATACTTTTCGATGATATAATAGCTGGGATTGTTTCAAAATAATTGGAGTTGGGGGAGGACTGGGTACAAATAGAGATTAAAATGAAATTGGCCATGAGTTGATAATATTGAAACGGGGTGATGGATGCAAGGTGATTTTATATTATTCTATTTTTGCATAGATTTGAAATTGTCCTTAGTAAAGAGTTGTTTTTAAAAAATCCCATTTATGATAAACTATTAAGAATATAAAGCACAATACCATAGATATCACATTCCTTGTTGTAGAGGACACTTGAACCCAGGTTCTAAATCCCTTTCCTATATTAGGGGTCATGTCATGTGTAATTCTTGGGCTGAAAGGAGGCATATATGACCTGTCCTTATCCCCCAGAAGTGAAGGCATGGGCATATAACCTAGGTTTAGTCAACAGTATGCTATCACTCAGGACTTTGAATCTTGATGAGTGTCACCAAGACCCGAGCAATTGTGCCCACTATCCAGTGATAGGACATCTAGTCACAGCCGTGGGGTCAAGGGTATTATCCTAAATAGACTGTTCTTACCACTTGGCTTTGGCTATGGTTCCTGCTGTCTAGTCTCTTGGTTTTTGCTTGTTTTCTGAATCTGCTTCTCTAGACTTCTTGTAAGTTCTTTGAGACATCCAATGGCCTTCCAATAAATTCCTTTTCTTTTTCAGTTAGCCTGAGTCAGTTTTCTATGCTTACAATAGAGATTCCTGAGGGTTCTCTGAATAAAAAGCTCAGTAGGACTATAATAACATAAATTAAAGCATGTTTTAAAAAATAAAGCACTATATAAACTGTATGGTAGTATATTTATACAACATAAATATCTACAAGTATAATAAATATGATCATATGTCTTATACAGTATAGAGTACTTTATAGTGTGCAAAGTATTTAAATTGATTTCTTGTTATCTTTATTGTTAAAATAATGATTATAATAATGAGATAATAAAGTATGGGAATGAATTAACTTTTTTTGCCCACATAAAATTTTTAATCTTATAACACTATTAGGGTAATAATATCTGGCTTGCCTATAGCACTTGAGTTCTGTGTGCATTTAATAGTGTAATTGTAGGGAAAGGATTTTGAAAATACATATGAAAGGCATTGCCATTGTTATTTAATTGATATAAAAGCCACAGATGAACCTAGCCCAGGGACTAAGAAAAAAAAAATTTTTTTTAAAGAGTTTTATTGGGGAATTGGGGGAAGGGGAACAGACAAGTTGCTGTCCTTTTGTTCTTCAGTCTAGTTGTGGAGGACGTTGCTTCACTGGCCCAAGTTGGCACCATCATTGCGCTGTTCCCGGGCAAGGCAGATCAGTTGCCTGCTTCTGGACGGCCGCTCACTGCGGCTGCTGGCCGCTCACGCTGGCTGCTGGCTACACACGGTAGCCCATGGCAACCCACTGCCACAGGGGCTGCAGCCTACGCCGTCGCCAGCGACTCACGGCAGCCCAGCTCCAGGTTGAGCTGTTGTTCAGCACCTTAGCTGTGGAGGGCAGTGTCACTGGCCCTCATATGTGGGATCCGAACCGGGGCCCTCTGGCATCCCAAGCCAGCTCTTAAGCAACGTGCCACTCGGCCGGCCCTAAGAAGTTTTGATACCTAGTGACTGCAGTTTGTGAACCCTACTCTTCCTACTGCTTCCTTCATCCCTCAGGGCTTGTGGAACAGCCACGGACATTTTCTCAGGACAGGTAGAGCTACTAGGCCCTCCATGGTGAGAAAGAAAACTTAAGAGAGGGAATGAAAACTGGCAGACTAGGACAACAAAAAGGTGTCATGGCTTTAGAATAAAGTCACTGTCTGAGTTACAGAGAAATCTCAAATGCAAATTTCTGCTTCATTAAGCTATTAAATAAGGATATCCAAATAAGGAGAACCTTTAGTGATTCCTTGGTGACCCAATGGTCAAAAAGTGGAGCAAGTCAGCTGGGCTTCCTCCTGTGCTAGACGTTGCTCAGTTGTACAGGGAGAAGGGGCAAAAGCATTCACAGGGTGATGTCTTATACCCAGTCAGACCTCATGAGGAGGCCAGGCAAGAGCAGTTACAAGAGGCAAGGCTGGAGCGAGGGCGTGCGTAATCGGGGCGAGCCAGAATAAAGGTAATTATCCGACCTTAGGAGCAGATAGTAAAAGGTCAGTCAGCCTGGAGGATGAAAAGGCTATTTAAGAGGCACTAGAATAGCAGCTACATTTTAAAGAGACAGATGACATTAAGCGTTCCAAGGTAGAGGCTCTAAAATGCCAAAAAGAAAGCCCAAGTGAGTAAAGCTTCGACATCCAGATATGACTTGCAGATATGCCCAGGTGGGTGTCCAACAGAGAGTTCTGGCTGGTAGACTCTCTTCTCTGTGATCCATTCCAAAGAACACAGTCCAGGCGAGAGCCATCTGCAGCTAGGGCAAATGAAAAGGTGGGGCCTCTTTCAGCTGACTGCCTGCTCTGGACACTATGGGCAGGGCACTGGCACAGTTCTGGCGGCTTTCTTTCTCTCCCCTTTCCCACTTCTAGGGTTTGCATTCTAGAAAGGAGGAGACAGCTATTATTTATATTAAAGAATTTAATTTCAAGGACTAATAAATAGGCTAGGCTTCCAGATCAGTTTTCCTATGTCAAGTCCACATAACTGAGGTGTTGTCTCTTTTAATATCAGAAGCTTAACAAGTTTTACATTTTCTCCCCCAAAATCTTTAGATACGTGTATGCACCTTTTGTCTTACTGAACAGAGGACACAGGATACGATTCAGACTTTTCTTTATGACTATTATTTATTTTCTGTAGGACTATTATTAAGATAGTCAATAATTGTGCTGTAAACCTGGGGATATGCCTTGATGTTTGGTCTGAGGAAAAAAGTTCTAGGCTGCTGTGCTTTTGGTCACTTAGTATCTAGTCTATACTCTACATTCAAATAATTTGTGTAAGTTGGGAATATTTTGTTCCTTGAAAGTTTAGCAGTGCTTGATGGTAAAACCACCTGATCTTAGTATTTTATTTGTGAGAATATTTAAATGACTGATTCAATTACTTTCATGGTTATAAGACAATTTTGGTTTTTGAATTCTTCCTGTGTCAGTTTTCATAAACTACATTTTTCTACAAATTTGTTCCTTTCACCGAAGTTTTCAAATCTTGGCATGAACTTGTTCATAACATATATTGGGTTGTTGCAAAAGTCATGATGCATTTTTGCAACAAAAAACATAGAAAAAAAATGTCATGACTTTTCCGACAACTCAATACTTACCTGCTTAGTTTCTGTATCAAATATAGTCATGTTCCTTTTTCCATTACTAATATTATTGTTTATTGCTCTCTCTCTCTCTTAATCCTGCTAAAAGTTTGTCAATTTGATGTCTTTTCAAAGAACCAAGGTTTGGCTTTATCAGTCCTTTCTAGTATTAATATGTTTATTTTATTAATTTCTGTTCTTATCTTTTTATTATTTTCATCTACAGTTTTTATTTTGATATTTTTTCTAACTATAATACATATTTAGCTGATTAACTTTCAGCTTTTCTTTCTAAGAATGGGGTGCTGTACAATTTCTAAGTACTATTTTAACTACACTTCACATAAGGTATATTTGTTATCATTCAGTTTAAAATATTTTCAAATTTCCAGTATAATTTCTTCTTTGACCTATGAGATATTTAGAAGTGTTTCATGATTTCCAAAAATATGGCTTTTGTCTATCATTTTTGGTTATGGATTTCTAATTTAATTCCATTGTGGTCAGAGAACATGGCCTATATGATGTTAATTCCCATCCTAATATAATGAAATTTGTTGTATCTTGTAGTTATTAGAGATACTATATATTATATACATTGGTATTGAATCTATACCAGACACAGTGTATAATTACAATATATATCAATATATATGTTCTATTAGTTATCCTGTGTCTGATTGATTCCGTGCTTGAAGACTGGGTCAAGTTCAACTGTCCAATGTTTTTGCTGGTGTTTGCTCTTGGTGCTTTCTTTTTCCCTTGTCTGTTTTGTGATTTTTTAGAAATGTGAGCTCATATTCCTTGGAACTCTAGCTGTGGGAAATGCGTGGCCTGAGTTAAAGGGTCATTCCCCAGAGAGTGTTTGTATACACTTGTGCAGATGCCTAAGAACTCCAACAACTTTAAGTTAAATACTACTCTTAAGATTTTCTGGACCATAAAGTATCTTGATTTTAAGTTATAAATCCCAGAGAGGGATTCACAAAGGAGAATTTTCCCTCTCTTCCCAGCACAAGGTTAACACAGGAAATCTTCAACTTAACACTGGGGGTGAGGATGGGAATATTTCTAGCTCATCTTTATGCTGAGATAATTGGCTTTTGGAGTCCCAGCTTTATAAATACCCCAGCAAGGGTATTTTATTAGACTCTTCGTCTTGGGTAAGCCTTAGGCTTTGTAGCTTGTCCCCTGGAATCTATGAGAAGTTATAAGCTTCACATCGCCAGGTTCTTCAAATATAATAGACTCGGGCTTTGTCTAGATTCCTGCTTTCACTTAGTTTTTGGTCTCTGTATTAGTTTCTTTGGACTGTTACAACAAAGTACCACAACCTGGATCACCTAAAACAACAGAAATGTATTCTCTCACAGTTTGGGAGGCTAGAAATTTAAAATCAGGCATTGGCCATGCTCCCTCCAAAACCTCTACGGAAGACTCCTTCTTTGGAAGAAGGATCCTTCTTTCAGCTCTGGTCACCCCAGGTGTCCCTGGGCTTGTGGCATCATAACTCTAATCTCTGCCTCCCTCTTCACCTTCCCGCTGTGTCTGTTTGTGTCCAAATTTTCCTTCTCTTATGAGGACACCAGTTCTATTGAATTAGGGCCTATCTTAATCCAGTATTATCTCCTCTTAACCTGATTAAATCTGCAAAGATATTATTTCCAAATAAGATCATATTCACAGGTACAAGGGGTTAGAATTTCATCATATTTTTAAGGGAACTCAATTCAACCCATAACAGTCTCTAACAATTTATTAATTCTGTGTGAGCTCTCAAATGCTTTCTTATATATTCTAGCACTTTTATAGCCATCTTCTGTATAATCTTTCTGTATTCTATTCAGTGTCAGCTCTTATGTCTCACTCTTCTCATTCTGCTTGGCCACAGCAGCTCCCTACCTTTTCCCACTGAGTTGTAGACTTAGAAATCACAAATTAAGAAAAAAAAAAGCATATTAGAATTGAGTGCAAAATAAGAATAAGGCTTTAAGTGGAGACTCAGTAGACATGACTGTGAATAAAGTAGAAGGAAACTGCTGCATGGACATTGTAATACATTTTTTTTTGGATGCTTTATGGACTTTTATTCCTAAATCACTGTGAGTATACCTATCTAGACTTTTGAATCATAAAGACCTGAAGTTTAATCCTTTCTCTGCATCTTATAAGTTGTATGACCTTGAGAACATATGTAAGCTCTGAATTTCCTCATCTGGAAAAAAGTGATATTACAATGGCAGCTACTTTTTAAAGGATAACCTAAGTGCCCAGCGCACAATCTCTGGCACAGAGCAGGTATTGGATAATTGTGCAGACAACTCTATTTCTGCATTTCAAATGGGCAAGGACTTTGAAGAAGTTGCCTCTGAATAAATGCGGTGAGAAAAGCAATGTTTCTCATTTTACACACAATCTAATGGAGTAATTCAGGGGAAACCCTAGATGAGGAAAGTGCGGCACTGAGATATTCACTCATAAAACAAGAAAGAAAAACACTGATAACCACACAAAATGTGAAGCTCTATTTGAGCGATGCTCAGCAGTTCTGTACTCCTTAAAGAGGAAAGTGGAATTTAAGTGAACTAGCCACTCCTCTGCTCTTAGCTCTGCCAGCCAACAGGTCGTTGGGCCCCTGCTTTAAAAGCCACCTTTCCTTCAATTCCAATGACGCTTCATCTCCATTAAGTGGGAGGGAAGAGATGGAGGCAGAAAAAAATGCCAGGCAGCGTTTTACACTGCATTTTACATCCGGAACATGAAACCACTCAAAAATTTTAAACAAGTATTTGAAAGGCTCATCCAGTCCCACACTCCAGAATAGCTTTATAATCTAAGCAAGGAGAAGCTGGAAATCTCCCACTACTCTGTGATTGACTCACATACAGGTTGGAAGCAGAGTTCACAAATCTAATTCTTTTCTCCGTTCCCAGACATTTTTACCCGGAGAGCACAAGTGACTAGAGGCGGTCCTGCTCGCTCAGCCAATTCCTGGCAGCAGCTCCCGGTGAAAAATATTATGTTTGGGGGAGAGCATTTATCCAGGAGCAGTGCTGAAATTAGATGGTTAGGACGCAAATGGTGAATAAATGACCAGGGTAGGGAGAGCTGGAGAAGTGAGGGTGATTATGCAGGCACTGTCTTCAATGAATATATTAGCTCCCCAATAAGCCCATGCATTTGACTGCCTCCAAAGCAATTTCTCTGGCTTTCAGGGAATATTGGTGTGGGAAGTGTTTTCTAAGCTCAGCCTAAGAGAAGGTGCTCTTGTTGCCAGCCCCCAAGGCCCTAGCGTTAACTCTGTGCGATGGGTCAGGCCCACAAGTGCCTGTCAGGCCACTGCAGGTGTTGTGAGATGTTCATCGCAGGTGCCCAGTCTCACTTCCCAGCAGGGTGAGGGCTGTGCAGGGCTAGCTGACTTCTCAGGGGGCAGGAGGGCTAAGGAGGTCATGGCTGCATCCAAGCTGGAGTCCTCGAGTGGGACGTGACTGTCAGGAACACAAGATGCCAGACACAGACATTAGGGCCACAGGGGCAAGGGTGGGGTCACTAGTAAGAAGCAGCCAGGTGTGGGCGAGGTCTGCAGGGAGGGCTGGCAGTAAGAGGGAAGATCTTGATTGCCATGAACACCAGCAGATAGGAGGTTTTCTCCAAGGTCTGGAAAGCCTGTAGTGCGTGAGTGTGTCAGGCTGCTTAAAGGCCCCCATGGAGAGGACAGTGGGGACCATTGTAGGGACAAGCCACAGCTTGAAGGCTGTGTTTTTCATGAGGACAGGATTACAACCTGGACAGGTGGGTGGGCTTCCCCTTAGGACAAGGTCCTTCATTGTATCCATCATCACATTCTGCCAACAACAAGGGGACCTCTACGTCCCATCAGACATGGGGGAGGGGTTCATTTTGGAGTTATCTTTTCATGGACCCAGGGAAAGGGGCCAGAGCCCAGGATATGTTCCTGTAGGATGAGCAACTAAATGGTGCCGATTGTGGATTCATATCATGTATTGATAGCTGCAAAGGGCCACCTGTACTTTGGGGCAGAATGGGGGCTACCTCTGGAGAGTGGTATGAGGCATGGATGGGCCTGAGGTTCTGATCAGCATGTGGTGGAGTCAGGAATTAGCATGGAGTGAGAGCCTGGCTGTGTTTCGCTGTTTATGCCCCATGAGTTTACTTCCCTCTTTGACAGTGTCTTTAGGAAAGTACTGTGGGCCGCTGTGGGGGAGACAGAGAATGTCAGTGTGAGAGATCTCCAGGGGCGGTGACTCTGAGGGTCACTCTTGTCCAGCCAGCCCTCGGTGCTGGAAGTATCTTCCTGGAGCACACCTTTGCTCTCCCCTGAGCAGCCTATGTTTGGTTTTAACAAAGAGGCTTTTCCTGTGAGTTGGGAGCTCAACTCTCCCATGTCCCCACCCCAGCCAAAGCAGTTTCTGAAGTCCTTTTCTTCCTAAAAATTCTGTAGGTCCCATCCTGTATCTCTATCCCATCTGCATTAGCCCTGATCACATACACATGGACCAAGGTTAGGGACTAGACATTCGGAACCAGGCTGTGACTCTCAACCTTGAGCCCCATTTCTCCTCTGCCAAGGCTCATTCACCCTTTGGAGAGCTGAGCCAAGCGCTGTGGGTGAGAAACCCTGCTCACCCGGATCCCGAGCTCGACATTCTCGCCTCCATAGACCTCCATGCCTTCATCCAGTAAGCCGATCTCTTGGAAGTACTGGCGGTCCACAATGAAGCAGCCAATGAGGGCCGGGCTCCTGCAGGGTGTGGGGAGATAGGCCAGCGGTTAGCAGAGGACCAGTCTCATGGTGCTGCCAGAGGAGTGAGAACAGCGGTGTCTTCATACCAGGATAATCTGACCCTCTTCCTTCCTTTGCTGCCAGAGCTGGTGCAGACCTCGTGCTCTGACCCTCACCAACTACACCAGAGAAGCTACTTCATTAACTGCAACAAGCAGCTCCTGTTCTGGGACCAGCCATCATTCCTGACCGTGCTGTTGCTTGTGTTAGCCCAGAGAAGTGCTACTCAGCCTGCCAGGCTAAACTGAAGGTCTGGATCTCTAGCTGCCCTGACCCCTGAGCTTGGAGCTGCCTAGCTAGTCTCTGTTTCTACCTGGGCACCCATGCCAACTTTCCCATCCTTCCCCAACTTGGGTTCTTCATGCCAACCTTGGTCCATTTAGAAAGATGAACTGGGGCGTTGAACAGCATGGTAAATAATTTGGATTCTATCTGTAGGTAAAAGAGTGTCAAAAAGGAATTTTAAGCAGACAGTGGTATGGGCAGATCTGTGTTTTTAAGAACACTCAGGCAGCTGGGAGGTGGTTGACTGGAGGAGGTTGGGTGGAAATTGAGGACTCTAGTAGGGAAACTTGTTGCTTTATCCAGGTGAGAAATGATGAGGACCTGGACCAGAGCACCAGGAATGGACACAGGGATTGCTTAAAGATACACTGTCATGTAAACTCAGCAGACCTTCCAAACAGATGAACTATGAAGAGGGGAGAGAGGGAGGAATCTGGATGCTGGCTGGCTGTGTGGCTTGGGTGATGGTGGCGGGGGAGCCACACATCAGTATGGGTATGGGGTACAGAGAAGAAGCTGGCTTCAGAAGCAAGAAGAATTCCTGCTGAGAACACTGATCTTAAGGTGCATGGGGGACTCTAGGGGGAGATATCCAATAGATAGGGCTTAGGTGGATCTTCTGGGTCTAGAATTAGGTAGAGGTCTCAGGCTGGGGCGACACATCCCCAGCTAGTAGTAGGTCCAGCAGCTGGAAGGCCTTTCTGTAGTGAGTGTGTGAGTGTGGGGCTCAGGGCTCAGTGCAGACACCCAGCACGGGACTTCACAAGGAGTGATCCGTGTTAAGTGAATCAGCATGAATGTGTGTGGGCTGCTTCTCTGCTGGGAGCATTCATTTACACAAATGACTCTGAACTGTTCCACTGCACACTGTAACCATTTCTAGCCCTTGTGTAGCATCTTATCAGCTGGTGGCTAAAGGATTTGGAGGGAAGAGAAAGAAAAGGAGAAATGAAGACTCCTCAGCGATGAGAAAATCGTTAGTCGCATGCAAATGACCCAGCTTTGAAATTGGAAACTCATCAAGGTGGAGAAGCAGCTATGCTGCAGGACATTTCTGTGAGGAATACTGATGCAGGAGGCCACTCAGGCAGAGGCCGGCACCCTGGGGTCCCTGCCCCTCCTCCCTTCAAATCACAGCCTTTTATTCTCAATGGCTTTGCCTTCAATAAACCCCAGGTGCCCTGGGTGGTCAATTCATACAAATCAACCCACTGCTCCTAAAGCAGACTGTGTTCCTGCTCTGGTGGGGGATGCTTTTCCCTGGCCTTGGAGGTGGCTGCTATAGGAAAAATCCCTGTTCTGGCTGTGTCTCCGAGAGAAGTTGCCTGGCCTCTCTGTGCCTCTGATTCTGTATCTATGAATCAACTGTACCCTCATAATGATTAAACTAAATAATGTAAAGCTCTTGAAAACCTCTGGCACATAACTGGTACTCAAAGGGTCATTGAAAAACATGCACTTACACAATGGAGAAGCCCAGAGAATCCCCTCTATATGGTGGTGATTTAAAAACAACAGCCTGGCAGGTGGGCAGAATGGGGTTGGAGCGTTTCCCTGGGCATTCCTAAAGTGTTGAGCATGGAGACTGCTCCTGGGCATGCGGGAAGGGGCCTTCCCCACATGACCAAACCCAGACCGGAGAAGACAGAATCCGAAACAGTTACTCTGGGATGCGCACAGGCTGCCTTGGGCAGTCTATTACTGATTAACCAGCTAGGGTATTAAGTGGGCCCAATCATCTGAAAGTTTTATTGATTTATACCTTGTCTCACCCCCCTTCCCAAATTAGAAATTGCTTACAAGGAAACGTAATATACATTGAACAATAAAATAAATATCTGAAAAGACCAAAAGTTCACAACAAAATTGGGGTCTGTTAGAATGCATCCTCCTTCACGGTTCTTAAAGTGGACCCACAAAGCAGACTCTGAGCTTCCTGGTGGCTGAGGTGAAAATGAACACACGTGGTCTTAGAAATAAGGTTTACAGTTCCCATGTGGAAATGTCATACTAATTCCTCAGGGGTAGCAAGGCTTTACTTTACTAGCAGTGAATTTGAAAGAAATTTTTCATGTCAGTCTTCTTAAAGGACGTAGTGAACAGCCATCTCAAAGACACCCCTTTAGAATGCAATAGAAGGCATCTCTGGGCTTTTTTTTTTATAGCTTATATCATGCCTGGACAAAGCACTAAAGTACAGCTCCAAAGAAATAGGAGCAGAGATAGGCAAGATAAATTTGCACCTTTCTGTGAGGCTGTCTTTATCCAGGGTTAAAACCAGGAATATTCTTCTAAAACTTTCCATTAAAATAATTTCTCTCAGGCAAATTTTTGATAAGAATTAGGTGATGGGAAATTTGAGGTTGAGATGGTATTCTCTGTGAAGGACCTAGAAGGCAGGTTTACCTGAGACCAAACTGATGCATTTAGAGATGAGCAGAACAGAAGCAGCTACTATCAGTCTTTTGCAAGAATGCTTAATGCGATGGCGTATTTCTCCCCAGTAGCATTCAACAGACTTGGGGGCAGAATTCAGCCACATCAGCTCTGAGCTCAACAGTGGGTGATGAGGGGGATGACGATTAGGGGTGAAATCCAGCTGACCTGGGTTGGCACCCAGGCTCCACCACCCAGAGCCTTGGGCAGGGCTGTTCTCCTTTGTCAGTCTTGTTTTCCTCATCTTGTAAACTAGAGATGACATGATGAGCTGTCACCAGGTTGTGATGAGGAACAGAGGAGACCATCTGTGTAAATGGCCCTTGCACACAGTGACCTCCAAACAAATATTTAACGACACAAAATTGGGGCAGGGGCCTACCAGGTAGGTAAACAGAGATCACCGCAGGAAAGCCAGGCGGAGTTCTCTTCTATTCTGTTTTAAATATAAATATAGTTTTGCTTTTTTTTTTCTTCTGGCAAAGAAAATGTGATCTGAGATAATAATCACTCACTTTCAATTAAGTTTTTCATCATCTTTCTCCCTCATGTAATACAAAGCAACATCAGTTTCCAATCTCTTTCATTCCAGGAACGGTCCCCTAGGCCAGCTTCTGGTGCTCTGTTTAACAGGCAGGGCTTTGCAGGGAACATAAAGGTACCTGATCTGTGATTAACCAGACAGAAATAAGGGCTGATGGGGATGGCTATTTCAGGAGGTCTGACCCATAAAACACAGGCTGCACAGGGGAGTCATTCCGTTGTCAATGAAGGTGGCAGCAAAGGCTGGAAGAGTCGGGGATCTTTGAAATGCAGTTTGCAGCCGCTTTTGTCTGAGTCTTACAGGATAAGCGCAAACATCATCAGCCAGGCATCCAAGGTGCCATGGGGTTCGGTCCTACCTCTCCAACCCTCCAGCCTCATGGCCTGGGGCTGCTCCCTCAGGTCCGCTTTGCAGCCCCTTTGAACTTCCTCTGTGCCCAGGAACTCGCTCTGCTCCTTCACATATGGGTACCCCTGCCCCAGCCTTGCCATCTCCTACTTGCCCTCAGAAAGAAGTGCAAATGCTACACTCTCTGAAAAGGATTTTCCCACTTTCCCTGTGGTTTCCACCAGCATGGTAGACCAACTTGTTATTCCAGTTATTTTGTCTGTCTTCACTAGTCCAGGGTTTCGGGGGTAGGGGTCAAGTCTTAATCACTGTGGATCCCTAGCACCCAGCACAGCAGCTGGCACCCAGCAGGTGTCCCCACAGTGATGTGTTGGAACGAGCAACTTTGAGCCTCTGAATGGATTCTGGGGCCCATGGCTCTTTTGAAAGAGGTCATCAGAACCTGTAGGATGTCACTGAAGGTGATTTGTGATTCCTTTCCACCACCACCCCGACATCAGACGATGGGCTGGAGTTTGGGGAATGGGGGCTGGGCTGGGAGAGGAGCCCTCACTGGGAAGACAAGGCAGAGAGACCCACGGGTAAGGATGCTTTACCTGATCGGGGCCGTGGAGTTCTCCAGCTTCCACCAGGACTTGGGGGGGTTTAAGTAGCGGCACCACAGCTCCCAGTCAAAGCCCTGGGCGGCCAATGGGTACTCTTCTATCTCAAAGTTGTCGTACTTGATGTTGTCAAAGGACGGCGAGATGACCCGTTTCCGGTTCTCCTTTATGCGAGAGAGCACGGGTTCTGCCCTGAGGAGGAGGGAGGGAGTGAGGGAGGGCGTTACTGCTCACAAGCTGGAGAAACATCACTCAGGCAACTCCTACAGCTGCCTCCCCTGCAGAAAGAGGAAGGAACCCCTGGCCATCTACTCCAGGGAGAGCTGCTCTGCCTCCTGGGAAGGAGGCCCTGGAAACCTCCCATCCCCCATACTTCTGGGCTGGCAAGAGACCTAACCACTCCTTCAGCACCTCCTGGGCTGAGCAGAGAAATTCTCAGTGCCTTAGATCTTTGTGTCTGCTTGACTTCCCCTTTTTCCACTTTAAAAAAAAAAAATCAAGACAAGAAAGAAGAAAGAAATAGATCTGAGGTTCCAGGGGAAGCTTTCAACTTGGGCTTTGATTTTGCTAAAATTTGGTGCATTAACCAGGAGAAAAGGGCAGATGTGATGGCAGAGACATGGAGGTGAGAACAAACTTACTTCATGCCGCTTCAGTCTTTCCAGTTGTGCCACCCCCACCCCACGCTGTGTTCCCCACAGCCCAAGGAGAGGTGGGGGTCTGGCTGCCAGGGAGCCAGGAGGCCATTATGGGCATCAGGAGAGTAAAGTGCTTGCAGACAGGGAAAAATAAGCTTCTCATTAATAATGCATTTGTTGCATAATTGTTTATTCAAATCAGCTTTAAATAGTAAGTGTCCCTCTCCTCTGCTGGCCATAAATCCAGTGAAAATTCTTTTTAAATAGTCACAAATGGCAAGCAGGGACTTCAACTACAAAAAAATGGCTGCAATGCGGTCTTAATTCAGCCTGTTATGTAAAAGTATGCCCAAATCCGGTCATGCTGTGAGCATGCCCGGCTGCTTCTTCCTGCTAAGGGGTACTCTTTACCCCACCCCGGAGAGGCAGGGGATGGTCCCTGGAGCCTGGGAAGGAGAGCAGACCTCCGTGCCATCAGGCATAGTGGTTATCAGGGTGGTACACTCAGTCATTCCCTAGGGCCTGGGCTTCCCACACCCAGGCTCTCTGCGAAGCCACAAACAGTGGGCCACAGCACGCTCTGGCTCACAGGGATGTCATAGTCAGGTGCCCCATCCCTGCTTGGCTGCAGCCACGGAGGCCTTGTTTCTGTTCTCTCGCCCCCTGCAGCAGCTGAGCGGCCCTGACCAGAGAAAGAAAGGTTTTCTAAGACCCAGTTCTCCCAGTAGGGGGAATCTGAGATTCTGTACTACCTCTTGGCTTGGCATTTGGGGGACCCCAAGGCACCTATGTCCCCTAGAAGACCACAGCAGCCAGAGTCATACCTGCTGTCACCATACCCATTAGACACTGTGTGTTGAACTGTTGACCCCTGGCCTTTTCCCACCCTGAAGGGCAAGCCCTGTGGCCTAGGTCACTCACACACCCAGATCTCACTTGTTCCCAGAATTCTTTACTTTCTGCAACTATGCCTGAGATCCCAGCATGTTTTGCACCCACTTGGGCCAAAGCACCTGGACCACACCAGGACTCGTCCTCCCCTCCTGATGGGCACTTACCAGCCCACATTGAATTCCACATGGGCATCGAAGAGCGCCACGACGGGGGCAGTGGCCACCCTCCAGCCGCTGACCCTGGAGCGGATGAGGCCTTCCTGCTTGCTGTGGCGCACGACCTTGATGAAGCCCGGCTTCTGGCCGTTCACCTTGTCCACGTACTCTGTCAGCTTCTCCTTCAGCTCCTCTGAGAGGCAGAAAATTATTGTCAGCATATTGGGGGCAGGGGACAATCACGGCATTCACCCAAAGGATGTCCAGAGAGAGGCCGGAGGGTCCATTCCCCCCACAGGGCTTCCCTGGTGTTCTCCGGGACGACCAGAGCACCTCAGTGGGAAAGGCAGAGGTGAAAACAGTATTTACTGAGCCTAAGCCCAGCAACTCGCACAGGATCACATGCCTCACACACACACTGTCTATTTAATCTTCACAAAAGCCCACGGGAAAACAGGGCTCAGAAGAGTTTATCAATTTGTCCAGTGTCATGCAGCTTGTAAGTGGCAGAGCCTGGTTTCGAGCCCAGTCTAATGACTGCAAAAGCCACATTCTTCCATCAGCTCAGTGGCCTCCGTCATCCCCAGTGCTCTCCATCAGTCTTCCCCGAATCCCCAGAGGAAGCGCCATCTGTGAAGATTACGGTCCAGGACCCACTCCTGCCTGGGTCTCCATCTTTCCAGAAAGTCTATGACTAGGACTTGTGCCCTGTGAACAGTTGCCATTGGTTTGTTGCCTGCTGTTGCCAGGCCTGGCTAGACATTTGATTCCCCCACTTCTTTACAACTGTCAATGGAGCTTGCAGCAAAAGAACAGGGCCACCTTGCCCTTCAGCTAGTGAGAGCACAGCAGCCATTTTCATTGTGTTTTCCACAGCAGCTCGGGCAACAGGCTGTGGCGGTCCCCTTTTCCCAAATGATGACCTGGGTGGGCCATATTGTCCCACCTGCAAGCACAGCACCTCCCCAGAACTCCATTTCCACTCTATTTCTGTGTTCTCAATCACCCCTCCTCTCATCTTCTCAACCTGCCTATACCCAGACCCTGCGACAGACCCACCTGGGCTGAGCTCTGTCCTTTTCAGAGGACGGTAGGAGCTCCATGTCCCTTGGTGCCCAGTCAGGGGCACCATCACACAAGCAGCCCACTACGTGTGAGAAAAGGGCATGAGGCAGCGGGCGCAGTGCCTGGCACATGACAGGCGTGGCCCATGGCCGCAGCACAGCATAGGAGAAAGAGAACAGCAGTTGGAGTCAACAGCAGTGCATTTTAAGTCTGCTTTCCACGTATTAACATTATGACACTGGCCTGTTACTAAACCAGTTCTTGATGTCCATAAGGATGTTTGGATGGGTGAATTTATTTTGTATATGGGAAGGACATGAATTTTGGGGGACTAAAGGGTGGACTATTTATGAGTTAAATTGTGTCCCCCCAAAAAGATATGCAGAAGTCTGATCCCTGGTAGCTCAGAATATGGCCTTATTTGGAAATAGAGTCTGCAGATGTAATCAAGTTAAGATAAGGTCATTAGGCCCTAATCCAATATGGCTGATTGACAGAGTCAGATATGCACAGAAGAAAGAGAAATGAGGAGCCATGAAGAGCAGATGGCCATCCATCAGCCCAGGAGCACCTGAGGTGATCACAAGCTAGAAGACCGGCCTGGAACAGATCCTTCGCCTACCACCTGCGGGGGCGCACAGCCCTTGATTTTGTACTCCAGGACTGAGACGATGCATTTCCGTTGTTCTAAGCCACCCGGTTTGTGGTTTTGTCCTTTCCAGTCCTAGAAAACTAATATGGGTGTTATGAGGATTAAATGGAATTAATGTCTGAAAACTGTATAACACAGTAGATGCTAAAAAAAAAAAATTAGCTCCTTTCCCTCTTTCCCTCCCTCCTTTCTTCCGGTTTTTGTCACATTGGAAGTTGTTAAGGGAGCAGGGTGCTGATCGTCCCTAGAAATATGAGGACCCATCTCTGGCTGACCACGGCCTCTTCATATACTCTGGCCCAGGACCATTGCTTACTGCTCTGCCCTGCTCCAACGTTAGAAGTTTCCTGCTCTGCCTTGCCCCACAGATTGGAAGTCTGCAAGCAGCAAGGTCATGGGACCAAGCAGGAGATATAAATGCGTGCAGGGGCTTCACGCCAGGGAAGATAATGAGGCCTGATGGCTACTGCCAGAATTGGTGTGCCCTCCTGTAGGTATTGATTTCAAATCTTTTTGCCCACGATGCTGGACAAACAGCCCTGGATGGATGGGTAGGATGTGGCCTCCAGGCTGCTTTTTTTATCCCTGCTTGAGCTATCATCCAGGAGGTGAGGAAATTGCGCATCCAAGGCAGGAATAGTGAAAGATACACATGAGACTCTGGTCCTACACAGAAACTACCTTGATCTGCGACGTTGGGCAAATCCCTACGAATCCCAAGAGCTCAGAGTTAGTTGGGCAGGATTTTAAAGTTAGTTTTTTTGTTTGTTTGTTTGTTTTCTCTTTTAATTATTTTTTATTATGAAATACACATTTTTTTTAGAATTAGTTTCAGCTGTACAACACAGTGCAATAGTTATAATTTTTACCCCTCGAAGTGACAACCCCCCTCCCCCAATCCGCCACCCCACTTCCCCCCAATATCATACATATCTATTACAATTCCCTTGACTCCACTCTCACACTATACTCCACATCCCATGACTATATATATATATATATACATTCACTTATAGTTGACATACAATATTATACAACATCAGCTACAATATCAGCTTCAGGTGTACAGTGCAGTGATCAAGCCTCTTGCTAAAGTTAGTTTTGGACCAATGATCCATTTAAGGTTTGGGTTCCCTTTGTCTGTCCTGATGC
Source organism: Hipposideros armiger (assembly GCF_001890085.2). Lineage (NCBI taxonomy): Eukaryota > Metazoa > Chordata > Mammalia > Chiroptera > Hipposideridae > Hipposideros > Hipposideros armiger. Next base: position 264,179 of record NW_017731606.1, on the reverse strand, counting down.
GTGATCATCCAGCCCCTGCACTGACACGGACTCTATGTAGGCCATTCCTCATTGGGCCACTCCAGCTACGAGATGTTCTGTTTAATTTTTCCCTCCAGATGCCAGGGTCCCTCAGCCTTCCACTCAGTAGTCCAAGCCTCATTTTGCAGCCCTAAGGGGTAGATCAAGTCCTTCTTACACATGACAACCATTTAGAATTGAAGACCCTTCTTCAGTCTTTGCTGAGGATTTCTCTAGGTCAAATGTCTTTAGTTCCTCCTTATAGTTTATCTTATAAGTTCAAGGTCTTTTATCATGTTGAACTTCCCTCTAAATGTTAGTTTTTCTCTAATACTTTTAAACTATGCACCTAGAAATTGGCCTAATACATCTGGATTAAAACGGCTATGCAGAATAGCGGGAGCTAATCACCTCCCTTATTCTAGAATCTTTGCTCCTACTCACATAGTTTAAGGTCACACTAACTTTGCCTACTTTCAACTCAAATTGAGCTTACTGGAAACATACACCTACAGGTTTTTTTGAACTGGTGTTAAGTCAGGCCTCTTTCATCCCATCTCTTCATGGATGCATGTGTGGGTGGATGAATGCATGAATGTGTGTGTGTGTGTGTGTGTGTGTATGTGTGTGTGTGTGCACGCACGTGCGCACATGCTCTGAACCAAAACATAGGATCTTACATTTACTCCTCTTTAATTCAGTGTCTTTAAGGATTTACACTATTCCTCTGAATTCAAAATGTTTTATTTTCCCTGATTCTGTTATCCAATGTCTGTTATCTGGCCCTTCCAGATTTCCAGATTCTGCAAGTGATGAGCACATGGATTTTGCCATTCAAATCATTCTTTTAAACAGTGTGACCCTTATCCAGGTCTAGGGCTAGTGGGGGCTGTCAGGTGTTCTCATTCCAGCCTGGAGAAAATTCAGCTAACTTTTGGGCTGCCACCAACATGCTGTACATATCACTTTAGCTGCTATGAAAACGACCCTGTGGATTGCACAAATGACTGGGGAGACCTAGGGTTGCCACTGTCTCATAAATGTCAGGAAGCTGGCCAAAAAGTTGGCACAGCTCAATGTGCCCAAGGTCTTCCAAGTAGGGTTGCCAGGAAGCCTCTTAAAACATCTACCGTTTCATCACCTCAGAGTCCACCCCTCATATATCCTTTTTGAAAATGTTAAATAGAGAGCCTGATATTTGGTAGCCTAGTGGTAAGTGCACAGCACTTACAGTAAGAACTGGCTAGTACCAAATGAGCCCCCCTCCCCACTCCCAGGGAGGACATACCTGCTCCCCTTCTCACCCTCCCCACCCCTCAGGTGAGAATTGCTGCCTATGGGGGACCACTGTTACTGTGGTATTGATGGGACAGGGTTGTGGATGATTGCCACCAAATGCACCCCATGAATCCCATCTCTCTGAATGCACGTCCTTGTGCAGCTGCCTTACATGCTGAATCTGTGCTGACCATATGACACAGGGTATAGCAGGGGGGACCCCCTGCAAGCCCCAGGTGCAGGCCTTAGAGGGCCTTGCAGCTTCTGCTTTCATTCTCTTCCTGCCCTAGGTAAGGAAGCCCAAGCCAGCCTCCTTGTGGATGAGAGGCCCAGAGAGTCCCCAGTCATTTTAGGCTTCCCCACTGAGGCCCCAGACAGGTGAGTGCGACCATCTCAGATTCTTCAGCCACCAGAGGATTGCAAACCCAGGGGAGGGGAGAGGGAGCCCAAATGACACCTTGTAGAGCAGAGACAAGCTGCCCTTATTGCCGATTTGTGGTCCCAGCCCTTACGGCAGAGTTATGAGCCAATGAATGGTTGCTGTTTTAAGCCACTTATTTCTGGGGTTGTTTGTTATACACAAAAGGTAACAAAACAGGATCTATTGTTCTGGTATGATGCCAGGGTTAAAATAAGATTGTGAACTCCTGGTGCACAGGAAACGAAGTTAGACACAGAAGAGCCAGCTTAGAAGGTGGCAGCAAGAGATGAAAAGGCTTTATTTCTTGTAGGAAACTGCTTGCCCTTTTGTACTTCTGAGTGCTGCTAACAGTGAACTAGAATAAAGGTTTCTGGTGGATCAGCTAGAGAAAAATCTGTTCTCAGCCAGCTGCATCCCAAACACTGGCTACTGATTAGAAGAGAGGATTCCTGTAGCCCTATCCAAACAACTGCTATGAAAAATTTTTTAAAGGCCTGAAACACCCTGGGTAACACTGGCTTAGTCTTTGCAAAGTACCTTTACCTAATAAGGTTTCCACGGTTTCCTTCATCCTTTGTCAATTACCAAAGCAAGAAAGAACTATCTCAACAGCACTTTTGCATTTGCTAGAAAAGTGTTGTCCAAAGTATTCCTATTATATATTATACATAATATACATGGTAAATACCTCTCAGAACTTAGCTCACAAAACATAAACAACCATGCTTTTCTCTATACCTAAACACAAACACATAACCATCATCATATTTACCTTTGCTGAGGCTTCCAGGAAGCTCAGAGACAAATATAATAATGACTACTCACAGGATTCTATCAGCATTTTTGCTTTTCTACCTTTGCTAAAGCTTTGATTTTTAAGTTCTA